>NW_021319490.1:324068-392619 GCF_001605985.2 Dendrobium catenatum
TGACTATTAATCTGCATATCAGTATGTCACCGAGATCAAAATCTGCGTGGTGACATAATTTTTCCCACCAGTACTATCATTTAACCTGCATCAAAAAGTATTTGACCCAAACTTAGCTCGTAGGTAATGAGTGAGCCAATCAAATTATTAATAGAATACTCATTCAAATTCTTTGATTCACAAATAGCAATAACTTTAGCATCAAACTTATCAAGTATACAATGAAGAATTTTTTTGACTTTTTTCAAAGTTTGAAAACTCCTTTCCTAAAGCACATAATGAAGTAATAATTTGCATTAACCTAGTATACATGTCTAAGATTGTCTCATAAGGTTTCATGCAAAAATGTTCATAATCATGCATTAAAAAATTCAACTTGGATTGCGTAATTTCATTAGTGCCTTCGTATATGGTGTGTAATTTATCCCAAATTTTCTTACCAGTAGTGCACGTTGAAACTAACAAAAAGTCTTCAGAATTTAAAGCACAAAACAAACGGTTTAATAATTTTTCATTCAATTGAGCAATTATTTGTTCTTCCCTATTCCATTGATTAAAAGGAATACCAATTTTAATTCCATCTATAACACGTGATAGTAAAGAATAACCAGTTAAAATCATATGCTACATACGAAAATCAATTGATTGTAAAAATGTAGACATGCAAATTTTTCAAAAATTAAATGTAATATTTTCAAACAATGGTGGTCTGATCATTAACTAACCTTCCACAATATTATGATTAGAAAAATTAGCCCTGGATAGAAAATTGAAAAGCTTTCAAAAATAAGATTTTATGAATCTCGCTCTGATACCACTTGAAAGTTCATTAAGGATGTTAATCCCCTTATGAACTGTCCCATGGCTAATTAAGAGAGAGGTGAATTGGTATTTTAAAAAAAAAATTACAATCAAAGCACAATCATACCAAAATTTACCATAAAGAAATCAACGTGCTGAAATTAAACGCGGAAATAATAAGGAAAAGAATACACCTGATTTATAATGGTTTGGTTAAACCTCGACCTACGTTCAGTCCTTAGAAGCACCCTCTGAGTATTGCACTAAACTAAGTGTCTCTCCTTTAGCCCCACAACTAGGCGGAGAAGCCCTTACAAAATCACTTCCACCTTTCCCAGCGTGACGGAGTCGCCGGGTCCTTTGACACCAAAGAGATCTTCTTCTTCTGTGAACTTCCCTCAAGATAATCCTTAATCTGACTGTACTATGGTGCAAGCTTTCCGGAGCAACCGTGTCGAATCCCCCTCCACACTCCCTTGAGTCCCCCCTCACAAGATCTTCTCCCTCTCTCAAACTTCACCTTTCCTCACTCCCTTTCAATCTCTCTCTTCAAGTTTCCCCAAAAGAATGAAGCTACAATGGCTGCCAAAGATACTTACAAAAGTGCCTTGTTAAAAGCTTAAATATAAGATCTCAAAATGAGCTCATTAATGCAACTTGCTGACTTTATCATCCAGGCCGATATGAATATCATCCTGGCCGATCAGTACAATGTAAGCTTAACCAACTGGGACGATTTAAGAAGATCAGAAGAAAATTTATCACATCGTCCAGGCTGATACAAGATCATCCTGGCCGATTAGTTCAAATCAAAGGATAATCATCCTGAACATTGCTCGGAATAGAGTCTGGCTGATATCAATTGTCCAGGACATCGTCCTGGCCGATCCTTCCAATGGCCTAGCCGATGTGATTGTATCAATCAACCTTAATTGCTTTTTATAATTTCCAGATTAATTTAGGCATAGTTATGCTGCATCATCCAAGCTGATGTTTAGATCATCCTAACCGATATCATAAAATAAAGAATACCTAAATTGATCATGGAAGCTAATTCTTTCTTAATTGAGCTTATCTTCCTGGCCGATATAAGGAATGTCGAGGCTGATCGGCTTAATGATGGCTGCCTTAATGAGGATGATACCCTAATTAGGGTTTCTATTTTTGAACCGATCATCTAGGCCGATATAAATATCATCCTATATGATGTTAGCAAAAATAGTAAACTCTAGGGAATAGTAAAAAATTATTCCAAGGTGTGTGCGTGTGTAAAGTTACATAGCATTAGAAGCCACACCAAATACAGTAGACTCAAAAAAGAAAAAGTGGTACAAATTGACTCAGACCTAGTCTACCCAATGTTGAGCTAGTTCCAAATTGCAGTCTGATTTTGTGGACCTGAAATGTCAGTAGATAAGGCAGTCATAGAGAAATAAGAGTATTTGCTACCATCAAAATCATAATTCATAAAAACAGATCCGCAACACATTCCACCGGCATCCAAAAGTCTTTGACTCTCAATTTTCTCATGAGCACTAAGTGAGCCAATAAAATTATCAATAGTATAATCATTCAAATCATCTAATTCAATTATAGAAGTGATTTTAGCATTAAATATTTCAAGTAGATATCATAAATTTTTATTTACTTTTTCAAAGTTTGAAACTTCTCTACCTACAGCTTGCAATGATGTTACTATTTGTAAAAAACCTAGTAAACATGTGTAAGATAGTTTCATAAGGTTTTATGCTAAAGAGTTCATAGTCATGCATAAAAATATTCAACTTACATTGCTTGACTTCACTAGTACCTTTGTATGTACTGCATAAACTATCCCAAATTTCCTTTCCATTAATGCATGTAGAGATTCTCATATAATCTTCAAAATTCAAAGCACTGAACAAAGAATTAATACATTTTGCAGTTAATTGAATATAAATTTGTTCTACTCTACTCCATTCAAAAAATAATATATCTGTTTTTGATTCCATCATGTGACGGTACAGCATAATAAGTTTAAATTATATGCCACATTCGATAATCTATTGATTACAAGAATATAGACATTCAATTTTTCAAAAAATTAAAATAAATATTTTCAAATGAAGGCGGTCTATTGATCAAATATCCTTTAGGTGTGTTATAGTTTCCAAAATTAGTCATAATAATTTTTCAAAAAGTAATCTAAACTTTTAAATTTTGAAATAGGCTTTGATACCACTTAAAAGTCTGAATCAGTTGTTAGACCTATTAAGTTTCTCCCTAGGCTAACCATGAGGGGGGTAAATTGCTAATTTAAAAATCACTTAGTAATTTTAGAAAACCTTTTCAAGAAAATTAAATCTTTGATCCTTAAAATATGCAGTTGTTTGAATATGAATTTCATAAAAGATTTTTCAACCACAAAACATTAAAGTGTATAAACTAAAAATGCGGAAAATAAAAGAGAGCAAAAGAACACAAAATTTTATAGTCGTTCAAACCAACTAGACCTACGTCTACTCCCTGAAGACACCTTCTTCATGTATTGCACTAAACACTAGTGACTCTCATTTTTCTCCCATAATAAGGTGGAGAAGCCCTTTGGAACTCTCTCCCACCAACTCGATGCGGTAGAGAATAATCATCCTTTTTCACCCTCCCTAGGGAAGGCGGAGAATTATCACCTTATTCACCCTCCCGGTGAAAGAAGAGAATCCGTCATCCTTTTTCACCCTCCTTGGTGAAGGCAAAAAACTATCATCCTTTCATACCCTCCAAGTGTCGGCAGAGAACCACTGTCGTTTCTCACTTTCCTTGTATCGACAGAGAACTGGCATACTTTTTCACCCTTCCGGTGAAGGAAGAGAACCCACGACCAATATTGAAGACCATCACTTAAGAGCCTCCCAAGGAGATGGGCAGAAATTTGAAGGAAATAAAGAGATCATCACTTTGGAAAACCATATGAATCCCTCATAACCCCCTTCACTTGATCTCTCACCCTTCACTCTCACAATTTCTTCTAAACACTCAATGACCACTCTCAAGAGAAATTCATAACAAAGTCTTTTAGTGATAGTTTTTAGGACTCCTTATATAGAAAACACATCCAAAATCATCTAAAAACTAAAAATTACAAGAAAACTATCCTATGATCGTATATCATCTCGTATTAACGTATAGTGTCATGTATGAATTGCCTGTATGAATGAATAGCGTCCCCATACAAATCATCCATATGCATGCATAGTGTCCGTACAAACACATAGTGTCCCATATGAATTGCCCGTATGAATGCATAGTGTCCCATATGAATCATTTATATGAATGTATAGTATATTGTACAATGTACAAATTTTTCAAATTCATCTATACGAACTGACATCATATTATAGAAATAGTTCAAAAAATAAATAAGTTCGGCTAGTATGATTGTGTACGAACCCATTTTATTCTCTTGTCATCATCTGTACGAACCCTACATTGTACAGTATAAACTAATTAAATCAAATCATGCTTCATATGTTACGAATATGGATGAGCCCATTTCATACTCTGGACGTCGTCTATATAAAAGTAATTTTATACATTATAAATAATACCAAGAAAATTTTGGAGGCATCATTTGATTACCTGCTTTCTAGAGGAACACTCAGATCAAATCATCCCGTACAATCCCAAAATCAAATAGTACAATTAGTTTAAAAAATATAAGTTTTTACACTCCACCAGTCTGTGTGTGCACGGTTACCCAATTACAATCACACTCTCTCAGACTCAAGAATAATAAAAAAATTACATACTTTATTACAAGAAACCCTAATCTAATCTGTCTTGAAGTCTTTAGCAGTTTGGAGTATGATTTTTTCTGAAATATTAGTATACACACAAAACAAATATAGAATGAAACGTACTATGAAACATAAAAATATGAGTCATAATATTTATTATCATCAAAATTATAAACTTGTGAGCAATAACTTGCAACACGAAATGGGTTCGTACTAATTCGACCACATGAACATGTAAATTTTTAAACTATTTGTACTGTAAGAACTTTGGTTCATATAGATGATGTCCAAAGAACGAAATGGACTCGTCCATTTTTGTACCAAATAAAGCAAGATTTTGGTTAAACTGATCATATTATATGATATTGTGTTTGTACAAAATGTCAACCAGAGTTAGAAATGCATTGCTATAGAAATTTACTGGATGAATTGGTTTATTTTTTAACTGATCATACTATACGATGGCAGTCTATACATAAGATGGCTAGAGTATGAAAATGGTTCGTACATGATAGTACGAGCATTTTGAACTAATCGTACATATGATATGTGGTCGTACTATATGATCCATGATAGTCAAATTGAAATTTTTAATTTTCTAGATGGTTTTTCTTGTCTTTCATACTTAAGGTCCTAAAAACTAACTGTTAAACAACTCCTACAAACTCTTATTGTAAATTTCTTTTAAGAGTGCACTTGCAGAGTGTTTGGGAGAGTTTTTTTTTTTTATTTGAGAATGAGAGATTTCTTAAGAGGGAATTGTAATAGGATTTCCAAGGTTGGTCAACAATGAGTATCTTTTAATTATTCTTCAAAAATCTTCCCAACTTTCTTGAAGGCTCTTGGAAGAAGATTTTTGAAGGACTGATGGTACTCTGCCGACACTAGGAGGGTATGAAAGGATGACGGTTCTTTATCTACACCAAGAGGGTGTCAAATGATGATGATTCTCTATCTAAACCAGGAGGGTGTGAAAGGAAGACGTAACTCTACCGACACCAGGAGGGTGTAAAAGGATGATGGTTCTTTAATAACACTAGGAGGGTGTGAAAGAATATCGATTGTCTACTGACACCAGCAGGGTGTGAAAGGATGTTGGTTCTCTTCCACACTGAGCATTGGTGAAAGAGAGGCTAATTATAAGGGCTTATCCTCCTTTCTATGGGAGAAAAAGGAGAGTCACATTATTATATTGCAATACTTGAAGAAGTCTTCATGGAGTGGGAATAGGTTTTGTTGAACCGAACCTCTATAAATTTCTTTGTTCTTTATGTCTTTACTTTTTTACTATTTTTATTTTTTAAAAGTTAATTTATGGTTGAGAAACATTTTTGAAAAATTTTGTCATTGTGATTAGAAATATAAAAATGGTTTTTGTAATCTACTAAGAGATTTTTAAACTACCAATTCACCCCCCCCCTCTTGGTTAGACTTGGGATAATTGCTTTAGGTTAATAACCTACTCAGACTTTTAAGTGGTATCAGAGGCTACTTTCAAAAATTAAGGATTAGAAAACTTTTTGAAAATAATCATGGCAACTTTTCAAATTGTAACACACTCGAAGTGTATTCGATAACTACACCACAATTATTCAATAATATCCCTTTCAATTTTTGAAAAATATGTGCATCTACTTTTCTTCAATATCTTGAAAATTAAATATTGATTTTAGTATCGGAATGATACACTAGGCCAACTAGACTTGTAGATGAAATCATAACTGAAACACTATTTTCTACTATATTATAGAAGAAAAAGACTTAGCTCACTCAAACACTAAATGTTTAAATAGTTTTTCTATGCATTTACATATGAATACTATATGTGTGTCTCAACTTGTAGATCTAGAAAAGAATTTTTGGATAGACTTTACATTACATATCAAGGAGCTAATGAGGTGAAACAATTAAAATTAAACATTTTACTACAAGATTATGAACTATATCGCATGAAACTGAATGAATCAATCACTGATATGTACACTTGTTTCATATAAATAGTCACCTTCTTGCATGATTTAGGTAGGGAACTAATAAATGTTTAAAAGAAAATAAAATTCTTGGCTGTTTTCCTACTTCTATGATGCAAAGATAATCGCTATAATAGAATCAAAAGACTTAAATATTTATTTTATTGATAAGCTTCTTGGATCACTAATTGCTTACGAGCAAGGAGTGACTCAAAGACAGATTGATGTAGGTGACAAGAGGAAGGAGAAAAACATTATATTAAAAGAGGTTGACTCGGATAGTGATCAATCTCAGCATGAGGATGAAGAAGATATTGCCTTAATGATAAGGCAATTTAGAAGTTTAATTAAGAGGAAGCAAAAGAGATGTCAGTAGTGGAATAAGGGTAAGTTCCACAAAAATGCTAAGGGTTCTAATGATGTATTTTGTTATGAATGTAGGAAGCCTTGACACATTAAATCTAAATTCCTGAACCTTAAAGCTAATCCTAGCAAGGAGAAGGTCGAGGTGAAAATCAATGTAAGGAAGGGCTTAAAAAGAGCATTTCGAGAGGACTCAGATTCAAATTTCTCAAAAATAGAAAAAGTGGAGAAAGTCACAAACTTATATTTAATGGTCAATAAGCTTAATCAGTAAGATCAGGAAGAGGTATGAGACTTAACCTATCAAGAGTTATTTGATATTTCTGAAAGTTTGTCAAGGTTGTTAAGCCCTTATAAACTAGCCCGAGGCTAACCAAAAGGGGGGAATTGGTAATTTAAAAAATTCTTAAACAAAAACCATAATCTTTTTTGAAATATTTTAAAACAATAAAACATTCAATAACCCATAAGGAAATAAGTGCAAAAATTAAAGTGCAGAAATGTAATAAGAAAGAGCACAACAGATTTTATAGTGTTTCGGTCAACTTGACCTAAGTCGACTCCCTAGAGCCTCTCCTCCAGGTATTGCACTAAACTCAATGACTATCCTTTTTCTTATACAACAAGATAGAATTTTGTACAAAAACTTCTTTCCACCGACCCTGGTGATGTAGAGAACCAGACTCCTTACATTTGCTCCTGAAGTAGGCAGAAAACCCAGACTTCTTTTTCTTCCTCCTGATGTAAGCAGAGAACCTTGATTGATTCCTAAAGAAGACCTCCCTAGAGCCTCCAAGGAACCAACGATGATGAATGAAGAAGATGACTCAGATCCATACTAGGAGCAACCATTATGAACCCTTCATAAACTCCCCCCTCACAAGATCCTCTTATTTGAGCCTATGATCCAAGACAATTTCTTTAATTTAGTTATCTTAACAAGGATACCTTAATTAGGATTTATATTTTTAATTGATCATCCAAAATGATTTTGGGTTGCCCTGTACGATGTGATCAAAAATTAAAAAAAAAAACTCTTAAGCCTATAGAATTTCTCTCCCTGAGTGTGTGTGTGAAGGATTACTTAGTATCATGATCCACATTATTACATTTAACACAAGAAAAGATAAAAATATTGGAAATATACTTATAGAATGAATCAATCTTAATCTACCAAATCTTGAGCTGGCTTGATTTATAATTAACCTCGTGGACCTAAAATATTAGTAGGTAGAGAAATAGTTGAAAATAGAAATGCCCGAAATATTTGCTATCATCAAAATTATGATCCTTGAATTCATATTTATAACAATCTCTTCCTTTTATGATGGCAAATATTTGGTAGAAAATTCAACTTAAGTAGATAAATGAAGCATAACATACATAATAAAAGCATGAACTAAGCAATGCAAATTTTACTAAAACCAAGCATATGGTACAAACATTAAATAATCATAGTATGAAAAAGCAACAATATAATGAAACAATACGAAAATACTAACACTATCACTACTCCTCCTTTTTACATCACAAAAAGGATGAAGAAATAGAAAAGAAATACATAATAGAAAATATAAAAGGAAACTAACAACATCACAAAAACTATCACAAGAAAAATAATCTACAAGTATGAAGGGCCCTAATCATCAGTAGGAGGTGGTGGTGGTGGCTGAAAGAAATTGGAAATGGTAGTGAACTGCTCCCCAGACTAGGCCATATTTTAGTCATATTACTACTGCTAGTGTGCCATATTTGCATCAACTCTAGCCATATCCACCTCATGCTGCTACTCCTGTGCAACAACATAAGAGTCAAATCTAGCCTCCTATTGGTCGAACCTCTCCACTAGCTCATCTAGCTGTGACTACTAGCTGATCAGAATAGGTATAGGAATTTGTGTATGAGCAGCTTTCCCCTCAGCTCCCTCAACCTCCTTATGCTCCAGATGGAGATGAGTGTTGTGAAGAACATTGAAGGATCCGTTGGTGTAGAAGCTAGGCTAAAAATTAAGTGGGGCAGGATATTGAAGAATATATTTGGTTTCCATGACATAAGCTATAATGTGTACTAAGGCAAGGTTAGGCTTTTTTCTATGCCCTGGATCCCTAATACTAGTCAGATGCTTAATCTATCAAAAAAGAAGATCAAAATCATTGAACTCCTTATGGTCCAATATGTAAAAGGTAGTTATTGAGAGTGGGGGAGTGATGTAGATACGTTCACCATCCTTTGGGATTACTAAGGTGCAAAAGACATATTGGATTATCCTAGCATCTTTGACTAAGGTGCTAAATGCCCCCCATCATGATAAGAGACATGTGTGTTCCTTAAAAGGTAGTTGGCAGGAGCCAAGTCATAATCAAGATATGAAGACAAGATGTAAATCTTATCTCCAGTAGTAGATAGTTGAAGGAGTTCATGACAATCTTGATAGCTAATTTCTATGGGTCGTCTATTTACATAGAAGTGAAGAGCAGTGTAGTTGGAGGTTATCCTAAGGCTAACAAAGAATTCATATAGAAGTTTAGAGTTGAAAGGGAAAGAGAGCATCAGAATGAAGGTGAGGGAGGTATGAGCAAATAAACTTAAAACTGAGTGAGTGTGTGAGGATTGATAGTCCTTGAGAGTGTGATCCCAGCAGTCTTGTAGCAAAGATAGATGGCTTGGTTAGCCTCCTCATTGAAATGAGGGTCGATAAAGGCCCTCGAGGAATGGTCGGTCGCCATCCTAGACCGCTTTCCACTAGTCATTGATAGAAAAATAGAGCTTGAAGGAGATGAATTTGAAGAATTGAGGGTGAAAAAATGTTTAAAATTTCTAAAGAATCAACAAAATCATCCAGGACAATCACAGAATCGTCCATGATGATCAAGTGAAATCATAACATCCGGGATGATTAGTTAAAAAGGTTGTCCAGTTATCTAGGATTGTCAAATATTATCCAAGATGATAAGACTCAGGAAATTGCCTTGAGGAGTCCTACTGGACGACCGTTAAAAAAGTGGAGCGTCTAGGATGTTTAGGTGGATCATCCAAGATGATCTATAATAATGGATCATACAGGCCAAATTTAAAATGTGTAACATTTTTTTTTCATATGGATCATCTAAGACAAACATGTGTATCATAAAAAAGAATAATAAATAATTGAGCTGAATTCAATTAGATCATCTAGGATAATGGAGATCATCTAGGATGATCTCAAGTAATTGAGTCAGATCACCTGTTAGATGGATGACAAAGGGTATTGTGATGAATGCGATGTTTCGAGTAGGAGTAGAGTGAAGGGTCTCGCTTTCAAGTTGTATCGGCTGGCAATATGCCATAGCGGCAGGTTCAGAATCGGACCCACGAGAGAAAACCAGAGCTCTTTCAAAAAGAAAGGCTATAGTTTCTTCTGAAAGAAAGAAGAAAGGGACAGAGCAAAAAATGAGTCATTTGCGATTGGTCTCGCTGGGAGGAAAAGTCACTTGCTTCCAAAGATAGGGGGCGCAAGGACGTAGGGTTGTTTCATCAGGATCCGGTCCCTTCGGTTGAGTAAGCTTCCTCTGTCCTCTATCTTCCAGTCGATCTTCCACTTGCGCTTCCGGTCGAAAGCAAGCTACTGCTTTCCTCACCACTGAGTACTCCGAACTGGTCCTTGCAAAGCCCTATACTTGGCTTGTTCCCTTTTCTTCGAATAAAACTCTCGCCTTTCACTTGTCTAAGTTCAACAAGCCTTGGTCCAGCAGCCTATTTTCGATCCAAGAGTCGCATGAGAAGAAAGCTTCTGGTTAGCTTCAGACTTCTGAAGCTAATGACGATAGGAATATTATCCAGGACGATGTGAACAAAAAAAATGAAATTTTTATAATGGAAGGAGGTGATCAAAAGGTGCACCAAAACCTAAAAGACTAGTAAAAATTAAATATAAAATAATGAAAAGATTATAAAAAAGACAAAAATGAAAAAACATAGTTTTTTTTTTAATCAAAGCTAGAATATGATAAATTTTCTATGTGATTGTATTTAAAAATTAGTAAAAAATAAATTAACATCACCAGAATCTCAAAAAATGGTAGAACTATCGATCCTGCTACCGTTAGCTCAAACTTTTTATAAGGCAAACCATCTTTTGAAACAAAGATCTAATTCTGAAAAAGCAATTTAAAAAGTAAAGTGATCAGTTCAAAACTTTGTTCCGAAAAAATATCTTAGAATAGTGTAGCAAAGTAATTATTCATGATCATTAGTTTCCAATTTAAGTCTTTGAAAATATTAAATGACATACGAGTTATTATAAGATTTAAAGATTTTTAAAAGAGAGGGAAGCTTGATTTCTTGTGGGCTCATTTTATGCCTCTTGTTAATTATTTTGGCACATTTTGTGCATCTTTTGATTTTTGATACACTTTATATATCTTTCAATTTTGGTGATCATTAATCATCTTTTCAATTTTTTTTGTTTTTAAGATCATTTTATGCCTCTTGTCATTTTTGCAAGCTTTCTCTCTTTCGAAACTTTTAAAGACTCTCAGTTGTAAGAATATCATCTAAATATTAAAGAAGAAAAACTCACTTTCTAACATAAGGAGGAGTAGACCACAAAGCAAAATCATATTCATAAGATAGATGCATTAACATGTTTAAAAAAGCTTAAAAGTGATTTAATCACTTTGAACTTTATTCACATGAGATAGATTACTGTGGGAAGATGGAAAAGATCTCAATTCAAAGTCCAATTATTAATTTGAAAAAAAAATTACTTAAAAAATAAAATTACCCTGCTAAAAGGATTTAGAGGAAGAAAAATAATCACGATGTTTCTACCTTTAAATGATTTAAGGATGCCAATCATTGATTACAAATTTTTAAAATACAAAAATAAGGCATAAGATATTTATTCAATAGTGACCAAAAGAAAACTAAAAAGATAAAGAAAATATATAACTAAAAATATAAAAAAATAACAAATGAATAGGACCAAAAAATTAACCCAAAAATAAGAAGAACATCATAAACAAAAAAAATAAAAAAAAAAAAGAAAAAAAGTAAAAAAAAAAAAAAACACACAGTTCAGAGTTTAGAAATCATCAAGTTCAAACACTTATGTCAATCACACCCAATATGGTCTTTAAGATGTTGAATGTGTCAAAGGCCAGTGTTTTAGTAAAGATGTCAGCCAATTAGTTTTCAGTTACTACATGGAGTAACTCAATATCTCATTGGTAACATGATCCCTGATAAAGTGGTGCCTTATGTCAATGTATTTGGTCCTTGAATATTGGATAGGATTTTTAGAGATGCATATGGCACTAGTGTTGTCACATATAATTAAAATTGTGCCTACAGGTAATCCTAAATCAAAAATTTGTTGCTTCAACCAAAGGACTTATGCAAAAAAACTTCCTAAGGTAATATACTCAGCTTCAGTAGTTAAAAGTGCAATAGAGTTTTGTTTTCTACTTGACAAGGAGACTAAGGATTATCCTATGAATTGGAAAGTACCAAAAGTGCTCTTTCTATCCATGCTACATCCTGCAAAATAAGAATTAGAATATCCAATAATCTCAAAAGAAGTGTTATGCCTAGAATACCAGATTCCTAAGTTTATGTCCCTAAGAAATATCTAAGGATTCTCTTAACTGCAGTCAGTTTGGATTCTTTAGGATCAGCTTGAAATCTAGCACAAAGACTAGCACTAAATATTATATCAGGTCAGCTAGAAGTCAAGTAAAGTAGTTATCTAATCATTCGTTAGTATTTCTTTTGATCAACATATTTTTCATCTGAATTCATATGTAACTAAACACTAGAGCTCATGGGAGTGTTTATTAGCTTGTCTTTATCCATTTCATATTTCTTCAATATGTCCTTAGTATACTTTGATTGATTAAGAGAAGTTTCATCATCCATTTTCCTTATGCTAAATCCTAAAAAGTAAGACATCTCTCCCATCATACTCATCTAAAATTCCTTACTCATTATTTTATAAAATTCATCACATAAGTCTTTCTCAGAAGATCCAAAAAGAATATAATAAATATAGATCTAGACAATGAGTAAATCATCTCCTACCTTTCTTAGAAAAAGGGTGTTGTCTATGCTCCCCTTAAAAAATTTCCTTTCTAGCAGGAATGTGCTAAATCTCTCATACCAAGATATAGGTGATTTTTTTAATCCATATAAGGCATTATTTAATTTATAAACATGATTTGGAAATTGGGAACTCTCAAAACTTAGGGGTTGCCCAATAAACATGTCCTCTTTTATTACCCCATTTAAAAAAACACTCTTGACATCTATTTGGAAAAGCTTAAATCCCTTATAACTGATAAAGGCTAGTAGCACTCTAATTTCTTTCAATCTAGCTACAGAGGTAAAGTCTCCTCAAAATTAATCCAGTCTATTTGGTTGTACACCTTATCTACCAATCTTACCTTATTCCTAACCACCACAAAAGAATCATTCCTTTTATTATTAAATACCCATTGGATTTCTACCACTCTTTTATTCTTATGTCTTTCTTTAAACTCCCAAACATCATTCCTCATAAATTAGTTAAGTTTTTCTCCCATAATTCATCAGAAAGGGCTTGATTGATGTTGGTGGGTTTAGTCATTGAGATAAACGAAGAGTGGTTTACTTCCATCCAAAGTTCATGCCTAGTTCTAAAACCTTTAGAAGAGTCTCCCAAGATCTATTCTTAAGGATGACTCAAATAATATCTCAAACATCTAGGCAAAGTGTTTTGAGGTTCTACCTTTTCCTCCAGATTTGTAGTTTCTACTCCTTGGGTAATCTCACCTATTCCATCAGTGTTTTGAGGCTCTACCCTTCTCTCTAAATTTATACTTTCTACTCCTTAGGTAACCTCTCCAACTTTATCTTCTTCCTTAACTCTAGCCTTCTTAGGATCAAATTCATTACACACCACATGAGTAGTCTTCTCTGCCACCTATATCCTATTATTAAAAGCACTAATGGATTTCCCAACACTTGAATATCTTAAGAACAATCTATCAAATTTTTGGTTAAATTTTCCTAAGAATGATTTCCCATTGTTAAGAATAAAAATCTTATAACCAAAGACATGGAGGTGTGAAAGGTTAGGTGTCCTATCCTTAATGATCTCATAAGGTATATTATTTAGTTTGGATCTAATATTCAACCTATTCAATACATAACAAGTTGTGTTAATTGCTTCAGCTCAAAAGTATTTTAGAAGTGAATACTCAGTAAGTATGGCTCTAGTTGCTTTAACTAAGGTTATGTTCTTCCTTTCATCTACTCCATTCTACTGAGGGGTCATAGGAGCTGAGAAGTTGTGACTAATCCCTTGATCCTCATAGAAAGTTCCAAATCAGACATTTTCAAACTCTCCACCAAGGTCACCATGAATGGTCAAGATCTCACAACTTAATATTTTTTAATACAAGTGGAGAAGGATTTAAATTTATCAAAAGACTTACTTTTATATGATAGAAATCTAATCCAAGTGAACCTTGAGTAGTCATCGATAATCACAAAACTATAAACTTTTCCCCCTATACTGATAGTGCTAATGGGTCCAAACAAATCCAAGGGAATGACTTCTAAATGTCTAATGGTGCTAATATCCTTAACAGAATGAAAAGAGGATTGGACTTATTTCCCTAGCTAATAGGCATCACACAGGTGGTCCTTAGTGAATTTAAGCTTGAGGACACCTCTAGTTAGGTCTTTTTGGGTTACTCTCCTAAAGGATTTCATACTGGAATGACATAGCCTTCTGTGCCACAACCATAACTCACTAGAAATAATTTTTAAACAAAATGAGGCAACACATTCAATGTTATTTAGATCAAGCATGTAAATATTATTAATCCTCATTCCCTACAAAATAGTACTTTAATCAAACTAATGATGCATGTGTTTGGCAAAAAAATTTATGATAAAGCCTTTATCACAAAACTAACTGATGTTGAGAAAATTATGTTTTAAGCCAATTTCAAGGAAAATATTTTCAATCAAAAGGTTTTTGGATTTTTTTATTATACCTAAGCCCGCCACTTTTCTGGTGGTGTTATCTCCATGAGTGGCCTTGCCTCCAGCCCTGGCCTCTAGTGAAATGAATTGATTGGCATCTCCAATCATTTATCATGAGCATCTACTATCTAGGTATCGCGTGCTCTCATGAGGTCTTGTGTGAGAGCACACCTACAAATTCATCAAATGTTAGATTTAGGAATCCAAATAATTTTATGTTCCTTCGTATGGAAAGAAGAATGCAATGCATTTGTATTATATTGTGAATCATGTAATTTGATTCTCCACACCCAATATATACTATGGTGAATAGTATAAGTGTGGGAGATGTGTTCTATCAAGACACATGAAAAACATCTAACACCAAGAAAATGGTTTACTAATCTATTTTGGTTATAGTTCCTCTTCCTATGTTTCAAGACTTTTGGCTTTGGATCACGAGTGAAAAACTGTTCAAGTGTGGGTCGAATCTAATTTTCCTTAAGTATTTTCAATTCAGTTTTAAAAAATGAGTTAGGACTTTTTATAACAACATTATCAATTTTAAATAGTGCTCCCTACTCTCAGATTCACCAATATATGTTTTAAAATCCTTTTCAAGTGTAGTTTGGGATGCTTTCAATTAATCATTCTCAATGACTAACTCAGAATGCTTTTTATTTAACTTATCAAACTCATCAAGTAATGACATATAATTGCTATCAAGTATAGAGTGATCTTTAAGCAAAACTTCATGCTCTTTTTGTAAATTTAAAATTTTCAATTTCATGCCAGCATACAATTTCTTAAGTTTCCTATATAATGCATGCATTTTCTCAAAAACTTTAAGTAATTGATTATATGTTAATTTGTATATCTTATCTTTGTCAGATTGACCAAGATGATCATCCACCATCAAACACAAGTTTCTAGTCTCCTCAACATCTTTAGTCTTAGATGAGTCCGATGTAGAATCTGCCCAAAATGCCTTTTAGATCAACTTCTAATCCTTTCTAAACTAGGATATCTCCTTAACCTTCTCCATACTTGGGTGAGCCTTAAGTTTAGGATAATTATCTTTAACATTTTTACCAGCTTCATGCATTCAAAACAAATCATTTCAAAAGAACTTTTAGAAGTCTTGATACTCTTACATTTATTCCACTTCTTATGGTAATTTTGTTTCTTCCTTAAAAAGCTTTTAAATTGCCTAGTGATTAAGGCAACATCATCACTTTTAGACTAGGAAGAATTAGTATCAGTATCATTATCCTTCAACGCCACAATTATCTATTTCATTTTCTCATATGTATCAAGTTATCTTTGATTCACTTCTTGCTCGTAAGTAATGAATGATCCAAGTAAGTTAACTATAGAATAAGTATTCAAATAATTAGATTCGGTTATTATTGTTGCAAACCTATTTTCATGTCTTATGTTTTTGATGATTGACAAACACTATTTCTCTTGGACTAATTGTTGCTTCTAACTTTTCAGGAATCGAAGATCGAACGATCAAGAAGAAGCCAGTTAAGGATTGCGTAGGTTTAGGTTGAGTCAGTCTGTACTTTTGTTTTTCACTTTTGAGTCCACTTGCAATGGTCAAAGAGACTGATGCTAAGTAACCCTACACACACACACTTGAGAGACTTAGAATTTTTATTTTTTCCCACATCGGCCAGGCCGATATTTATATCGTCCTGGACGATCAGCTTAAAACAGAAAGTCTAAATAAGGATTCTTAATTAAGGCAGCCGTCATTAACATATCGGCCTGGACGATACATGTATCGGCCAGGATGATAAGCTCAAAACAGAAAGAAGTATCCTCCTTAGACAATTAAGGTATACTGTATTTTTAAATTATCGGCCAGGACGATCCCCCGGTCGGCCTGGACAAAATTACCAAATTATGCCTTAATTGATCAGGAAATCAAGGGAGTAATTAAGGATGATTGATACGATCATATCATCCTGGATGATCGCAGGATCGGCCAGGATGATCCATTCAAAATCCTTAAGTTACTTCAGGACGATAAATGTCGGCCAGCTCAAAAACAGGGCGATGCTCAGGATGATTTGCCTCTGATTTGAACTGATCGGCCAGGACGATCGTGAGATCGGCCGGGATAATCAAGACAAATTTAAATCGTCCAGGACTGTTCCCAGGGCAATGCTCTGGCTGATCTTTCGAGATTGTACTAATCGGCCAGGCCGATGTCCATATCGGCCTGGACGATAAAGTCGGCTACTTGCAATTAATGAGCTCCTCTTGAGCTCTTCTATTTAAGAGCTCTTATTCAACATTTTTAGAGACCTTTGGCTGCTGCCTTGACCTGAGAAGACCTTGAGGAGAGAAAGAGAGAGAGGGAGAGAGAGAGGATCTTGTGAGGGGGAGCTTGTGAGGGGATTCACAAGGGTGGCTTCAAGGATCGCTCTGCTTCGTCTTCGTCTAGAGTTTCTCGTCCGTCCCCCCCCCTCTTGGTTAGCTTGGGACTAAGTTCATAGGGCTTAACATCCCGAACGAACTTTCAATTATAGTAATCTTAGCATCAAATGAATAAGGAAAGAATCTCAAAAATTTTGTTATATTTTTCATTGTTAGTTAGCTCTCTTCCAAAGGAACTTTTATTACATCCAGTGAACGTACGCTCCTCTACGTTCGATTTTAGGCAAAAAAGCGCCTGTACCGAGTTTTTTGAAAAAACTCGGTACAACTCGATACTTGGTACTCGGTATAGGCGCTTTTTTTTCCCAAACCAAACGTAGAGGAGCGTACGTTCACTGGATAAAATAAAAGTTCCTTCCAAAGGCATGCAGGGAGGTGACAATTTGTTTAAACCTAGTTTTAATTTCAAAAATCATTTCACTAGCTTTCATGCAAAATAGTTTGTAGTCGTGAAGCAAAAATATTCAACCTAGATTATTTAACTTTACTTATGTATTCATAGGTTATACATAATCTATCACATATTTCCTTTCCAATAATATAAGTTGAGACACACATGTAATCTTTCAATTTCAAAGCATAGAAAAAATAGTTTAAGCATTTTGCATTAAGTTGTGTTAAATTCCTATCATCAAAAGTCCATTCAGAAAATGGGAGTTCTATTTTTATGTCATTGATTTCATGAGTTGGTGCAAAATATCCATCCTTAACAAGTATCCACATATGATAATCTATAAATTATAAAAACACGGACATGCTAGTTTTCCAAAAATCAAAGGTATATAATCAAATAATGGTGGTCGGGTAATGGAATACCCTTTCATAGTCGTTTTATTACCAAAGTTAGTCATGGATCAAAATTTAAAAGTTTTCAAAAAATAGATTTTATGAATCCCACTCTTATACCACTAGAAAGTTCATCAGGATTATTAAGCCATTATGAACTAGCTTGAGACTAACCTTCTGAAAAGTGAATTGGTAGTTTTAAAAATTCTTAAATAAAAAGCATGATCTTTTTGAAATATTTTAAATTAATAAAACATATGACCACCCATAAGAAAATAAGTGTGGAAAGTAATAAGAAAGTGTACACCAAATTCTATAGTGGTTCGGTCAACTTGACCTACATCTATTCCCCAAAGCCTCTTCTCCGAAAATTGCACTAAACTCAGTGATTCTCATTTTTTTTCCAACAGTAAGGTAGAGAAGCCTATAAAAAAACTCCTTTCCACTTACCCTAGTGAAGTAGACAACCCAACTCCTTTTGCTTCCTCCTAAAGTAGGCAAGAAATTCAGACTCCTTTTATTTCCTCCTAAAGCAGGCAGAGAGCATTGATTGATTACTGAAGAAGACCTCCCTAGAGCCCCAAGGAACCAAGGATGATGAATGGAGAAGATGAGTTAGATTATTTCTTGGAGAAACCTTTATGAACCCCTCATAAACTTCCCCTCACAAGATCCTCTCTCTCTCTCTCTCTTTCCCAAGCTCTCCATCTCCTTCTTTTGACTCTTTTAGGTCAGGATAACAGCAAAAGATATAATCTTGAGTAAGTAAGAGATCTTATATAAAAGAGCTTCAAAATTGCCCTAAATTGCAATTAACCAACAAGGATCGTCCAAGATGATTGAAAGATCATCTTGTATGATCAACTAATTTTCTGCTCATTTGGCCAGAATGATCTAGGAGGGGCTAGATGATTAGATGATTTATTTGTTTTGATTATCTAGGATGATACATCATCCTGTATGATTAGTTCAAAGCATCAAGTATCATCTAAAATATTGCTATATTCGGCCAGACTTTACATGTTAGATGATGAAAAAATAACTTATTATCACGACCGATTTTTAGATCATCCTATATAATTTTTTTCAAATCAATAAGTATCATCTAGCACATCGTTATATTTGTCTAGGTTGATTCTACAACAAACTAAGGTTTTTTTAACTTATCGTCTAGGATAATTTTGTGATCGTCCAGGATGATATGATCAATCAATCAAACCTTGTTTACTTTCCTTAATCATCAGACTAATTTAGGTGTAATTATAATGTATCATCAAGGATGATGTCTTATATGATGTCTAAAAATAATAATATGCCTAAATAAGTTGACAGCTTATTCTTTCTGATTTTAGCTTATCGTCCTAGACTATATTCACATCGTTTAGGATGATTTGCTTAATTCAATTATCATAGCAAGGATGCCCTAATTAGGATTTCTATTTTTAACTAATTTTTCATGATGATTTTGGATCATCTTGTATGATGTGATCAAAAATAGAAATACTCTTAAGCCTAAAAAATTTATTCCCCTCAGTGTGTGCAAGATTACTTAGGATCAAGATCCACATTATTATATTTGACTCAAGAAAATATAAAAATACTGGAAATACACTTGTAAACTAACTAATTCCTAATCTACCCAATCTTGAGCTGGCTTGATTTGCAATTGATCTCGTGGGTTGAAAACGTTAGTAGGCAAGACAATAGTATAAAAACAAAAATGCTAGAAATATTTATTATCATCAAAACTAAAATCCTTAAATCCAAATTTATAACAACTTCTAAGAAAGTTTATATTGTTTATAAGAAACTAAAAAAAAACATGCTAAGTTGAATATATAATTTTTAAAATTATAAAAAGAGCATGAAATCATTAGGAATGATCACACAATTATTGATAGAAATCACATGAAATTATTTAATGAGTTTGATGATTTAAACAAAAAGCATGAATGATTGAAATCATAACACACTGTACTTAAAAATGATTTTAAAACATTTATGGATGAATCTAATAGTAGATAACACTATTTGAAAGTTGACAATACTATTTTAAAAAGTGCTAACTCATATTTTAGAGAGAAAATAAAAGATTTTGAAAAAAATAGGATACCCCCAACACTTGAAGATTTTTCTAATCCTTATCTGAAGCCTAAAATTTTAAAACCTAGGAAAAGATAGTTAAACTCACGTAAATTGATAAAACTTTTTCTTAGAGTAAAATATTTTTCTTCTGGATTGATTGGCCATATTTCTCACACTTGTATTATTCATAGTAAATCATATCTTATGTGGAGACCTAAGATGGTAAAACAAATCACATCAAATATGCATCTAGATTATTTTTTCCAAGAGGAGAATAAAAACTTGTTTGGGTTCCCAAGTCTAACGTTTGATTATCTTATAGAAATGCTCTCATATAAGACTCATGAAAGCATTTAGTACCTGGAAATTATATGTTTGAAGAACATGATTGGAGATACAACATAATTTATATTGCTGAAAGCTAGGAATGGAGGCAAGGTTACACTAGGAGATAATTCCACTAGGAAAGTGGTAGGCACATGTATTCTTGGCTATTTGAATAATTTTTTCATTGAAAATGTCATATTGGTAGAAGGCTTAAGGTATAACTTATTGAGTATTAGTTAGTTATGTGATAAATGTTATAGTATAAAAATTTTTTCCACTAGCTCCATAATAAGCCAAAATAGAATTGATATTTTGCATGGAATTAGGGTAAATAATGTATATATGCTTGAATTGAATTCTATTAAATCTTATAATGCTTTTTATCTCAAAATAATTACTCATGAATCATGGTTATGACATAGGAGACTTTGTTACACATGCATGAAAAATCTAAGGAAAATTACTCAAAAAGAATTATTTAGAATACCCAAACTAGAATTTACTAAGGATCACCTATGTGATGCATGTCAATTAGGAAAATAGGTGAAGTCATCCTTTCATTCCATTAAGGATCTTAGAATTAGTAAAACTTTGGAAATCATTCACATAGATCTTTTTGGACCTGTTAGCACTGTAAGTCTAGGAGGTAAAATGATTGGATTTGTGATAGTTGATAATTTTTTAGGAATCACTTGGTTCAGATTTTTATTTCATAAGAATGAATCATTTAAGGAATTTAAAAACTTTTGCACTTAGATTCAAAGGAAATTAGGGTGTGAGATTTTATCAATTCAAAGTGATCATGAAGGTGAATTTGAAAATGAAAATTTAGATTTTTATAAAGAATATGGAATTGGTCATAATTTCTCAGCACCTAGGACCCCTAAGTAAAATAGGATAGTAGAAGGAAAGAATAAAATAATAATTAAAGCTGCTAGACCCATATTAGTAGACTTCCAAAATATTTTTGGGCTGAAATGAATAGTATAACTTATTATATTCTGAATAGAGTGAACATTAGATCAAAATTGAATAAGACACCCTATAAAATTCATAAGACTAAAACACTAAATCTTTCACATTTATATATTTTTGGATGCAAGTTGTTCATTCACAATAATGGTAAAACTTCTTTAGGAAAATTTGATCCAAAATCTGATGAAGAAATTTTTCTTGAATATTAAAATATTAGAAAATCATTTAGAGTTTTTAATAAGAGAACTTTGGTAATTGAGAAGATCACACATGTTATGTTTGATGAATCTAGCATATTTGAAGAGCCAAGATTGGAAGATGATCATATTGAAAATATCTCCCAAGAAATTGAAAAGAGAAATTTGGAAGATAATGTTGGAAAAGAAAACCCTTTTCCTAGAGAATGGAGATTTTCTAATAACTACCCTAAGGAATTGATTTTAGGTGAACCTAGTGAGGGTGTTAGGACTGGTAATGGACTTAGGAAAAGAAGTGAACCATTCTACCTTTATATAAATGGTTGAACCCACTAATATAAATCAAGCACTTTTAGATGAATTTTGGAATTTGGCCATGCATAAAGAATTAAATCAATTTATAAGAAATGATGTTTGGGAATTAATTGAAAGGCCTAAGGATCAAAGTGTTGTTGGAACTAAGTGGGTGTTTAAAAATAAAATGAATGATTCAAGAGTTGTGATTATAAATAAGGCAAGATTAGTGGCCAAGGGGAATAATCAAATAGAAGGGATTAATTTTCAAGAAACCTTTACCCTTGTAGCCACACATGAAGCAATTAGGATTTTATTAGCTTTTTCCTATTTTAAAGGTTTTAATATATACCAAATGAATATTAAGAGTGCCTTTCTTAATGGGGTGATACAAGATGAAGTTTATATTGAACAACCTCAAGGGTTTGAAAATTCTAAATTCCGTAATCATGTGATTAAATTAAAAAAGGCATTGTATTGATTGAAACAGGCACCTAGGGCATAGTATAAGAGGTTAAGAACTTTCCTATTAAAGAAATTATTTTTTAAAAAAAGTGTGGACACCACTCTCTTTTTGAAAAAGGATAAGAGAAGATATACTCATTGTTCAAATATATGCTGATGACATCTTATTTGGATCTATAAATAAAAATATTTGTGATGATTTTTCAAAAATAATGACTAGTGAATTTTAAATGAGTTTGATGGAAATTTTTATTTATTTTCTTGGTTTTAGCATAAAATAAAATTAGGAAGGAATGTTTCTTAACCAGTCAAAGTATATTAAAGACATCCTCAAAAAATATGAAATGGATAATGTTAAACTAGTGATTACACCAATGAGTTCCTCAGTGTAGTTGGATAAGGATTCTAAGGAAAAATCTATTTATCAAAACAAATTTAGAGGTATAATTGGATTATTGCTTTACTTGACTGCTAGCATACCGGATATAATATTTAGTATTTGTTTGTATGTTAGATTTCAATCTTATCTAAAGGAATCACATTTGATAAACAGTTAAAAGAATTCTAAGATAAATTTTGGGCACTCAAACCTTAGGGATTTGGTATCCTAAGCATAGCTCTTCTTTTAAAATTATTGGATATTCAAATTTAGATTTTATAGGATGTAGGGTTGATTAGAAAAGTACATCTAGATCATGTTAATTCATAGTAAACCCTTTAATTTCTTAGTCCAGTAGGAAATAAAATTTAGAAGCCTTATCTACTGTTGAAGTAGAATACATTACCTTAAGTAATTATATGGCATAAGTTCTTCGGTTAAAATAATAATTGATTGACTTAGGATTTTTTATTGACATAATTCTGATTTTTTGTGATAATATTAGTGTCATATGCATTTCAAAGAATCCTGTTCAATATTTAAGAACCAAGAATATAGACATAAGGCATCACTTCATTAGAGATCATGTAACTAGGGGAGAAATTGAATTGCATCACGTGCTATGGAGAATCAACTTGCAAACATTTTCACAAAACCACTGGCTTTTGACACATTTACTACTTTAATGACCATATTAGATGTGAATGATCTTAATGCTTAAATTAGAATTCTATAAACTTGATTTGTTATGTAATTATATTTTTGTTTATTATCTTAGGTTTATTGTAGGAGTCTGTTGTTTGTATTTTATTATTGTTGGTTTGTTTATTTCTTGATAGTTTTATCTTTTGTTAATTTTGTGTTGGCTTTATTTTTTATTTTACTGGAAGAATGTCATTTTGTTTGATGAGATTTTCTATTTATCACGTCTTGTTTTCTAAGTCTTCATTCATAATGTACAAATTGTTTTTCATACCGTACAAATTTTGTAGCATGTACATGATAAGCTTCTGAGTTAAGCACATGAAACTTAATTTTTTATAGGGTTTTGTATTGTATAATGATGTCATCATACTGTACGATATATGATGTTTCACCTATACGATTAGGGATGATCATAAAAATGTCAGTTATTTATCACATATTATACATACAAAATTGCATTTTATCTATAAATCCTATCTTCAGTTACTTATGGGGGACGAAACAAACTGTCATAAAAAATCTTTAATAATATGATCATCTTGGACGAATACATGTTTGTCTGTATAATAATTTGGTCAAAAATTATGTATGAAAGGATGCCTCAGAAATGGCATTTTATGATAAACTGTTTCATTTTTTTTCATATTGATTTATATATACAAAACTATTTTTGTCCCACACAATTTTAAAATCGTACATACAATCCTTATTTTATACTATACTATAGGTCATATTTTCTTTAAATAGAAGGGTCTTGGAAAAGCTTCTTATTCACTTTCGCATTCATTTCCAAACCTTCTTGAGTCCTAATCTTAGAAATGGAAAGCAGTAGCAAACGACCTCGCATCTCTAAGCGATCATCCTCTAGATTTGGTAAGGACGACACTCTTCTAACCAAAGAGAATTAGGATGCTTTCTATAAGTATTTTGCTGGAAAAATTGCTTCTTCTAAACTCCTCATTCAAAATGATATCCATTTCTCTATCATGCCCCTATTTACTTCAACCCAGTTTTTATTTATCCTGACTCTCATCTATGCCTATCATAAAGAGACATTCTAAACTTTTATGGCTAACATGAAGGTAAAACAAGACCAAACTAGGATTACCTCTTATGTTTTTAAGCAACGAGTTGAAATCACTAAGGAAGCCTTAGGCATCTTCCTTCATTTATGAACCCAAGGAATTAGAGCAGACATATTAACTTCAAGAGTCAACTTTTATTGGTCAAAAATAAATCAAACTCTTAGATGTGTTTCCCAACTGAGTCAATTTTCTTGTGTTTACACTCTCAATCAAAATGCCCAGATTATCTAGCATATTTTGAGAACTTCAATTATTCCAAAATTGATGATCGCATAAACATGACTCATATTTTTTCTACGGACACTTATTTGTTAATGACTAAAAAACCTTTTGATGAAGCCCAACTTATCGTGTATTACATTTATAAACTCTCTAATATTAGACTTCCTCATAATAAGAAGAAGAAAATGTGACTTTAGGACAACTAGTTGTCTATATCTTAAGAAAGAAGTGCAATCTTATCCATCCTAATCCTCCCACTGAACTCCCTTTTTTTTTTGTTAAAACCCACGGAGTGGCCAACGTGATAATATTAAAAGAAAGTAATAGAGTCCTTAAAGGAAACCATTAGCTCACTACTGCTCAAATGAGCTACAAAATAAAGAAAAAGAAAACCTACGAGCCAATTATTTCCACTACCAAAAAGTTCAAGGAATCCTAGTATTATTCTACAGATGCTAAAGATCAGCATCCAAAAAAGAAAGATAAAAAAATAACCATTAAGCTCAGCCTTTCAGCCAAAAAAATGGAAACCCATCCTGATCGGTTTCCCCTGCAAAAAAGGATAACTTCAAAAAAAGGGGGCTACACACAACAAGAGTGTTAGCAAAGCAAATTTAAAAAAGATAGTAATTAAGATAGCATTAAAGAAAATAGACCCAAGTCAAGCGAGTCTCAGAATTTAGATCATAAGAGCTCAGAATATACTCAATAAGCATAGCCTCATTAGGATTGCCCATAAGCCACTCAATCCTAACTAAAGCAGTCCAGCAGCATCTACAGTGACAAAAATCTAGAATTTCCACAACAGCCTGGCAAAGACAACCAGAACTCCATAGAAATCGAGCAAGATAAAGCACACCAGAGAACCTAGGAGCCTCATAGAAACAGCAAAAATAATGACCAGAAGGAAAGGGCTGCATCCTGACAAAATACATGAAATAAGAGCTAGAATTGAACTTAAAAAAATTCCAGCTTGTTATTAGAGTTGCTATTTGTATGTTTTACATTCTTGCAACTTATAAAATTTTGATGATTTTAAATATTATTGTTTTAAAGTTTTGTTTTCTCCTAGCACTTTCTAGAAGAATTGTTTTTGCTCTTGTGTGGACTAACATTTCAGGATAATCGAACTCCTGACTAATGAAGACTTCAAATTGAAATTCATCATGAGATAACTTGTAAATTGAAGCTTGCACTTTTTATTGTATTGAGTTTGAGAGAGAGATATTGTAATTAAGTAACTTAGCACACACACACTTGGGGAGATCTTAAAAAAACAATTCATACTGATCGTAAAGGATGAACCAGGTTCGTACGAGATGATCAAGTCAGTTATCCCCTCGAAAGAGCAATGGAACAAATAGGAAGTGAGAAAATTTTTCTAAGTCCTGATCATCCACACAAATTTTTTTATTCGTCCCAAGATGAAATGCTCTTTGGAAAATTTTTGTTCAGTCAAAATCCTATTCGTGCAAGGAAAAAATGTTTTATGGGAAATTTTCATCCAGACGAACTTCTATTCGTCGCAGGATGAAATGCTCTCTGGAAAATTTTTGTTCAAACAAAATTCTATATTCATCCCAGGATAAAATTCCCTCTGTAAAATATTCGTCCAGACAAACTCAAATTCGTCCTAGGACAAAATTCTCTCTAAATTTTTTTTTTTCAGATGAGCTCCTATTCAGCCTAGGACGAAATGCTCTATGTAAATATTTCATCCTGACAAACTCCTATTCATCCCAGGACAAAAATACTCTATCCTTTCAAATTTTGAGAACGTCCTACAGTTTGTCGAAATTGACCCAAGGTATAACTATTCGTACCAGACGAACTTAGTTTATACGGGATGATAATCAGGTATGAGTCAGTTCATACCAATATACATTGGGTTCGTATGCAACTGATTTAAGTAAATTCATCCAGAACAATCCATGATCGTACGGGACGATCCACTATATACAGAATTGAAAATCAACAGGTTTTGGATGGTTTTTTGTGTCTTTCCTATATAAAGTCCAATTAAAGCTGCCTCTAAATCTTTTTGCCTACTGATCTTCGTGCCAATTGAAGGGACAGTCAAGGAGAGAGTGTGAGAGAGTGTTTGAAGGAGGATTCTTACTATTGGAGCGTGAAGGATTCACTTGGTACTCAAAGATAAGAGTCTCCACTTATGGTTTGTGATTACGTCACTCTTTTCTCTCGTACTTCTAGATTTCTTATGAGAAGATCTGTCAAGGAGATCTGGTTCTCTACCGACACTTGAAGAGCGTGAACAGCTGATGGGTTCTTTTCCTACACTTGGAGAGTGTGAATAGCCGAAGGGTTCTCTACCTACACTTGGAGAGTGTGAACAGCCGAAGGGTTCTCTGCCTACACTTGGAGAGTGTGAATAGCTGAAGGGTTCTCTTCCCACACTTGGAGAGTGTGAAAGGACGAAGGGTTCTCTGCCTACACTGGGAGAGTGTGAAAGGATGGACGATTCTCTGCCAACACTTGGAAAGTGTAAAAGGATGATGGTTCTCTGCCGCACCGGGTAGTGGTGGAAGAGAGTTTTGTAAAGGCTTCTCCGCCTTACTATGGCTGCAAAAGGAGAGTCACTAGTGGTATTAGTATAATACTCAAAGGGTGCCTCCCGGGAGTCGATGTAGGTCATGTTTGACCAACCACTATAAATCTTGTGTCTTATTATTTTTCACTGCCTTTTGTTTTATTGTTTAACTTGTGGTTGAAAAACCTTTTTCTACAAAATATATTAAATTTATTTTTTGGTATAAAATTTTAAAAGAGAATAAAAATTTTGTAATTACCAATTCACCCCCCATCTTGGTTAGCCACTGGGATATAAGCTTAGTTTTAACAACCTAATTCATATTGTATAAGTTTCAACAAGTGGTATCAGAGATTTGTTTCAAAATCATAAGTTTAGACTACTTTTTTATTAACATAGATGTCTATATTTGGAAACCAAAATACACCTGAGGGTTACTCTATAACTAGACCTCCATTGTTCGATAATATTCCTTTTGATTTTTTGAAAACACGCATGTCTACATTATTATAGTCACTTGATTACCATATATGGATCTTAGTTCAGGAAGGGTATATAAAACCAACTAGACTAGTTGACGGAGTTAGAGTTGAAACACCTTTTGTGGACTGGACAGTAGAAGAATGTGACTTAGCACAACTAAACTCCAAATGCTTAAATAGTTTCTTTTATGCTCTTAAATCAGAAGATTACATACGGGTTTCTACTTGCAAGAGTGAAAAGGACATATGGGATAGACTTTGTATAACTTATGAGGAGACTAATGAGGTAAAGCAATCTAGACTTAATATCTTGATGCATGATTATAAATTATTTTGCATGAAACCAAATGAATCCATTTCTGATATATACACAAGATTCACATAAATAGTTACCTCTTTATATACTTTGGGTTGGGAACTAAAGAATGCTGAAATGGTTAATAAGATACTTTATTATTTGCCTACTGCTTTTGATGCTAAAATTACTGCAATTACATAGTCTAAAGATCTAAACATTTACTCTATTCATAATCTTCTTGGACCGCTAATTGCTTATGAGCAAGGAGTTAGCCAAAGAAAGATTGATGAAGATGAACTAAAGGGAGAAGAACATAGCACTAAAAGTGGAGGAATCTGAGAGTGAATATTCACAACCTAAGGATGAAGATGACATTGCACTGATCTCTATTTATGATTTTAATGATAGAAAACATTGGTGTGAAAACCTAATGTTACGGATCTATGGTTTATGATTTTGATGATAGCAAACATTCCTTATTTCTCTATGATTGCCTTATGTGCTAACGTATCAGGTCCACATGATCTGACCGCAATCTGGAACCAGCTCAAGATTGGGTAGACTAGGTCTGTGTCAGTTTGTAATCTTTTTCCTTTCTTGAGTCTGTTGTATTTGGTGTGGCTATAACTTGGTAGAAATTCTCTTGCTTCCTATATGATCTCTGTTTTTGGTAACATCGTCCGGGATGATATTAATATCGGCCTGGATGATCTGTCCAATATCAGAAACCCTAGTTAGGGCATCCTCATTAAGGCAGCCGTCAACTGATCGGCCAGGACGATACTCTCAATTCAGAAACAATCAACCGCCATAATCAGTTTAGAAATTCTTTGTTTTAGAAAATCATCGAGGACGATATTATTGTCGTCCAGGACGATCTAATTCAATCATGACTAAATTGATCTGGTATCTTTGGAAAGCATTAATGGTTTATTGATACGATCACATCGTCCAGGACGATCGCATGATCGGCCAGGACGATGGCCTGGACGATCTACATCGGATATCTTGTATTCAGGGCGATGATCAGGACGATTGAAATCAGTTTTAAACTAATCGGCCAGGACGATCGTGAGATCGGCCTGGACAATGTAATCAATTTTCTTCTGATCATCTCAAATCGTCCCGGGCTAATGATCTTAATTTGTACTGATCGGCTAGGACGATATGCCTATCATCCTGGATGATAATGTCGGCAACTTGCATTAATGAGCTTATTTTGAGAGCTTCTATTTAAGCTATCGCAAGGCACTTTGTAAGTGTCTTTGGCAGCCATTGTAGCTTCGTTCTTGTGGGGGAAACTAGAAGAGAGCTTGAAAGGGAGAGAGGAAAGGGTGGAGTTTGAGAGAGGGAGAAGATCCTGTGAGGGGGGACTCAAGGGAGTGTGGAGGGGGTTCCACACGGTTGCTCCGGCGAACTCGCACCTTAGTACCATCGGATTCAAGGCTTGTCTCGAGGTAAGTTCACCAAAGAAGAAGATCTCCTTCATGTCAAAGGACCCGGCGACTCCGCCGCATCGGGGAAGGTGGAAGTGATTTTGTAAGGGCATCTCCGCCTAGCCGTGGGAGCTAAAGGAGAGACACTAGTTTAGTGCAATACTTGGAGGGTGCCTCCAAGGAGTGGATGTAGGTCAAGGTTTGACCGAACCACTATAAATCCGATGTGTTCTTTTCTTATTATCGCTTACGCATTTATTTTTTGTCTGCACTTTGATTGTGGGGATTTGGTTTGTATTTTGGTTTTAAGGTTTTCCAATTCACCTCACTTTTTTAATTAGCTTGGGACTAGTTCACATAGTGCCTAACATCCCTAACGAACTTTCAGACACAGGCGATCATCCTAAAGAGTCATTCCAAATGACTGTTGAAAAAGTAGATCGTCCTAGATAATTAGGTGGATCGTCCAGGATGATGCATAATAATTGATCTTACCGGCCAAATTTTGCCATGTGGATCATCCAAGATAAATAGGTGTATCATTCTGGATGATCAGATCATCAAGGATAAGGAGGATAGTCTAGGATGATCATAAATAGTTGAAACAGAAGATGATCAGATCATCCAGGATGATAATGGATCATCCAGGATGATTAGAAGCAAAAGAGTCAAAAAGCAGTTAGATGGAATTCAAAGAGGGAATTAAACATATCATCCAGGATGAAATAAATATCATCCAGGATGATTAGAAGCAAAAGAGTCAAAAAGCAGTTAGATGGAATTCAAAGAGGGAATTAAACATATCATCCAGGATGAAATAAATATCATCCAGGATGATGTGAGCAAAAGTTTAAAATCAGAGATTTGATGGAGATGATCAGAGTAGGCCCAAACACATGAAAAATCATCTTAAAGGAGAAAATAAAATATGAAAAAGACAAGAATAAAAGCAAAATAAGGGTTTTTTTTTTAATTTTTTAATCAAAGCTTGAATATGATAAATTCTTCATGTGATTGAATTAAAAAAAAAATTGTAAGAATCAATGAGTTAACATCATCGAAATCCAAGAAAATGGTAGAACAATCGATCCTGTTAGCCTTAACTCAGACTTCTCCCAGTGGAAACCGTCTTTTGAAAACAAGGATCTAAATCATAAATATCAATTGGATAAGAAAAAGAGTTCCGTTCAAGACTTAGTTTCAGAAAAATATTTTATAAAATAATATATCAATGTAATTAGTTACAATCATAAATTCTGAAATCAAGCCTTTGAAAAATATCAAGTTACACTTGAATTCTTCTAAACTTTAAAAATTTTGAAAGAGAAGAAGCTTGCTTTTGGCTAGCTCATTTTATGCCTCTTATCAATTTGATTGGCGCTTGTTGTGCATCTTTTGATTTTTGATACACTTTGTGTGTGTATGTGTGTGTGTGTGTGTGTATATATATACATATATATTTCAATTTGGCATCATTGTGCATCTTTTAATTTTGGTATCTTTGGACACTTTTTTTTCATTTACTTTTGCAAGCTATATCCCTTTTTCAAAATTCTTAAAAATTCTCACTTGTGATTACATATTCCAGATATTAGAGAAGAAAAACTCACTCTCTAATGTACGGAAGAATGAATCACAAAATAGAATAAAAAAACATATGATAAATTCAACTACTACATTATAAAAATCTGAAAGTAAAATAAAGACTTTGAACATAATATTAAGATAGATTACTATAGAAAGATTGAAAACATCTCAATTTTAAAATCCAGTTGTCAATGTGAGATAGATTTTTGTTTAGAAATGAAAATTACACCACTAAAAGAAGTTAGAAAGAAGGAAATAATGAACGGTGTTTTCCCCTTTAACTGATTAGTTATGTCAATCATTGACTACAAATTTTTAAAAAATAAAATCACAACATAAGATTTCAATTTAGTAGTGATTAAAAGAAAAAATTAAATAATGAAGAAAATCAAATCAACAAAAAAAGATGAAAAGTAAAAAATAAATAAGTAAGGAAAAAACTATAAAATGAAAACAACAATCAACAAAAAAAAGTTCATGCATTTATGTCAATCACACCTAATCTGGTTCTTAAAGTGCTAAAAGTGTCATAGGCCAGTGGTTTAGTAAAGATGTCAGCTAGTTGATTTTAAGTTACCACATGGTGTAACTCAATATCTCCTTTGGTCACAAGGTCTCTAATAATGTGATGTCTTATGTGTATATGCTTGGTCATTGAATGTTAGATAGGATTCTTAGAGATGCAGATGACACTAATGTTATCACAAAGGATTGAAATCATGCTTATAGGTAATCCTAAATCCAGATCTTGCTGCTTCAACCAAAGGAATTGAGGCACACAACTTCGTAATGCAATGACTCAGCTTTAGCAGTGGAGAGTGCAACAAAGTTTTGCTTCCTACTAAACCAGAAGACTAAAGACCGTCCTATGAATTGGCAAGTCCCAGAAGTGCTCTTTCTATCCACCTTATAACCTATAAAATTAGTATTAGAATATTCATTAATCCTAAAAGAAGTGATGTGCCTAGGATATTAGATTCTTAAGTTTTGGGTTCCTAAGAGATATTTAAAAATCCTCTTAACTACAGTCAGGTGAGATTCTTTAGGATCAGCTTAAAATCTAGCATAGAGACAAACACTAAATATTATATCAGGTCAGCTAGTAGTCAGTTAAAGTAAATATCCAATCATCCCTTTGTACTTCTTTTGTTCAACTGATTTTCTATTTGGGTCCTTATCACACTAAACACTGGAGGTCAAGGGAGTATTAATTGGCTTGGATTTAACCATTTCATATTTCTTCAAGATGTCTTTTATATACTTTAATTGATTTAAAAAGGTTCCATCCAATTATCTTATACTAAACCACAAAAAGTAGGACAACTCTCCCATCATACTAATCTCAAACTCCCTACTTATTATTTTAGAAAAATCATCACATAGCCTTTTATCAAAAGATTCAAAAAGTATATCATCAACATAGATATGAATAATGAGTAAATCATCTCCTACTTTTCTCAAAAAAAGGGTGGTGTCTATACTTCCCTTAACGAATTCCATCTCTTGTAAGAATGTGCTAAGCCTCTCATACCAAGCTCTAGGTGCCTGCTTTAATCCATATAAGATTTTTTTTTTTTAATTTAAAAACATGATTTGGAAATTAGAAACTCTCAAAACATGGGGGGTTGCTCTACAAACACATCCTCTTTTATTACCCCATTTAAAAAGGCACTCTTAACGTCCATCTGGAAAAGCTTAAATCCTTTATAACAGGCAATAGCTAATAGCACTCTAAAGGTCTCCAATCTAGCTATAAGGGCAAAGGTCTTCACAAAATCAATCCCTTCTATTTGGTTATACCTCTTAGCCACCAATCTTGCCATATTTCTAACCACCACACCAGAATCATTCACCTTATTCTTAAAGACCCATTTTGTTTCAACTATACTTTGTCCCTTTTGGTCTTTCTACAAGCTCCTAAACATAATTCCTAACAAATTGGTTTTACTCCTCTTGCATGGCTAAGATCCAAAACTCATCAGAAAGGGCTTGGTTGATGTTGGTGGTTACAGTCATTGAGATAAAGGTAGAGTTGTTCACTTCCTTTCTAAGTCCATATATAGTCCTAAAACCTTTAGAAGGGTCTCTTAAGATCAGTTCTTTAGCATGACTCGAAGAAAATCTCCAATCTCCGGGCAAAGAGTGGGTAGGTTCAACCCTTTTCTCTAGATCTATATTTTCTACTCCTTGGGTAATCTAACCTACTCCTTCAGTGTTTATGTTCTATCCTCTTCCCCAAAATTTTAACTCCAGTGGTATTCTCTCCAACTTCATCTTCCTCCTTGACTCTAGACTCCTTAGGATCAGATTCATCAAACACTACATGAGTTGTCTCCTCCACCACCAATGTCATCTTATTAAACACCATAAAGGATTTCCACATACTTGAATATCCTAAAAAGACTCCTTCATCAGATTTTGGGTCAAATTTCCCTAAGTGTGACTTCCCATTATTATGAATGAAAAACTTACAACTAAAGACATGGAGGTGGGAAAGATTAAGTGTCCTACCCATACAGATCTTATAGGGTGTCTTATCAAAATTGGCTCTAATATTCATCATATTCAACACATAACAAGCTGTGTTTACCGCTTCAGCTCAAAAGTATTTTGGAAGTGAATACTCAGCAAGCATGGCAAAAAAGTGGCCAATGATGCCAAACCAAAAGATGCGCAATGACGCCAAATAAAAAAAAATACACAAAGTGTATTAAAATCAAAAGATGCTCAAAGAGCCATTCAAGTGATAAAGGGCATAAAATGAGCCCACAAAAAAAAATATGCTTATTTTTCTTATACTACTAAAAGCTTAAGAAAATCCTTTTGATTCAGCAATTCGTGCATTGATCTTCTATTAGATATATTTTATGAAAGGAGTTTTGAAAAATTAATGTTTCTTTTTCCGTTTATTTTTTGATTTGGATATTGAATTAAAAAGTTTTTGAGCCTTTTTAAAGAAACTTGAGTTTGGATTTTCTAAATCTGAATTTCTAACCTTTACTGGGATATGCGTTGTCAATCCAATTCTACTAAAATTTTGATTAAAACTAAGAGGTAACTTTCTCATTTTAAGATTTTTTTCTAGATTTGAAAGTTTCTTTTTTGTTTAAAGTGCCTTCTCTCTTTTTGATAATGTCAAAGGGGGAGAACGTACTTGTATCCCTTGTTTTCTTTTCAAAAATTTAAAACTACAAAAATATTTTTATCTTTCCTATTTTTAAAAGGGTTTATTCTAGTGAGGGGGAGATTAGGAGAAATTGCTTTTTTGAAAATTCAAATTGAAATGTTTTGCCATCATCAAAAAGGGGGAGATTGTTACGGATCTATGGTTTATGATTTTGATGATAGCAAACATTTTTTATTTTTCTATGATTGCCTTATGTGCTAACATTTCAGGTCCACACAATCAGACTGCAATCTGAAACCAGCTCAAGATTGGGTAGACTAGGTCTGTGTCAGTTTGTAATCTTTTTCCTTTCTTGAGTCTGTTGTATTTGGTGTGGCTATAACTTGGTAGAAATTCTCTTGCTCCCTATATGATCTCTATTTTTGGAAACATCATCCGGGACGATATTAATATCGGCCTGGACGATCTGTCCAAAATCAGAAACCCTAGTTAGGGCATCCTCATTAAGGCAGCCATTAACAGATCGGCCGGGACGATACTTGTATCGGCCAGGACGATAATCTCAATTCAGAAAGAATCAACCGCCATAATCAGTTTATGAATTCTTTATTTTAGAAAATCGGCCAGGACTATATTTTTGTCGTCCAGGACGATCTAATTCAATCATGCCTAAATATATCTCGTATCTTTGGAAAGCATTAATGGTTGATTGATACGATCACATCGTCCGGGACGATCGCATGATCGGCTAGGACGATAGCCTGGACGATCTACATTGGACAGCTTGTATTCAAGGCGATGATCAGGACGATTGAAATTGGTTTTAAACTAATTGGCTAGGATGATCGTCAGATCGGCCTGGACGATGTAACCAATTTTCTTCTCATCGTCTCAAATCGTCCCGGGCTAATGAGCTTAATTTGTACTGATCGGCCAGGACGATATGCCTATCGTCCTGGATGATAATGTCTGCAACTTGCATTAATGTGCTCATTTTGAGAGCTTTTATTTATGTTATGGCAAGGAACTTTGTAAGTGTCTTTGGCAGCCATTGTAGTTTCGTTCTTGTGGGGGAAACTAGAAGAGAGAGCTTGAAAGGGAGAGAGGAAAGGGTGGAGTTTGAGAGAGGGAGAAGATCCTGTTAGGGGGGACTCAAGGGAGTGTGGAGGGGGTTCCACACGGTTGCTCCGGCGAACTCGCACCTTAGTACCATCGGATTCAAGGCTTGTCTCGAGGTAAGTTCACCAAAGAAGAAGATCTCCTTGATGTCAAAGGACCCGGCGACTCCGCCGCAACGGGGTAGGTGGAAGTGATTTTGTAAGGGCTTCTCCTCCTAGCCGTGGGGGCTAAAGGAGAGACACTAGTTTAGTGCAATACTTGGAGGGTGCCTCCAATGAGTGTACGTAGGTCAAGGTTTGAATGAACCACTATAAATTCGATGTGTTCTTTTCTTATTATCGCTTCCGCATTTATTTTTCATCTGCACTTTGATTGTGGTGATTTGGTTTGTATTTTGTTTTTAAGGTTTTCCAATTCACCTCTCTTTTTAATTAGCTTGGGACTAGTTCACATAGGGCCTAACATCCCTAACGAACTTTCACCTAAGATGCATAAACCTATACATATCATACATGCATCTCTTTATAAATTGCTAAAAGGAGAACCCAAACTTTTTTGGGTTCCTAGGTCTAACGTTTGATATTCTTGCAGGATTGCTCTCACACAAGACCTCGTTAGAGCATATGGTACCTGGACAGCGGATGTTCAACGCATATGACTGGAGATACTACAAAATTCATATCGCTGGAAGCTAGGAGTGGAGGCAAGGTTACACTTGGAGATAACACCACAAGGAAGGTGGTTGGGTCAGGTATAATTAGAAATCTTAAAATTTTTTACATTGAAAATGTGTTATTGGTATTTGTTAAGTATAAGCCAGCTTTGTGACAAAGGATATTGTGAAAAAAATTTTCCTACTTGCTGCATATTAAGCCTAAATGAAAATGATGTTTTGAATGGTATAAGAGTAAATATTATGTATATGCTAGATTTGAATTGCATTCAAATTCCTACTATATTTTATTTAAAAACTATTTCTGATGACTCATGGCTTTGGCATAAGAGAATTTGTCACTCTAGAATGAAAAACCTTAGGAGGATTATCCAAAAGAACCTAGTGAGAGGTATACCAAATCTAGACTTTACTAAGGGCCACCTTTGTGATGCATGTCAATTAGAAAAATAGGTGAATTCCTCTTTTCAGTCCAATAAGGATCTTAGAATTAATAAACCATTGGAGATTTTGCATATGGATCTTTTTGGACCAATTAGAACTATAAGTCTATGAGGGAAGGTATACAGATTTGTGATTGTGGATGATTACTCTAGATTCATTTGGGTTAGATTTCTATTTTATAAGAGTGAATCATTTGAGAAATTTAAAAACTTTTCAACTTGGATTCAACGAAAGCTAGGCTGTGAAATTATGACTATACAAAGTGATCATGGTGGAGAATTTGAGAATGAGCAATTTGAAGATTTTTTTAAGGAGAAAGGAATTGATCACAACTTTTCTGCATTTAGAACCCCTCAGCATAATGGTGTAGTCGAAAGAAAAATTAAAATATTAATAGAAGCTGCTTAAGCCATGTTGGTAGAATACTCACTTCCTAAATATTTTTGGACTGAGGCGGTCAGCACTACATGTTATGTTCTAAATAGGGTGAATATGAGATCTAAATTAAATAAAACACCCTATGAGTTGCTAAAAAGAAGAACACCTAATTTGTCATATTTGCATGTTTTTGGTTGCATGGTGTTTATTCATAATAATTGAAAATCTGCCTTAGAAAAATTTCATCCAAAATCAGATGAAGGTATTTTTGTAGGATACTCAAGTGTTGGTAAATCTTATAGAGTATCCAACAAAAGAACTTTGGTAATTGAAAAGACCACACATGTAGTATTTGATGAATCTGGAATTTTGGAAGAGTCAAATATTTAGAAGAAGAAATTGAGATTAACTCCCAAAAGATTGATAAAATAAATTTGGAAGACAACTTGGAGATAGAAAACCCTTTGCCTAGAGATTTGAGGTTTTCTAAAAATCACCCAAAGGAGTTAATAATAGGTGAACCTAGTGAGGTTGTAAGGATTAGGCATGGACTAAACAAAGAAGTCAATCATTTAGCCTTCATTTCAATTATAGAACCCATAAATATTGATCAAGCACTTTCGGATGAATTTTGGATTTTGGCTATGCAAAAAGAGTTAAATCAATTTGTAAGAAATAAAGTTTGGGAATTAACTACAAGACCAAAGGATCAAAGTGTAGTTGGAACTAAGTGGGTATTCAAAAATAAAATGAATGACTCAAGAGTAGTCATTAGAAATCAGGCTAGATTAGTTGCTAAGGGATATAATCAGATTGAAGGGATTGATTTTGAGGAGACTTTTGCCCTTGTAGCTAGACTTGAAGCAATTAGAGTTTTGCTAGTCTTTTCCTATTTTAAAGGATTTAAATTATACTAAATGGATGTAAAAAGTATCTTTTTAAATGGAGTAATTCAAGGGGATGTATTTGTAGAACAACCTCTAGATTTTGAAAATTCTAAATATTCAAATCATGTTTTAAATTGAAAAAGGCATTATATGGATTGAAATAGGTACCTAGGGCTTGCTATGAGAGATTGAGCACCTTTCTACTTGAAAGATTATTTGAAAAAGGATGTGTAGATACAAATCTCTTTTTAAAGAAAATTGAAAAGGATATACTCATTGTACAAATTTATGTGGATGACATCATCTTTAGATCTTCAAATAAAAATTTTTGTGATGATTTTTCTAAAATAATGAGTAGTGAATTTGAAATGAGTCTAATGGGAGATTTAAGCTACTTTCTAGGTTTTAGCATTATGGCAAATTGAGGAGGGTACATTTCTTAATCAGTCAAAGTATGTTAAGGACATCCTCAAAAAGTATGAAATGGACAATACTAAACATGTTAGTACACCTATGAGTTTCTCAGTTCAGTTGGATAAGGACCCTAAGGGAAAGTTTGTTGATCAAAAGAAATTTAGAGGGATAATTGGATCTTTGCTTTACTTGACAACTAGTCGGCCCAATATCATGTTTAGTGCTTGTTTGTGTGCTATATTTCAATTAAATCCAAAAGAATCACATTTGACAGCAATAAAAGGATTTAAAGATATCTGTTAGGAACTCAGAACTTAAGAATTTGGTATCCTAAGTTTAGCTCTTCATTTGAAATAATTGGTTATTCAGATTCTGACTTTGTAGGTTGTAGGATGGATAGAAAAAGCACTTTTGAAACATGTCATTTTATTGGAAATTCTTTAGTCTCTTGGTCCAGTAGAAAACAAAATTTAGTAGCCCTATCTACTGCTGAAGCTGAATACATTGCATTAGGAAGTTGTGTGGCACAAGTACTTTGGTTGAAATAATAGTTGATTGATTTAGGATTAACTATAGGCACTATTCCAATTTATTTTGATAACACTAGTGTTATTTGCATTTTTAAAAATTCTATTCAATATTTAATAACCAAACATATAGACATCATGCATCATTTCATAAGGGATCATGTATCCAAAGGAGAAATTAAACTCACTCATGTTTCTACAGAAAATCAACTTGCAAACATTTTTACAAAACCTTTAGCATTTGATACTTTTAGTGCATTAAGAATAAGGCTTGGTGTGATCGATTTGAATGCTTAATTAAAATGTTTCCACAACATTGATGTGTGTTTTAGTTTATGTTTTGTGTGTATTTATGAGTGTGTTATTTTCTGTATTTGTGATTTTATGATTTTATGTATTTTTCTATTGTGTTTTCGTGTGTTTGTGTTTTAGTTTTAATTGAGTGCATATTTTTGAAAAATTGAGTGAAAATCATCCAGGTTAAAATTATTTTCGTACGGGATGAACTGTGTTGTGTGTTAACTGCAGGATTTGAACAGTCTGCGTACAATTTTTTAGTTTTTAATTTTCACTTTGTCTATACGATCGTCATGATTGTCTGGAAAAAATTTTCAAGTGTCTGTACGATTGATTGATAGTTAAACGGATAAGTTCATTTTTAATATTATTTTCGTACGTACGAACCTTTGGTTCGTCCAGACGAACGCTTGGCGAATCGATGTGGGGGACGGTTTCAACTGCCATTAAAATGATCTTAAATTTTTGATCATCCAGGATGAACACATGTTCTTCTGTACGATCATTTGGTCAAAAGTCTGTACGAAAGAATGCTTCGTAAGTTGTGTGATTACGAAAAGCTGTTTCATTTTGGACTCATTTGTTCGTCCATACGAAATTTTTTCATACAGGATAAACTAAATTTTGTACAAGATGAAAATAATTTCGTCTGTACGAACAGTCGTATTTCATTAAATTGACCGGCTATGAACTCAACAGTCACACTCACACATCCCTTTCAGAACCCTTTCTTCCTTTAGATCTTATCCATGGCAAGTTCATGCAAATGACAAAAGGTTCTAGACAAGGGTCCACACAGAAATTCTAGCGATAACTTTCTCTCCAAGGCCAACAAAGAATCATTTCCTAGAATTTCCTCCGCTAAGATCACCCCTTCTAGAGTTCTTATTGAAGAACAACTGACCTTTCAGGTAATGAACTTGTTTGCTTCAACTCAATTTGGTCTCATTCTCACACTAGTCCATCTATACAACAAAGAGACCTTTCATTATTTCATAGCAAACATGTCCTTCAATTCAGATCATTCTATCATAAGGTCATATGTTTTTAAGAAGAAAGCTGAAATCACGAAGGCTTACCTAGGAATCTTTTTGAAGCTAAGGACTGAAGGGATTAGAGCCCATACCTTAACCACTACTTCTGATTTTGACTGGACTGAAATTAATGAAGTGATTAGAGAAATTATATTTAAGGAGTATATGCCTAAAGTGTCCTCTCTTGTTTACAATACTCGTATCATCTAGCATGTTCTTCAAACTTTCATAATTCCTAAAGCTGGTGATAGAGTCAACATTACTCCTCTTTTTCAACAATAAACAACTTGATTATGACTGACCAACCTATAGATGAAGCCCAACTAATCCTTGACTATCTTTATGGACTTTTTGAAATTGGTCATATCGCCCATAAAAGAAAGAAGAACATTGCCCTAGGATATCTTGTTGCCTACATTTGGAGAAGAAGTATGAATTGGTTCATCCAGTTCAAGATTTTGAAGAAACCTCTATACTACAATGATGGATCTTCTAGAGCAATCTTTAATAAAGATGAACCACATAAAACATATGTTATCAGTGACTCAGAGGAGGAACCAGAACCTGCACCTGCACCTGCACCTACTAGTGAACCAAATTACCAAGATTTTGTTCAGAGGTTTGATTGTTTAGAGTCTCATTTTGATCAAATATTTGATCAAATTGAAACTCACTTACAGCAGCAGGATACTCAATACAATCAGGACATGGGGTATATGAGAGAGCAGATGAATGATATTAGTTCTAACATGCTTATGATAAGTAGTTATTTTAATTTCTTCAATACTGTACCTCCTCCTCTTCCAGATCAAGGCCCATCAGAGTGACTCATGTACTTTCTTATGATCTTATTAGTTGATATGATTGTAATGTGGTAGTTTGTGATGTATTTTTCTTTTGATTGTGATGTAGTTAGTTATGTGTTTGTTTCATTTGATGTTTTAGTATTTGAGTTTTTATGTATTATTGATACCATTTCTTAGATGGTAATATTTATTATAATGATATCAATATAAGTTATCTTATTTTGGTTTTAATCTGGTTTTGAAATGTGTGTTAGCTCATATGACAAACTTTAAATTTTTTTATCTCAAGAGTGCTATACCTTGAAGTGCAACTTAAAATTGAATTCATTAGAAAATTTAATTTTTCTAAATTTAAGTTTTGCTTATAACTTGATATAATTAAGAATGACAATTTCATGTCTCTTATTAGACTACATTAATGTTTAATATTATTATTGCAATTGTGATATTTTTTTATTTTGTACTTCACTTATCAATAAATATTGATGCACTTAGAAAAATTTGAAATTTTTTTATTATTGATTTTGGAAAGATCAAGATTACTCTTGAAAAATGTACAAATGTACAAAAATCAAAAGGAATGTGCAATGCTTCACAATTTGAAAAAGAGGCACAAAATAAGCCCACAAGTAAAAAGATGCACAAAAATGTGCCACAACTATTGAAAAAGATGCGCAAACTGCCACATGTGGTAGTTATTTCTTCCCACAATCTTTTAATCTCTTAATTGAAATTGATCTTCTTTACATTTATATTTCGTATTGAAATTTGAAATATACAAATTTTATATTCATCCTTTATGCAATGATTTTCTTTATCTTAGTGTCTAAATTGATTCATGCTTTTGATATATACTTTTTATTATGAATGTTATATCTCTTCTTAAATTCTATGAATTATTTTTATTTACCTAAAGATTTGATTTTATTTGCAATATTTATTTCAATCACTTTTAATGATCAATTATCAAAGGATTATCATATGGCTGCTTACATTTCTGTTCTTTTTCTTCTTCTCTTTTTATTATTGTCAAAAAGAGGGAGAAAATATTATTGATATTGTAACTGTGTGCTTGTTTTATATCGTAGTATTTTTGTTTTATGTTATCGTATTATTTTCATATCTTCGTATCTTATCTATTTGTATTAAAAAAAAAAGATAAAAGGTAAAATTGTTGTGCAATGCCTCCTTAATTTCATATGTTCATCAATTCAGGGGGAGTTTAGAAAATTCTTAGAATTTGAAATTTATACAAATAATAATTATTTTGCCATCATCAAAAAGGGGGAGATTGTTAAAAGAGTTTCTATTTACATGTTTTACATTCTTGCAACTTGTAAAGTTTTTATGATTCCAAATATTATTGTTTTAAAATTTTGTTTTCTCCTAACACTTTTTAGAAGAATTATTTTTGCTCTTGTGTGGACTAAAGTTTCAGGATAATCAAACTTCAGACTAATGAAGACTTCAAATCAAAATTCAGCAAGAGATAACTTGTAAATTAAAGCTTGTACTTTTCATTGTATTGAGTTTGAGATGGAGTGATTGTAACTATGTAACTTAGCACACACACACTTGGGGAGATCTTTAAAAAAAATCATATTGGTCGTACGGGACGAACCAGTTTGTACGGGATGATCAAGTCAGTTATCCCCTAGGAAGAGTAATGGAACAAACATGAAGTGAGAAAACTTTTCTAAGTCCTGATCATCCAGACAAATTTTTCTATTCATCCCAGGACAAAATGTTCTCTGGAAAATTTTCGTTCAGATGAAATTCTTTTCGTGCAAGGACAAAATGTTCTCTGGAAAATTTTCATCCAGACAAACTTCTATTCATCCCAGGATGAAATGCTCTCTGGAAAATTTTCGTTCAGATGAAATTTTATATTCAGCCCAGGATGAAAGGCTCTCTATAAAAATTTCATCCAGACGAACTCCAATTCGTCCCAGGATGAAATGCTCTCTAGAAAATTTTCATCCAGACGAGCTCCTATTCGGCACAGGATGAAATGCTCTCTGTAAAAATTTTGTCCAAACAAACTCCTATTCATCCTAGGACAAAAATACTATATCCTTTTAAATTTTGATAATGTCACGCAGTTTGTCGAAACCAACCCATGGTATAACTGTTCGTACCGGACGAACTTAGTTCGTACGGGATGATAATCGGGTACAAAGTCAATTCATACCAATATACATAGGGTTCGTATGCAACAAATTTAAGTAAATTAGTCCAGGATGATCCACGAATGTACAGGACGATCCACGATGTACATAATTAAAAATCAGCAATTTTTGGAGGTTTTTTTTGTCTTTCCTATATAAAATCCAATTAAAGCTGCCTCTTAATCTTTTTGCCTACTAATCCTCGTGCCAATAGAATGGAGAGTCAAGGAGAGAGTGTGAGAGAGTGTTTGAAGGAGGATTCATACTATTGGAGCATGAAGGATTCACTTGGTACTCAAAGGTAAGAGTCTCCACTTGTGGTTTGTGATTACTTCACTCTTTTCTCTCGTCCTTCTAGATTTCTTGTGAGAAGATCTGTCAAAGAGATCCGATTCTTTGCCGAGACTTGGAGAGTGTGAACAACCGAAGGGTTCTCTGCCTATAATTAGAGAGTGTGAACAGCCGAAGGGTTCTCTGCCAACACTTGGAGAGTGTGAACAGCCAAAGGGTTCTCTGCCTATACTTGGAGAGTGTGAACAGCTGAAGGGTTCTCTGCCCACACTTGGAGAGAGTGAAAGGATGAAGGGTTCTCTGCCTACACCAGTAGAGTGTGAAAGGACATACGGTTCTCTGCCAACACTTGGAGAGTGTAAAAGGACGACGGTTCTCTGTCACACCGGGTAGTGGTGGAAGAGAGTTTTGTAAAGGCTTCTTCGCCTTACTGTGGGTGCAAAAGGGTAGTCACTAGTGGTATTAGTGTAATACTCGGAGGGTGCCTCCAAGGAGTGGATGTAGAACATGTTTGACCGAACCACTATCTTGTGTGTTTTTATTTTCTGATGCCTTTTATTTTATTGTTTAACTTGTGGTTGAAAAATCTTTTTCTACAAAATTCATTAAAGTTATTTTTCGGTATATAATTTTAAAAGAGGGTAAAAATTTTTTAATTACCAATTCACCCCCCCCCCCCCCCCCCAGAGCATTCAAGGGAGGATTCCTACCATTGGAGCGAGAAGGCTTCACTTGGATTGCTAAGGTAAGAGTCTCTACTTGTGAAATTGGATTTCTTCACTCTTTTTCTTTCTTCCTTCTAGATTCTTGTGAGAAGATCTGTCAAGGAGATCCGGTTCTCTGCCGACACTTGGAGAGTGTGAAAGGACGAAGGGTTCTCTGCCCACACTAGGAGAGTGTGAAAGGATGAAGGGTTCTCTGCCTACACTAGGAGAGTGTGAAAGGACGAAGGGTTCTCTGCCTACACTAGGAGAGTGTGAAAGGACGAAGGGTTCTCTGCCTACACTAGGAAAGTGTGAAAGGACGAAGGGTTCTCTGCCCACACTAGGAGAGTGTGAAAGGACGGACGGTTCTCTGCCAACACTGGGTATTGTGTAAAAGGACGGACGGTTCTCTACCGCACCGGGGAGTGGTGAAAAGAGTGTGTTGTAAAGGCTTCTCCGCCTTGCTGTGGGTGCAAAAGGAGAGTCACTATTGGTATTAGTGCAATACTCAGAGGGTGCCTCTGGGGAGTGGATGTAGGTCTAGTTATAGACCGAACCACTATAAATCTGTTGTCATTTACTTTACTGTTTTTACATTTCCGCACTTTCTATTTCAGTTTTAAAAAAACTCTATGGTTGAAAAATCTTTTTCTACAAAATTAAAAAGGGGTCATAAATTTTAATTTTTAAAACTACCAATTCACCCCCCCTCTTGGTAGCCTTAGGACACTCACTTAGGCTTAACAACCTAATTACTAGATTCAACAAAAATATCCTTAAAGAACAACCCTGAGAAAGGCTGCAGCTTAGCATAATCACCGAAACCACCCCAGACAGGAGAGCACCAGAAGGACAAACCTTCAGCATCCACATTATTAGAATCATAGCTCCCATCTAAAAACTCAAGAACAATAGCATCACAGAGGCCATCATACAAAAGAAATTCACCAAAAACACAACTCATACGGTCCCAAATAAAACACCAACAACCAACAGTTCTACTCCAGTAATTAAAAGCAGACAAGCTTTTCCATAAAACAATGCACTCAAAATTAAACCTGCTCCTAGAAAATAGAGAATCTAGAGAAATTAACATGATAAAGTTAAGTGTTAACATACGGGATGCCACACGCATCAAGGTAGAGCAAACCATTGAGATGAGCAGGAATAGAAGATTTAATAAAATCAATGAAGCATTCAAGATTACAACCATGAGTAGCAAGCCATAAAGCATAGAAGTTACCAGCCTTATCAATATGAGAGAAAGAAGTATTCATAAAAACTAGCAAATTCTTGATATCCCTAATAAGATAAAAAATATTCGGGCTACATCATCTTTCCTCCAAAACCTGTAATAGAGTGATTTTAAAACCAGAATCCACCTGAACGACCAAATTAATTAAATTCAAAGGGATACAAAGTTGGATACCATACAGAATGTCCATACTAATAGCAAAGTAAATATTTCCTCCAACTGAACTCCCTATTTACTTTACTGATGCCTCTTTTCAGGTACTCTTTGTGCAAGATCAAAGCTATAAGGGAGATAATTTTTACGAAGGAGGAGCTCCTGCTCCAACACCTACAGCTGCACGTGGACCTGACCATAATTTTTACTAAGAAATGGTCCAGCATTTTGACCAAATGGAATCTCACTTTCATCAACATTTTCATCAAATTGAGACACATCTTAACTAGGAGGACATGAGACATAATGAAGATATGGGGTGGATCCGAGGGCAATTCGACTCAATCAATACTAATATAGCTATGATAAATAATTGTTTTTAGTATTTAACCAACCACCTCCTTTAAATCAAGACCCCTCTAATTACTAGTTGTACTTCTATGTTGTAGTTGTGATGAGCTTATGATTTTGTTGTTGAAATGTTTTTCTTGTGATTTTAGTGATTTTTTATATTGGTGATTATATGTGTTATTTTTGCATTTCAAGGATAATATTATTTGGTGTGATGTTAAATGGAAAACTTTTTGTATGGATTTTTGATGATCAATGAAATGATGTAATGTTTTGTTGACATGCAATTAATTTCACTTCTTAAAATATCAATTTTTTCTTTAGACAAATCATTTGAGGTTGATCTCTTGAATGAAATTTTGAATTATTTTATTCTACAAAATAATTTCCTTACAAAATTTAATTTTTAAAATTAAATAAAATTTTATCTGGATGAAGATTAGGAGAACAATTTCATATTTGTATAGACAAGTATTAATTTGATATAATTGTTGCAAAATAAATGTCTTAATTATTTTCTTTTCTTTTTTGATGTATTTATTTTTGTTATTAATGAAATTTGAATTTATATTATTGATATTAGAAAGAATAAAAAATTAAAAAAATGATGTACAAAGTGTGCAAAAATAAAAAAGTTGTGCAATGGTTCATGATGTGAAAAAAGGCACAAAATTAGCCCAAATAGAAAAGATGCATAAAGTGTGCCACTAACATATGAAAAGATGTGCAATATCGCCAATTGAAAAAATTAGTATTATTTTTTTTCATTATCATTATATCTCTAATTAAAACCCATTTAATCGATAATCATCTTCACTATTGAATTAAAAACTACTAAATCTTTATTTCAACCTTTTTGCAATAATTATTTTTATATACATATTGTCTACAATAAATAGTGAACCTTATTGAATTTTCTCATCTTAGTTGTTCTTTAATTTAAATTTTGATTTTTTTTCTTTTTAGCATTTGGAAGTTAACTTTGTATTTTTAATTAGTTTAATTTTTTTCTCAAAATACTTTGATTTATCCATAGAAACTTTTCATTTCAAGGTATACATCCCTTTTTATTGTTGTTAAAAGTGGGAGTCAAAATATTGTTTGATGATTGATATTTTTAATTATTTATTAGTTGTATGTATGCTTTGTGTATGCATGTGTTGTATTATGAATGTGTGTATGTTTTTGTTCGTGTTCATGTTTTTATTTGAGTCGTGTTTTTTTTTAGTTGTTTAGTGTTTTATTCGAGTTATTTTTTATTTTAGTAGTTCTTATTTTATTTTTAATTTTTAGGTTTATGGTTTTTGATATTTATGGGAACCCCTTACTGTTAAATATGCCATTCATTTTGAGGAGCTAATAAGAAAATTTATTTTAAATGTTAACTCAAATAATAATTATTTTCTCATCATCAAAAAGGGGGAGATTGTTACAACTTAGTTCCATAATTATGTTCTTTATATCATGTGTGTTTTTAATGATTCAAAAATTTATTATATTATTTATTATTTCTCCTAACATCTATTATAAATATTATTTATTTAGTTTATGTGTACTAATATTTCTGGAAAATCATACTCCAGACTGCGGAAGACTTCAAGATAGATTATATTAGGATTTATTATAATTGATGTCTGTACATTTTATATTTTTCTTGAGTCTAAGAGAGTGTGATTGTAGTTGGATAATTGTGTACATATTCACATTGGGGAGTGTAAAAAATTTACATTTTAAACTAAAATCATATTGTACAATCATGGATTGTATGAGACAATTTGACCTGAGTATTCTTACAGAACAAAGTTGATCGAATCATGCCAGGAAAAATTTTCTAAGTTTTGTTCATATTGTATGAAGTTATGTTTTGTATAGATGATGTCTAGAGTATGAAATGGCTACGTACCAGTTCATCCTGAATGAACTCAAAATTTTTTGAACTTATCATATTGTATGATCATAGGTTTGTACTAACTACATCTAGAGTATGAAATGGGTGTGTACCAGTTCTTCCATACGAAAAGGTAAATCTTTTTAACTATTTATATTGTATGAAATTGGGTTCATACATACGAGCTCTAGAGTATGAAATGGACTCTTCCATTTTTTTACTAAATGAAGTATGATTTTAGTTAAACTGATCATACTGTATGATATTTGGTTCATACAGTATGCGAACCAGAGTATTAAAAGCATTCACACATAATCGTACCTGATGAATTGGTTCAATTTTGAACTGATCATACTGTATGATGGAAGTTCATACATACAACTACCATAGTAAGAAATCAATTTGTATAGGATCGTATGGGTATTTTTTAAACTGATTATATGTATGATGTGTGATCGTACTGTATGATCCATAATGGTTAAATTGAAAATTTTAGTTTTCTAGATGGTTTTTTTTTATCTTTCATATTTAAGGTCCTAAAAACTAACTGTCAAAGAACTTCTATGAACTCCTACTGTGAATTTCTTTTGAGAGTGCACTTGAAGAGTGTTTGGGAGAGTTTCTTGTGATTGGAGAGTGAGAGATTTCTTAAGAGGAAATTGTGAGGGGATTCATAAGGTGCCCAGCGGTGATTATCTCTTACTTATTCTACAAATTTTGTCCCTACTTTCTTGAAGACTCTTGGAAGAAGATTTTCAAAGGAGAGATGATACTCTATTGATTTTGGGAGGGTGTAAAAAGATGATAGCTCTACCGACACCAGGAGGGTGTGAAATGATGACAGTTCTCTCCTGATACTAGGAGGGTGTGAAAGGATGATGGTACTATGCTGACATCAGAAGGGTGTGAAAGGATGATGGTTCTCTGCCAACATCAGGAGGGTCTGAAAGGATGTCAGTTCTCTACCGACACTGGGGATGGACGAAAGAGAGGTTAATTATAAGGGCTTCTCTTCCTTACTATGGGAGCAAAAGAAGATTCACTTTAGTATAATGCAATACCTGAAGAGGGAGTCATCAAGGAGTGGACGTAGGTCTTGTTGGATCAAACCATTATAAATTTATGTGTTCTTTTTTCTTTACTTTTTTTTTTATGCAAGTTAATTTGTGGTTGAGAAACATTTTTTAAAAATTTTATCATTGTGATTAAAAATTTTAAAAATGGTTTTTGTAATCTACCAAGATTTTTTTAAATTATCAATTCACCCCCTCTTGGTTAGCCTTGGGATAATTACTTTGTATCTAACAACCTATTTAGACTTTTAGCTAACTAATTTTCTTATTTTAAGCTCATGATATTAATCCTTTAAAAGTATTATTTTGGACTCATGTACTTTGAATGAATAAAATATTTTTAATATCTCATATTCTTAATTTAATCCATTCAATGGTCATAAATGTAGTTAAAATTTAATGTGATATATTATCTTACCTGAGGCAAATTGGAATAATTAGAACTGTTGGAATGGAACTCTTGCAAGCCTAGATAGAGGATGTTTATTTTTCTAGGTTGTATGGATATATAATCATTATAGGAAGGCCTTAAACCTCCCTACACCTCCTTATAAGCTTGACAAAGATCTTGGAATGCATATTCTCTTATCCACATCAAACATATAAGAGTCTGCATAGGAATACTTAGATAATACATAATCATTAGCCCAAAATAATTAATAATATAGTATCTTATATTTTCTTTTGCATTCCCCAATAATGACAAAATCTCAAACCTTATTTTCATTCAGCATGATAAACATTATATTTATAGTAGGTACTATTATTTCAATTTCATGTTATTAGAATACTTCCTCATGAGATTAACACTCTCTCAAATCACTTTATTACTTGATCGACATGTACACTTATATATTTAGTGGGTATTATATATCAAAGAAAACCTAAACATATTTTAACCCATAGCATAAATATAAATCATGCACCCATGCAGCCATCAGATACCTCTAAATATATTTTGATCAATAGACTTTTTATCCTTATCTTTGTATAACTATGTGGTCGGGCTAATTCCTGTAGTCATTCTTTTATATTGTTTCATATCAAATTTCTTCAAAAAAAAAAGTTTAAAATATTTAGATTGGCTTTGGAAAGTACCATCTTATCTGTATTTAACTCTAAACCCAAAAAAATAAGTTAACTCACCCATCATGGACATCACAAATTTATTAATCTTAGTGGAAGATAATTCATTGCATAATTTTTTATTTGTGGATCCAAATAGAATATTATCAAATTTGATTAAACATTTATTAGAATGAAATTTTATATTAAACCCTTTATCATATAGTTGACTAATGCTTAAAAAATTATGTTATATACTTTCAAGTAATAAAATACTTTCAATAATAAAGATCTAAATTTTACGAATTATACTTGCACCCAATACCTCCACTCCTTACATCCAGCGTAATGAATTTTTTAAATCTTTTGTTTTGTGCCTTGAGCATCCACTATCCATGTAGCACTTTCTTTCAATAGACCTCTTGTAGGTGTATACATCATTATTGTCAATGATACTATCTTTTTTAATTAAGTATAAGTTAGTTAAATCTTCTTATTGTTCTATTTCGGATGAGTCTGATTATGACTTTTATTGGAAGGCCTTTTAAAGCTTTTATTTTTTCATTCTTTGATTGTATTTGTCGTCACCCCTATTCTTATTTGGGTGGCTCAAGATGTTATGCAAATTAGATATAAGTGTCATGGCTTCCTACACTCAAAAGAAATCCCGTTATATGAAAACTTGTTAGATTTTACAATTTAACAATTATTTTTATCGAAGTGGCACTTGTGTTTGCATTTCAATGTGATGTCATCACTTCCATAAGCTCTTGAACTGCTACTATATATGTCATCAATCTTTAGAGCCATTATTTGATCCTTCCTTTATTCACCAGAATTAATATATCTTCGACACACATTTTACTCATAAGTAATAGGAGTGCTACAAATCTAGGATCCCTAGCCTATGATTTTGATGATGACAAACCTTATTGATTGAATTGTTTATTCTCAAAAAATTTATTGGTTATTATTTATGTTTTATGCACTAACAATTGCAGGTATAATACTCAAGAAGATTAAAGACTCAAGATTGGGTAGGTTAGGATGTCAAGTCAAAAGAGTGTTTTTTTTTTCTATTTACTTGAGTCAGACCATATTAGAGTTTATATAATTGGGTGACAGTGCACACACACACAAAGGGAGAGAAAATTTTTTAAAAATTAAAATTATACGATTGAAAATCGTATTGTACGATCAATTATTTAAAGAATGGTTTAAACAGCTAATTAAAATTTTATGTTCTGAAACCTACTCATACTATATGATATATATCATATTGTACAATTCATTTCATTATCAAAATCCTAACTGGCAGATTAATTTAAGTAAGATTTTAAAATTGATATTTTAAACTAATCATATTTTACGATCCCAATCATACTGTACTAAAATTTAAAATCTTACTAAAATTAACCCACATGATTAGTCAATCAAATTATGGTTTAATTAAATATAATCGATCATACTATAGGATGTCAATTATACTATATGGCTAAAAGCTGAAATTCTGCATTTTGCATTAACAAGAAATAAAAAGCTAGTTACAAGTAAAAATAACTATGAAACTATACCCTATCACTCTCCTCCCTCAACGGCATCAACAGTGTTGGGGGGAACTCCACATTATTAACATCATAAAGCATGAAACTATCATTAATAACTAACTTGGCACAGCAGTCAGCCAGACGATTGCTATCCTTATTTATGTACTGGAATAAAACTTGTTTAAACTTCAGCAAGAACGATAAGTCCGGTCCTTCAAAACTAAAGTGTACCTTATGGCTAATAGAGATAAAATATGGTTGACTTGGAGATAGTAACAAATATAACCATAATTTTTGATCTAATCATATTATATGATTATGATCGTACCAAATAATAGGTAGAGACAAGTATGGTCATCTACAAAATCATACCAGACAAAGCTATAATTTTTAAACTAATCTTATTTTATGATAGTTATATCTTACTAGATGATTAACCTAAAAATAGCTAATGATGCTATATAATGAGAATAGTATGGGATGAGTGATAGAGATGAAATTTTATCATCCCAGGAATTATCACGTATGAATAGAGGAAATTAAATAGATCAAACTAGATGATCTCTGGAACGTATTGTATGATATATTCATAAAAAAGTGAATAGATTTTTGAATGATTATTTACATCATACTAGATGGGACTAGTTTTGAATTGCTCATACCATACAAACTTCAATCGTATTGTATGATCTATGATGGCCAACATGAATTTATAGGGTCCTTGAAGCCTATTATAAAAACAAAATTCTTTAACCTATTCTTAAAAAAATATGTAAAGAGAGGAACATGAATGAAGGAGGAACTCTAAGAGGGAGCTTTTTAAGAAAATTAGGGTTTGTGAGAGGAAGGAGAAGGTGAGCTTGAGCACGAGGGAGATGTAGTGAGAGGGGATCACACGGTTGCTCCAGGCTAACTGCACACTTGTTCCTCATGTGGCCTTGGTGAGTCTTATGGGAGCTCTATAGGGAAAGAAGCTTCTTAGTCTAGTACTCAAGGTTCTCTACCTTCTCTTGGAGGGAGAAAAAGGAGTCATGGTTCTCCACCTGTGAAAGGAGCTTCAATCCTCTACCACACTAGGTTGGTGGAGGAGAGTTTGTAATGGCTTCTTTGCCTTGTTGAGGGAGCAAAAGGAGAGTCACTTTATATTAGTGCAATACTTAAAGTGGAGAACTCCAGGGAGTGCATGTATGTCATTATTTGATCGAACCACTATAAAATCTAGTGTGTTCTTTTTTGTTTTATTTTTTGCATTTTACTTTTTGCACTTCATTCTCATTATAACTGCTTGGTGAATTTTTAAGATCAATGTTCTCTTGTACATTATAAATTTTCATCATCATCACTGAAATTATTATTAAAATAGTTAGCTTCGACATTGTGAAATTATATTGCCTATTTAAAAAGTTTAAAAAGCCTACAAATATTAGTACTCCTATTTAGGATTATTTGTTTTAGCAAACCTTGAAATAAATGATCAATAGATTATTTTGGTAATCGTAACACTGCATAGGGTTATTCAAAAACCTTTTCACCTTTATTTTAAAACAACCCATTCGATTTTTAGAAAAATTGCATGTTAACATTATTGCAATCTATTGATTATAGAATTTGGCATATGATTCAAACTGGTTAGTCACCTCCATTGCATATTGTTGATGGTGTCAAAATTGATATTCTCTTTTATGAATGGAGTAATGAGGATAGGGAACTTGTACAGTTAATTACAAAGTGTCAAAATTATTTCTTTTGTGCTTTAAAATCCAAAGACTATATGTGAGTTTTTATATATACTACCAGAAAAGAGATTTGGGAAAGGTTGTGTATCACCAATGAGGGAACTAGTGAAGTTAAACAGTCAATGCTAAACATTCTTTTGCATGACTATGAATATTTTTGCATGAAACCTAGCCCGATTGTACTTGAAATATACACTAGGTTCACCCAAATAGTAAAATATTTGTATGCACTAGGTAGAGAACTTTCAAAATCTAAAAAATGTTAATAAATTTCTATATTTTTTACCTAGTTCTTATGATGCAAAATAATTATAATTACTAAATGAAAAGAATTAAATGTTTACTCTATTGATAATTTGCTTACATTAGACATTGCCTATGAGCAAGTAGTAGTCAAAGGTAAAATGATGCATAAGAAAAAAAGTAGGAGAGAATTGTAGCACTAAAAAAAATGACTCTGATAGTGATAACTCCTCACCAAATGAGGATGAAAAAATAGCCTTGATGATATGTTAATTTAAGAGATTTCTGAAAAGAAAACATAGGCATCATCAAAATAATTGGAGCAAAGGTAAAAGCCACAAATCTAATAAAGTTTCATCTGATATAATTTCCTTTGATTGCAAGAAGACAGATCACCTTCGAGATGATTTCCCCAACCTGAAGACTCACCCGAATAAGGGCATGGGTGAAGAGAAGCCAAAGTATAAGAGGGGCAAGCGAAAGACAAAAAAAAAACCATTTAGCCTAACTCTACCTCAGAATTGTCAAAAGAAGTAGAGGATGAGGTAACAAACTTGTGTCTAATACTAATGATAATCTTAATCAATTAGATCAAGATGAGGTATGTCTACTCTCTTATGATGAATTATTAGTTATTTTTTAAAAAAAAGTATGACTCGTATAGGAAATTAAAGAAAATGCATGCTAGTCTTAACACTGATTTTAAGACAATGCAAAAAGAGCATGCTAATTTAGTAAACAAATATTATGGTTTAAATAGAGATCACATGTCCCTTCTTAATGACCCTGATACATTAAATAAGAAGAATATTGAATTAATAACTACACGCGACTCCTTGAAATCATCACATATTGAGCTAGAAAATGCATTTAAGGAATTAGAAGAACTTGCATGTCAATTAGATAACAGTAAGAATGCAATAAAACTGGAAGTGGCAAGCAATAAAAATGCAAATAAATATTTAAAAGAAAAGATTATTGCACTTGAGAATAATAAACCACCACATTTACTAGCGCAGTGGCACAACCCACCAATACAACATGCATCACATAAACCTAGGAAGAGGCACCATCACCCACATAGGTGAGTAAACCCATTACCTTATGTTAGGTGTTACTCTTATGGCATGTTAGGACACATAGCCCGCACTTACAATATTCACCATAGGACACATCTAGTGTGAAGGCCTAAATTGCATTCATCATAACATAACATGCATATATCTCATTCATTCAAACATATGGTGGAACCCAAACTCACTTGGGTTCCCAAATCTAATCTTAGAATGACATTGTATGGGTGCTCTCACAAAAGATGTAGTAAGAGCATGTAGTACCTAGACAGTGGCTTCTTGAGGAATATGATTTGAGATATGAACCAGTTCATCACACTAAAGGCCAGGTCAGGAGGCAAAGTGATATTAGAAGACAACACCACAAGGAAAGTAGTGGGATCAGGTATAATTGGAGACTCTAAAAACTTTATAATTGAAAAACTATTATTAGTTAATGGTTTAAAGTATATCTTATTAAGTATTAGTCAACTATGTTACAAAGGATTTGATATAAAATTTCTTTCTAATAAATACATATTTATCTTAGATGATAAATTGTGTTAGAGGAAAAATGAATGAATAATCTTTAGATATTAGACTTAAATTGTATTGAATATTCAAACTCTTTGCATTTAAAAACTATAATTGATGAATCATGGATATGGCATAAGAGGCTATGCCATGCTAGAATGAAAATACTTAGGAATATCACTCAGACAAACCTTGTTAGATGCATACCTAAGTTATACTTCACTAAGGACCACCTATATTATGCTTGCCAACTAGGAAAATAAGAAAAATTATTATTTCATTTAATTAAAGACATTAACACTTCTAGGCCACTAGAAATCCTTCACATGGACCTATTTAGATCGGTTAGTATATCTAAACTAGGAGGAAATAATTATGGATTTGTGATATAGATGACTACTCCAGATTCACTTAGGTAAGATTTTTAGAAGACAAGAATTAGTTTTTTAAGGAATTTAGAACCTTCTCCACTTGGATTTAAAAGAAAATTAGGATGTAAAATTTTAATAATTCATAATGATTATGGTGGAGAGTTTGAAAATGGTATATTTAAATCTTTCTGTCAAGAGATAGAAATGGAATATAATTTATCTATCCTTAGGACCCCCTAGTAGAATGGAATAGGTGAAAAGAAAAAGAGAACCTTGTTGTAAGCTGCTAGGGCAATACTAATAAAGTATTCACTCCCTAAGTACTTTTGGGTTGAAAAAGTAAGGACTACTTACTATATTTTAAATAAGGTAAATATTAAATCCAAGTTACATAAAACACCATATGAACTCCTAAAGGGTTGGACGCCCAGTCTTTCTCACTTACACATTTTTGAATGTAAATGCTTTTTCTTAATCAATGAAAAGTCTCCCTTAGGAAAGTTTGATCTTAAATATAATGAAGGAGTCTTCATAGGTTATTCTTATGTAGGTAAAGCCTAAAGAATCTTTAATAAGAGGACCATAGTAGTATAAGAGTCTACCCATAGGGTATTTAATGAATCAGATAAGACCTATGAATTTAAACCTAAAGAAGAAGAAGTAGAGGTCATTCATGGGGTAGAAATCATTACTTTAGGAGATAGAGTAAAACCTTAGGAACACTTTCCTAGAGATTGGAGATAATCTTTTAGTCATTCTAAAGAGTTGATCTTAAGAGGCCCATCTAAAGGTGTAATAACTAGGCACAGACTTAAGAATGAGGTTAGTCATTCTACATCTATCTCCATGATAGAATCCACCAATATATATTAAGCCTTAGGAGATGAATTTTCGATCCTAGTAATATAAGAAGGGCTAAATAAATTTGTTAGGAATTATGTTTTAGTCAAGAGACCTAAGGAGCAGAGGGTGGTTGGAACAAAGTGGGTCTTCAAAAATAAAATGAATGACTCTTGAATAGTAGTGAGGAATAAGGCTAGATTAGTAGCTAAGGGGTATAACCAAATCAAGGGAATAGACTTTGAGGAAACCTTTGCTAGTAGCTAGACTAGAAGTCATAAGGGTACTCTAAGCCTTTGCTTACTTCAAGGGTTTTAAATTGTATCAAATGGATATTAAGAGTGCCTTCCTAAATAGGGTAATTATAGAGGATGTTTATGTTGAGCAACCCCCCCTTCCCCCTCCCATTTGAGAATTCATAGTTTCCAATTCATATGTTTAAATTAAAAAGGTATTGTATGGGTTAAAGTAATCACCTAGAGCCATGTATGAAAGGTTGAGTTCATTTCTTATAGATAGAGGTTTTGTTAAGGGTAGTGTTGACACCACCCTCTTCCTAAAAAAGAGAAGAGGTGCTCATCTGTCAAATCTATGTTGATAAAATTTTGTTTGGATCATCAAATAAAAACATTTATGATGAAATTTTAGAAACCATGAGCAAAGAGTTTGAAACAAGCATGATGGAAGAACTTAATTATTTTCTTATATTTAGTGTAAAATAGTTAGATGGTGGAACCTTCCTTACCCAAAATAAATACATCAAGGAAATTCTTAAAAATATGAAATAGATAATACTAAGGCTATGAAACTCCCATGAGCTCCACTGTTCAATTAGACAAGGACCCAAACAGAAAATCTATGGATAAAAAAAAATATAGAGGGATTAGACCACTTCTGTATATTACTAGCAGGCAAGATATAATGTTCATTGTTTTCCTTTTTGCTAAATTTCAAGAAAATCTAAAAGAATCACACATGACTACTATTAAAAGAATCCTTAGATATTTGTTAGGCACTCCAAACCATAGAATCTGGTATCCTAGACACAACACATCTTTTAAAATGGTAGGATATTCAAATTTTGATTTTGCAAGATATAGTGTAGATAGAAAAAGCACTTCTGGAACTTATCAATTTATAGGACAATATTTAGTTTGTTAGTCTAATATAAATTAAAATTTAGTAGCCCTCTCCACAACTGAGGCAGAATATATAGCAGTAGGGAGTTGTGTTGTTCAAGTCCTATGGCTAAAGCAATAACTCTTAGATCATGGACTACATATGGGAATCATTCCAATTATGTGTGACAACACTAGCGCAATTTGAATATCCAAAAATCAATATCAGCACTCCCGCACAAAGCATATAGAAATTAGGCATCACTTTATAAGAGATCATGTAGCAAAGGGATATATAAAATTGTACCCTATAGGTATAGAAAATTAATTAGAAGACATTTTCACAAAACCCCTAGCCTATGACACCTTTAGTTCCTTAAGGACAGAACTAGGTGTTATAGACATTCATGCTTAATCTAATATAAATAAAAAAATTTCCATTTAAAAACATATATTCATATGTGTTTAAATTGCATGTGTTTTTTGTTTTTTGTTTATTACTATTTGTTTAAAAAAAATTTGTCTAAGATGTTTCCTGATCATTACATGCGCACTTCACTGAATCACAATGTTTTTTTAAATATTTTTATCATATTTTACATCTCACATTCAATGTACAAAATTCATATATGCACAGATCACTACTTTTTATTACATCAACAGTCCAGATTAAATCATTGAATTACAAATCATACTATATGAACCTCTCTTCATACTGTATGATCCATGTGTTACTAACCTTTAATGAATTCAATTTGTTTGATATAACAATTATTATCATTGGTATTGTATGATACCTCCCTTTGTATTGTATGATCCACATGTCAAAATGTATTGGGATGAATTTAATTTGGCTGGTATAATAATAAATGTAGTTTGTATTATATGAACACATGTTCATACTGTACATTTCTTTTCATGAACACCATACGGATGACCCCTTAGTACGAATAAAATTTCTTAAGATCATCCAGTATGATAGTGATCGTACTATATGATTTGACTACTTTTTTTTTTATATGACATCCTGATGAAATAATTCACCAATCATATTGTATGATATCTCAATTGTAATCTATAAACATCCAAAAATTCTATAAATTGGAGGGTTAAACTAGTTGAACTGAATCCAACCTTCTTCAAACCTCTACGTTCTAATCCTTCTTACTCAATGGCTGATGGAAGTAAATGCGAAAGAATGACTCAAGGGAGCTCCTCCTCCTCTCATTATTTTGATAATTAATTCATCTCTGCACAGGTGAAGATGCATATTACAATTATAAAGAAGTGAAAATCACCCCCTCCCAAATGTTAAACCAACTTGCCTTCAACTTTGAGGTAATGAACCTTTTTGCCTCCACCACCTTTCATCCTTACTCTTGAAATCCCTTTCAACTAAGATTTTCTCTATAAATTCTTAGCAAATCTTAAGATAAAGCTAGAAGTCTCTATAATGACCTCCTTTGTTTGCCACCAAAATGTAGAGATTATGAAAGCTAATCTAGCAGAATACATAAGTCTCTCTACTGAAGAACATCTCCCTCTATCCATAATTTATCATGAGTTTCACTGAACTACTATTAACTTAATCCTTAGGAATTTTCCCTCAAATTAACGCCTACCTCTTTTCCGAACTTTAAATCAAAATGCCTGTATAATCTAGCATGTATTTCCCACTTCTATTATACCCAAAGCTAGAGATCAGGCTAACATAACACCACTTCTCTCCATTTTCTCCTACCTCATAATGTCAAATACTAAATTTGATAAAGGTAAACTAATTCTTGACTATTTCCATAACCTGACTCATATGCAACATCCGAACACCCATAGGAAATCAAATGTAGCCCTATGAAACATCATCATCTATATCCTTAACCATAAATACCAACTAACCTTTTATGCTCCACCTGATAATGTCTCAATTTTTTATAGGGATGCCTCTTTCTGTCCTTTTCATCGGGGCCAAGAGCACATTGAGTCAATTTTTTTTAAAAGGGGAAGCTGCTCCTGCAAGAGGACTTCCACCACCACTTAAACCCCAACCTACACCGCCTACCCAACCTATCCTCATGATGATATCATTAAGTTGCTTGAGCAACTAGAAACTCAACTAGACTATCATATCCAACAATAACACCAGCAATACAAGGATGACACGTGATGGTTTGGACAATGATTTGCTTTGATAAATAATCAATTTGCCTCTGTCCATTAGTTCTTTCAGCCACCACCACCTAATAAGGATCCACCTTTCTAGTAGTCTACGTTTTCTATGTCTTCTTTTTTGTTCTAATTTCTTTATTTTTGGTTGTGTACCTCCTTATTTTTGTGATGCCAAAAAGGGGGAGAACATATTTGGTTGTTTAGCTTTTGTTGTAGGGTGCCTATTTTTTATTTAACAAAAATTTGTATTTTATTTATTTATTTTGTATTGCTCTTTTCTTTATTTTAAGAATTTAAAAAAAAATGGCTGGTATGCCCTACTTTTCTAAATAAATTTTACTTAGTAGAGGGGGGGATTTTTCTAACATCTTTTACTTATTAAGGGGGGGCTTAGGATGAAAAACTTTTCATGCTACACTTCAACCAAATTTGTTTGCCATCATAAAAAAGGGAGACATTATTGTAAATCTAAGATCCCTAGTCTGTGATTTTGATGATAAAAAACCTTATTGATTGAATTCTACATTCTTAGAAATATGTTGGATATTGTTTGTATTTTGTGCACTAATGATTATTGGTACAGTACTCAAGAAGACTAAAGACTCAAGATTGGGTAGGTTAGGATGCCAAGTCAAAAGAGTCTGTATTTTTTATTTTTTTAATTTCTATCTTCTTGAGTCATACTATATTATAGTGTATGTAATTGGGTGATTGTACACACACACACAGGGGAAGAGAGAAATTTTTTTGAACTAAACATATTGTATGATTAAAAATTATACTATATGATCAGTTATTTAAAAAATGGTTAAAAAGTCTAAATGAAATGTAAACTAATCATACTATATGATATATATTATATTGTATAATTCATTTTAGTATTAAAACCATAGCCTCCAAATTAATTTAAGTAAGATTTTGAAATTAATATTTTAAATTAGTTATATTGTACAATGCCAAATATACTAAACAAAAGTTTGAAATCTTATAAAATTAAACCCCATGATTAGTCAATCAAATCATGGTTTATTAATTATAGTCAATCATATTATACGATGTTGAACATACCAGATGACTGAGAGAGAAGTAATATGTTCATCCCGAAGATCGTACCAAACAAAATAATGGTTTTTGACCTAATTGTAATGTATAATTATGATCATACCAAACGACTGGTAGAGAACAATTTGGTGGTGCAGAAAATTATACCAAATATAGCTGTAATTTTTAAACTAATTATACTATACGATAATCATAACATACTAGATGATTAACCTAAAAATAATTAATTATACTGTACGATGAGAATAGTATAAGATGAGTGATATAGATGAATTTTTATCATCCCAAGAATCATCTTGTACAAATAGAGGAAATGAAATAGATCATACTAGAAGATCGATTGATCATACTGTACAATATGTTCATAAAAATTGAATAATTCATTTGAATGATTATTTACATCGTACTGGATGGGACCAATTTTGAACTGATCATACTTTACAAACTTCGATCGTACTATATGATCTTTGATGGCCAACTTGAATTTATAGGATTTCTTTAAGCATATTATAAAAGTAATTTCTTTAACCTTTTCTAAAAAATGTAAAGAGAGGAACATTATTGAAGGACAAACTCTAAGAGGTAGTTTTGAAGAAAATATTGGTTTGTGAGAGGATGGAGAAGTTGATTATGAGCGTGAGGGAGAAGTAGAGTGAGAGGATCACATGATTTCTCCAGGCTAATTGCACGCTTGCTCCTCCTGTGGCCTTGGTGAGTATTGTGGGAGCTCTGGGGAGAGAGGCTTCTTAGTCCAATCCACAAGGTTCTTTTCCTTATCATGGAGGAAGAAAAAAGGAGATAATATTCTCTTCATGTGAAAGGACCATTGGTCCTCTACTGCATCATGTTGGTTGAAGAGAGTTTGTAAAGGTTTCTCCACCTTGCTGAGAGAGAAAAAGGAGAGTCACTCTATGTTAGTGCAACTCTCAGAGTGGAGGACTCCACGAAGTGGAAGTAGGTCATTGTTTGATTGAACCACTATAAAATCTAGTGTATTCTTTCTGATTTTATTTTCTGCCATTTTACTTTTTTGCATTTCATTCTCATTTTAACTGTTTGGTGTATTTCTAAGATCAATGTTCTATTGTGCATTTTAAATTTTCATCATCATCAATGACATTATTATTAAAATTATTAGCTTTCACATTATAAAATTAAATTGCCTACTTCAAAAGTTTAAAAATCTACAAAAATTAGTACTACTATTTAAGATTATTTTTATAAGCACCAATTCAACCACCCCACCCACCCCGCCACCCCCCCCTTATTTAGATATAATATTTACTTTAGTGTCCAAGGATTCAAGTAGGCAAGATAAAATTACATTAACTTGTTTTTGAAATTGAAATCACTCTACCTAAGGCATGCAAATATGTGATGGTTTTAGTGAACGTAGTTTTCATATCTGAAATAGACTCGCTAAGTCTCAAATAAAAAAGTTCATGCTCATGCAACAACAAATTCAAGCCTAACTGTTTAACTTTGTTATTGCCTTCATAGGTAATGCAAAGTTTGTCCTGTACTTCCTTACCACTAATGCAAGTAGAAATACTCATGCAATCTTTAGATTTAAGTGAACAAAGAAAATTTTTAAACACTAAGCATTATTTTTTGCAAATTCTTGGTCTTCTAAAGACCATTAAGTAAACAATATTTCTACTTTTAATCCATTCAAAATACGAAATGATAAAGAATATCAATATTGCATCACGTGACACATATGAAAATCTTTTTTTTTTTTTTTTTTTTTTTGAGGTAAGCCAATATAAAACTTATAAAAATAATGCTATATTAAAGAAAAGAAAGTTACAACCTAGTACCATCTGATTCCTTCATAAGCAAATTAATGAAGGAATCCAGAACATTACAGCTAATCAAATCTTTCAAAACAAAAGGGCCAAAACAAGCATAGTTAGCACAGAGATCGGCTAACTTATTGCTTCCTCTATTCACAAAATTTTAAAAAATAAAATTTAAATCTTTAAGAAAAAAGAGATCAATAAAATGTGAAAATCATTTGATAGTGAAAAAATTAACAAAAAAAAATTTCCAAAAATTAAAAGGAATATTATCAAATAGTGGTAACCAACTTATCGAAAACCCTTTCAAAATGTGATAGTTACCAAATTATGACATTGGATCTACTCAGGATACTGAATCTAAAATAGTGAGAACCCTACTTTATACCAATTAAAAGTGTGTATGGCACACTAAGAGGGCAAGCAAAGTGGTCCTTTTATAAACTTTTTCAAATCATTGAAAATATTTTTCTTAAAAAGAAATTCAATATGAGAAAGTTTTAACAAAATAAAATAATTTTAAAATAGAGGCTAGAATAATAAATAATTTTTTTTATTTGATTTTGTAGAAAAACATTATAAAAGACAAATTTAATGAAGGAAAATAATATATTTTAGTTTCTTTTCTTTAATAATTATAAAAAAAGATTTAGTCAATGATAATTCACCAAAATTCCTCTTTTTCTAAGATAACCAAATCAACACAATAGTGCAATAAAAATAAATTATTAGAAAAATAATGTGTGAAAAAGTATTAAAATGCAAACTGAGGTTTATATTGGTTCGGTTAAATTGACCTACATGAACTCCACAAAGGACCTCCTCTTTGGAATTCGCATTATGCATCTCTCCTTCAGCACACAACTTGGCAGACAAACCCTACTCCCTAGATCAAGTAGAAAATCACCCTGACAGACACTTCACATCAAAAAAGATCTCCTCCTCTCACCACCTTGGTTCGATATAGCTATTTTCCCTCCATTAACCCCTAGGCCCTATGGAGATGTTAAATCCTTCTCTCACCTTATTAATAAGGTGGAGATGTAAAAGCTCCTTTAACCATTAAACCTGATGGAGATGTTGAAACCTCAATATATATCAATGCCCGATGGAGATGATGATCCAAGTTTATTTGGCTAGTGACAATATTTTTCTCCAAAGACTCTCTTCCAATACCTCTCTTACAAGATCTCCACACAAATAAAAACTTAAGGACATAAGGAGTAGGTCAGCCATAGTAACCATATGCACCCCCTCATCCCTTAACATCCTTAATGCTCTTCTCCCACTCTCATCCTCACCTCTTCTCCTTGCTTTTGCTTTATCGACTCTCTCCTAGCTCTCTCATAGAAGGAGACTTCTCTAGATGCCAAAAGTATATTCACTCAAGTTGAAAAATGTTATAATGTGGGCTCTCAAAACTCTAATTTTTAATTAAATCACCTTTTACATTCAATGCACTTTATAAATTGTATAGTAAGATTAATTAAATAACTTCCAAGATCATCTTGTGTGACTAAAAATCATCCAGTATGATTAGTTCAAATAAAAAACAATTAGATTATATAGGACAAAATAATGATTATTTAGAGACCAATCGAGTGTGTTGGACTATATCATATATTTATCGTATTGTATGGTCAATAATTAATTTAAATCTGATTTTATTTCATAATTATAAAACTTAAATTTGGAAAGTATAATTAAATATCATATGTTATAAAATATTTTATAAAGTATGATCAGTTTAAAATTTCTTATTTTAAGTAATGAGTAATCGAAGGTGAGGTTTCTTAATATGCCTAATCATCCAATATTGTATGTAAATCATATAGTACGATTAGTTATATGCTAATTTTATTTAATCTCATTTAATTAAAAATTTTGATTACTTTTTTAACATATAATATAGTATCATATGGATCATACAGTATGATAAAATAGAAAAATTAAAACCTTCAATTTTAACCCCCTCGTGTGCGTGCACAATTGTTGAGAAGACAAACACCTAGTATAGAAAAAAACTAAATTAAAATGAAAAAATTCAAACTTTGTAACATACAGACTAACTTTTAAATTGAGGCTTCACTGTCTTAAGTTAGTTCTACAATCTTTTCTTGGCTTATGTTATACCTAAAAAGTTAGTACCACGCAAAAATAAAAACCCAAAATGTTATACAGGAATAAGTAAATGAAGCATCTAATAATATGTGTGTTCATCAAAATATTTGGTATGGATCTTGGATCGAAATAATCTCTACCTTTTTATGATGGAGAACACTAGTTCTTGAATATTAAATTTGCAAGTTTTAATTTTTATTCCTTTATCAGTTATCCCCCTCACTAAGTGCTTTCTTTTAAAAATGGGGAAAATCTTTAACAATGTACTCCATAGAAATAAAAAATAAAAGAAATATGATATGAGTTCTAAAAAGAAAAGAAAAAGAAAAAAAATAAAAAAAGGAGTACATTCAAAAATAAGCATCATATAAAAGCTTAGAGTATGTCTGTAACTTTATACTTAAATTCACACATTATTATATAGGGGAACTAGTACAAATGAAATTGAATTAATGAAATTTTAATTTTAACTATAAACACATATAATCTTTAAGCTACATTATTCTATTTAAAATTCAATGATTATATTTATAATATATAAATTCAAATTAAGCAATAATATAGTTTTTTTTATTGAAGAAATGCAATATTGCATTAAAGAGGAAAGAAAGAACAACCTAGTACAAGCTAGAAACAAAGAAATAAACTAATGTTGTCTTGATCCAACAGGGAAAAAAATCTTATTGAAAGCCTATTTGTTAAAAAAAATTTACCATAATTGAAATGAGACCCACTATTTCCTATTTTAAAACCCTTGGGGTGGAGGGGATACCAAATATAAAACAACCTGTAAGGTTGATTAGTATCCCAGAGTTCCCAACTGGTTAAAAAATAAGAGCTAGTATTGATTCCATAATCAATTAAAATAAATTTTGAAAACAAATAAGATGCTAAAATAAAGTAAACTAAACTAAAAAACTTTAAACAAGAATTACAACTAATCACTAATAACAAAAAAACTCCTAAGAAAATAACCAAAAGATTCCTTTGGTGCCACTTCCAATAGCCGAGACCATGATCCATAACTAGTAATCTGAGATACTCTTTGCTCATAATTTTCATCATTAAATATCTCCTGAGAATTTTTGGGATGCTGTTTCCAGTGTAAGAATGAGATCATTAAAGAGCAAAAGGGGAGAAACCCCTCTTTCTTATTTTTGAACTGAAATATGCCTTTCTTCAACGAGGATGATCTTCCACTGGTCCTAATGTTTGAAGCTCTTTGAAGAGTTTGTGCTTAGAACCAAAAGAATAATCAATGGAAGATGTTATTCCTTTCGTTAACACAGCCTTTTTAAAATTCAAACTTACCTCGGATGGAGGAGTAACAAATTAATTAACAATTTCTTCAGCACCATCTAACGGAACTTCAGTTACATCAAAATCCACGTTATAAGCTGCATGGATGTCAACACATGGTTCTAAACCTGAATTAGCTGTAACAGCATCTTCTTCTATCTCCTGAATTTGAGCAGCAATGAATTCAAAATTTGTATTTTGAAGTTCTGTTATTCTAGTAGCAGATGTCATCTCAGTGTTAATAACTTCCATATCTCCCTCCAAGATTCGTGCTGGATTAAATTGAGAATTTTGAACTTCTATTATTTCAGCAATAGATGTTGCTTTAACATTACTAGCTTCGTAACCTCCTTCCAAAATTTATGCTGGTTCAATTTCTAAATTTTGACTAGAATTATGAATAATCGTGTTCTAATCAGCAATCAATTTATTAGAACTATCCTTCAACTTATTATCCAGAATTTGAATAGACTTGCAAACAGCTTCCTCAAAATCTAATTCTACCTCCATATTATCGTTTCCCTCATGAGAAAGAACACAGAATTTATTGGAATCATCAATCTATGATGTAATCTTATCATATACAATATGATCAGCGTTTTCCTTATTTACTTCAAGATTCCTAGATAAATTTATCTTAGAATGATTACTCTTAGAGAGAAAATCAGATTTCTTCTCATTTAATATAATTTTTTGCCTTATTCTATTTTTAAACTTTACATGCATCCAAGGTCCATGATCAACTTGAAAGGGGCTTTAAGCAACTTCATTATCAGTCATCTTCATTGAATTAGGGACATTTGGACATAAAGAATCTTTATGTCCAATCCTTCCACATTTTAAGCAAAGAGATGAAATGTTTTCAAATTCAAATCTTTGAAAAAACCTTCCATTAAGTCCTTCAACCCAAATGCCACAAGGAAGTTTAGAATTTAATTTTATGTGAATACAAGCTCTAGCAAATTCCTTTCTTCCCCATCTGAACATGTTGTCATCTAATAATAAAGGAGTACAAATTATAGAAATGATTCTAGTAATATTGGTTTCATCCCAGCAATGTAGAGGCAAATGATGTAGACGAACCTAAATGGGAGAAGAAATCCCATCCATGGTGATAGGAGAAAAGTTAGGAGACCATCTATCTAAACCAATGATAAATCCCCCAACATACCAAGGTCCTCTATTAAGAACTTCCTCCATAGCTTCAAAGGATTGAAAGAACACAAAAGCCAATCTAGACCAAGAGAGGTTATATGAAACCCTCCAAATTTAGTCCATTGCTTCCTTAATTCAAGAGAACATATTGAAAAAGGCAAGTTTTTACAGAAATTTTACCACCAAAGAATATTTCAAAACTTGAACATTGGCTTTTTCATTTTCCATAATAAGTTTGACAACATTAACATCCTCATTTCCATCAAAAACTCCATTAAAATTAATTTTAATATGTTTCTTTTTAACCCACACATTAGAACTATCCATTCAAGATGAAGAATTAGCAAAACCAACATATATATATGAAATACAAGATATTTCTTATTCCTTATATTTCTCACCCACAAGGTTTCAATCTATGACAATTAACCTGATGATGTGAAAATTTTATTTATCACAAATCTTTATGGTACCATTAAGATATATTCAAACAACAATAAAAGTGCCAGTCCATCCAAATTTAAGTTTTTCATGGTAATATTCCTTCTTATAATAGAAAAGCAAGACATCTTGCTCAGGAGAAAATGCATAACCTGGAACTTCACACTATTCATCTTCTTCATTTTTGCATTGTACATTTATGTATCTTTATAAACTTCATTTTTTAATGCATGAAATTTATCATCTATTATAAAAATCTATTTTTTTTTAGAATAGAGAAGGAATCTTGATTTTTTAATTACACTTACATTCTTTTTTAGGTTAAATTCTTTCACTTCATTACACCCACTACTTTAAGATTCAAGAAAGGAATGGAGGACACTCAACAACAGTCCACCCAAGAAGAACTATCATAGATAAAAAAATTAAACATTCAACTTACCCTTTTAAAATTTTCCTAGGTGCGATGGTGCCCAAATTTAAATTTTAAACCATTGTAGCACGGCTAAGTGTAGCAGTGTTATAAGCAACACTATAACGCTACTTTCACTCTCTCTTAGATTTTTTATTATTTTGTTTAATGAAAAGAAAACTCATTAATGATCATTATTGCTAAACCTAATTTTTAAAGCACATAAAAATCAAAATTTGGATTGCCCCCCATGCAACGCTAAGTTTATAGTCTTTTGCCAGATTGGTCTACATTTATAAATTTTGCTATATTATAATCCTACCATTCTTTAAAAATGATTTTCATTGGGATCCTTTTGTCTTTTTCCATTGTGTTAATTTCAGTATTACTAAGTAATGATCCAAGAGGCCTACTACTGACTAAAATTAAGTTTCTAAATTTTGAACAAAAATAGCTTAATTTTTTAATTGAGTGTCTAACAAAATCACTACATCTTCTTATAGTTATTTTCTACTTCCAAACTGATTGCATTACTTAAATCTTGGAATATATGTAGGTATAGGATTAATAGCAGGTTGTTTGATTATTTCAATTTACTCCTTAAGTATTTTGACTAGAAATCCATAGATTATTACAAACAATATTATTTGACCAATTAAAATTAGGATGGTTCCTTCAACATGTGCTGCAAATATGGACCCATCTTATGATTTTGATGATAACAAATATTATTGATTTGTCTACCATATTTATAATAATAATTATTATTATTATTATTATTATTATTAT
>NW_021319490.1:392719-427252 GCF_001605985.2 Dendrobium catenatum
CGCTTATCATCAAAATCAAAACTCGGACAGGGCCGAGGTGCAACAATCTCCCCTTTTTGAGAATGTCAATAATAATATTGGTGAACTTTGCAAAATTAAAAAAAAAATTCTCCTAAACCCCCTCACTAAAGAATTTTTTAATATTTAAAAAAAATTAGGGGAAAGCTTCCTTTTCTTTAATTTTTTTTTTATAAAAAAGGATAAATAAATAACATCAAAATTAAACAAAATGCAATAAACTATAATACTTTCTCCCCCCTTGACATTTATAAAAAGAGAGATTAAAATAAATATAAAATAAACATAATAACGAATACAAAACATTAAATAATAAAAGTTTAAACCATACAAATAAAAAAATACAAAACCATAACAAAACAATACAACAACACAAAACCAAACCTTAAACATACTTATACCTCAATCATCTTGCTCTGTTCTGATTGAAATCAGAAAACTTAAGTCTGCCAGGAAAACTTTTTGCTTTTATCTTTCCTCATATTACAAACGGTTTTTTTTACTCTTTCCTTTGCAGGAGAGTTTTTAAGTTTGGGGCAATTCAGCTTTCAAAATGTCCGGGTTTCCTAACCCAAAAGCAAATTATGTCAGAAGAAAAACCTTTACATTTTTAACAACTTTTACCTTTACCTCTGCCTTTTGTTGATGTGTCCATGAGCTTGTGCTTCAATAGACTTTCAAATTTATTTATTATCAATGATATCTCCTTGCTTTCATCATATACTAAGCCATGTTCAACTGTGTGTTTGGCTTTTAACACAATAGTCCCTTCTCGTCATCTGCCATCCAAAATCTTTGACTCACACTTTGCTCGTAGCGCAATGAGTGAGCCCGATTAGATATCTATAAGAATAAGCATTCAAATCTTTTGATTCACATATAGCTGTGACTTTTGGCATCAAATTTATCAAGTAAAGAACGTAAAATTTTACTAACTTTTTCAACACTTTGAAAGTTCTCTACCTAAATCATGCAATGACATCACAATTTGATTAAATCTAGTAAACAGTTTAAGATAGTTTCATATGGTTTCATGCTGAAAAGTTCATAATCACGCATTAGAATATTCAATTTAGACTGTTTGACTTCACTAGAACCTTCATACGAAATGCATAATCTATCCCAAATTTCTTTTCCCACTAGTACATGTAGAGATTCTCATATAATCGTCAGAATTTAATGCACAGAAAAAATAATTCAAACATTTAGCATTTAGTTGTGCATTGACTAGTTCTATTCTACTCCATTCAGTAAAAGGAATATTAATTTTGACTCCATCTATCATACGTGAAGGTACAGAATAGCCAGTTTGAATCATATTTCCACATTCGCATAATCCAATTAATTGCAAAAATGTGACATGTGGAATTTTCCAAATTAAAAGAAATATTTCAAATAAAGGTGGTCGTGTAATACAAAATAGACCTTCGCCAATCTTATGATTTCGAAATATGCCATGATCAATTTTTTCAAGGTTTTCTAAAACACTATTTTTGAAACACCGCTCTGATACCAAATTGTAATTACTTAGATATGGCCAAGAAGGGGGGTGAATTGGATTGATTAAAAACTTCTTTAATGAAAAGAAATCTCTTTTTATGACTTTATGCGGAAGCGAATTTCATTCATAATAAAAAGATAGATAATCAAATTCATCCATGCAATTAACCAGAATAAAAATAAATGTGGAAATAAAGTGCAGAAAAAATAAAGGAAAGAACACACCAATTTATAGTGGTTCGGTCAACACATGACCTACGTCCACTCCCCGGAGGCACCCTTCCGAGTATTACACTAAACTTTAGTGATTCTCCTTTTAGCTCCACAGCTAGGCGGAGGAGCCCTTACACAAGCACTTCCACCTTCCCGGTGCGGCGGAGGATTCGGGTCCTTTTGCACCAATGAGATCTCTCTTCTCTCCAAACTTCCTCAAGAGAACCTTGAATCCGATGCGTACTGAGGTGCAAGCTCGCCGAAGCAAACCGTGTGATCTCCTTCACACTCCCTTGAAAACCCCCCTCCAAGGATCTTCTCCCTCTCGTAAACTTCACCTTTTGCTTCTCTCTTTCAGTCCTCTCTTCAAGTTTTCTTCCAAAACAATAAAGACACAATGGCTGCCAAAAGACTCTTACAAAGTCTTATGAGATGTCTTAAATAGAGGGCCTCAAAAAACCTAAAAATACTTCAATTCAGGCCGTCAAATATCGTACCGTACGATCTCAAGATCGTCCAATACGATGTGCAGAAATTGACCTATTAGTATTGTACGATGTCCAGTTAGTACTGTACGAACAGTTCAGTTGAAGTTTGTACTATACGATGTCCTGTATGATATACTGTACGAACAGTTCAATAAAAGTGCAGTTCGTCCAGGACGTAGCATGGGACGGCCAGAAATGTCCTCTATTGATAGTCATAGTACGATCCAGATCGTACAGTACGACAAGATATCAAAATTAAGGCCGTTTTGATTGAACATTCAGCGGATTAAGTAGGCAATATTTTAAAATCGGACAGTACGATCTTATTGATCGTACAGTCACGATTTAGAACAACTTTTTCAAATTCAAATCTTTGCCTAAATTTAATGGACGGCGAGGCACCCGCCTTTTCCGCTAATGGTTAGTCTAACGATAACCAGATGTACAAACACGATGTGGTGATCGTACAGTACGATAGTTATATTCAAAAATTAATTTTTTCAGGAAAATAAAATATTTTAATATTTATTTCTGTTACATCAGATCGTACAGTACGAAATAAAATTCGTACAGTACGATGACAGAATAAGTTAAAAATATTTCTAATCATTTTTTGCTCCCCTCTGTGTGTGTGCATGATACAACAAACTAACATACATCATTACAAGACTTGACTCAATAAATGAAAATTACATACTCATTTAATACGACCAATTCTATACAATCTTGAGCCCTTGAATATTCAAAGAACGCGTGCATGATGTACCTGAAAATATTAGTTCAACATAGAAAGACATTAGTGCACTGCAAATACTAGAGCAGAAATAAAAGCATTAATAAATATTAATTATTTGTTATCATCAAAATCATAAACTCGGAAGCTCGAGTTGCAACAATTAGATCATATGATTGAACTAATCATATTATATGATATTTAAAAACTTAAATTAATCCTTGTAATTAGTCATTTCTTTTAATTGGTTGAACTGTATAATTAGTGCATAAAAATTGAACAGTTCATCCCATGAATGTTCCATCGTACTAAACATACCTAACTTTTTGAACTAATTATATTGTATGATCCTTGATCATACTTTCCAAATAGTGTCGGATAAATTGAAAATTTTGTTTTTTTTAATCCTTATTTAAATACTTTCTTAAGAGACTCTTTGAGAGTTTTTATTTGTAGGGTTTTCTAGAGAGAGAGAGAGCTTTGAGAGAGATCGTAGAGAGCTTTGGAAAAGAGAAAGGAGAGATTATGTATGAGGGAGGAGTGTGAGGGGATTCCACATGGTAGCTTCAAGTAACCTTCTACCTTATTTCCTCCAAGTGTCTTGTTTGGTTATTTGGGTGGCTCTGGAAAGAAGAACTTCAAGGTCAAATTTCATCGAGGTTCTCTACGTTCATCGGGAGGGAGAAAAAGGAGTTTTAGCTTTTCTGCCTTCACTAAGAGGTGAAAAATGACTCAATATTCTCTATCTTCACTATGAGGGTAAAAAATGAGTTAAGTTCCCTATCGCAGCAGATTCGTGAAAATATTATAAAAGATTCTCCACCTAGCTATGGCGGTTAAAGGGAGACACTATAATTTTTAATGCAATACTCAGAGAAGAGGACTCCTAAGAGTGGATGTTGGTCAAGGTTAAACAAATTACTATAAAATTTTGGTTTGCTCATTCTAATTTTCTTGTACGCGCTTTTATTTTTGTTTTTTAACTTTATGCAAATTTAGTATTCTTAAAAATTTTATGTTAAAAATGTTGTGGTTGGTAGTTGATTGATTTGATTGAATTAATATCATCATTGTGATTGTTATTACATTTATTAGCTTCTACATTTAAGTGATTTAATTTCTTTTAAAGTGTCAAAAAAAGATTTTTGTGCTAAAGAAAAATTTTAAAACCACAATCCCCCCCCCCCCTTCATGGCGTGTCATGGTTGTTCAAAACCTTCCATTGAACTTTCAATTGGTATCAAAGTAGTTCTTGAATTATAGATTTAAAATTCTTTAAGAAAGATCAAATGGTAAAATTTTGCAATAGGAATACCGCAGAAGGTTATTGAAAAAACCTTCCCTTGTTATTCAATAAGATACCATTTGATTTTTTTTAAATTTGCATGTCTACCTTTCTTGAGTCTATTGATTTTTGCATGTGGTTGATGGTAAATGAAGGGTATGATATATAGCTTAGATTATTTAATGACACCAAAAATGAAATACCCTTTACAAAATATAATAATGAGGATAAAGAATAAGTACAACTGAATGCTAAATATTTAAATTATTTTTTTGTACCCTTAAATCTGAAGACTATATGAGAATATCAATATGTACTACTAGAAAAGAAATATAGAATAGACTTTACATCATATATGAGGGTACTAGTAAGGTGAAACAATCATGATTGAATATTTTATTGCATTATTATAAACTTTTTTGCATGAAACCTAATGAGACTATCTAAGACATGTCCACTAGTTTGACCCAGATAGTGAAATCCTTGTATGCTTTAGGTTGAGAACTTTTAAACTTTGAAAAGGTTAACAAAATTTTTTGTTTTCTACCTAATTTCATGATGATAAGGTTATTGCTATTTTTGAATAAAAAGATCTTAATTTTTATTCTATATATGACATGCTAGACTCACTTATTTCCTATGAACAAAGTGTGAGTTAGATATTATAGGATGCAAAAGATAAGATAAAGGATAAAGTGATGGTACTAAAAGTAAATAAATTAATAATAGCTCTGTAGCTAAGGAAGATGATGACATAACACTGATGATAGGTCAACTCAAAAACTTTCTAAAAAGAAAAAAAAAACATCATCAATAGTGGAACAAAGGTAAATAAAATAGAAATTAAAAAGAATCATCTTATATTATTTACTTTAAATGCATAAAACTATACCACTTGAGAATATATTACCCCAGTCTAAAAGCTCACTCAATCAAGGAGAAGGGTAAGGAGAAGATTAAAGTGAAAAGGTGGAAACAAAGGATGTAGAAGGCATTTTAGGTAGACTTAGCTTCAAACTCATCGGAACTAAAATTGGAGGATGAGATAACCAATATGTGTCTTATGGCATATAATATTTCTTGATCATTTTGATCAAAAGGAGGTACATGAGCTTTCATAAAATGAATTATTCGAAGTTTTTAAAAAATTCAAAATGTATATAGAAAGCTTAAGAAAATTTATTCTAGTTTAAATTCTAAATTTTTTATTTTATAAAAAAGAATGATAAACTTAGAGTGGAACACAATGCATTAGAAAAAGAATACATGTATTTACTTGATGATTTTGATGCATTAAATAAGAATCATCTTGAGTTAATCTAAGTACATGAGTCCTTGAATTCCAAGCATCTTGAGTTAGAAGATTTTTACAAACAATTAGAAGCATTTGCATCTAAACTAGATCAAAATTAACATGCATAAAAATGTGAAGTTAGAAGCTTTGAAAGTGTTAATGAGTTCCTGAGAATAAAAATTCATGCACTTCAAAATAATAGACCACCACCTATAAAATGAACTAACCCCAAAATATAGTATGCATAATCTCATACCCCTAGAAAGAACCACAACACACCACATAGATTGGTAAATCCATTCCTAGGTGTTATGTGCTATTCCTGTGTCATGTCAGGTCACATAGCCCATACGTGCATAGTGCATCATAGAACACATATAGAGTAGAGGCCAAAATCACTTACATCATAGCATAACATGTATGTAAATTATTAATTTAAGCATAAGGTGGAACCCAAACTCCTTGGGATACCAAATCCAATTTTTGACTAACCTTATAGGGGTCCCCTCACAAAAGACTTAGTGAGAGCATGTAGTACATAGATAGGGGATGTTCATGACATATGATTGGAGATATGAAGCAATTCATCTAATTGGAGGCTAGGGTAGGAGGTAAAGTTACACTTAAAGATAATACTACCAAAAAAGTGGTAGGTTAAGCTATGATTGATAATTACAAAAAATTAATCATTGGGAATATTTTACTAGTAGATGGTCTTAAATGTAACTTACTTAGCATTATCTAAATATGTGATAAAGGATATGATATTACATTTTTATCTACTAGATGCTTGATTAGTTTGAATGGTAAACTTATTGTAAAGGGAAAACCAATTAATAATGTTTACATGGTGGATTTAAATTATATTGAATATTTAAACATTTTATGTCTAAAAACTATTGTTGAGGAAACCTTGTTGTGTCATAGGAGACTATTTCATGCAATCAAGAACACACTTAGAAAGATAACCCAAAAGGACCTAGTTAGAGGCATACTAAAATTAGAGTTCTCTAAGGACCACCTTTATGATGCCTACCAACTAGAAAAATAAATCAAATCTTTATTTCATCCCATTAAGGAAATCACCACCTGTAGACCTCTATAAATCTATCACATGGACTTATTTGGACTAGTTAGCATTACGAACATAGGTGGGAAATTTTATGATTATTAATGATTACTCTAGATTTACCTGGGGTTAGATTTTAATCTAAAAAGAGTTAATCATTTGACAAATTTAGGATATTCTCCACATGGATTCAAAAGATATTAGGTCTGAAATTTCAACTATTCATAATAATCATTATGGGGAATTTGAAAATATAGGTTTGAATTATTTTGTAAGGAGCTTGAAATAAAACATAATTTTTTAGCTCCTAGAGCCCCTTAGCAGAATGGGGTTGCTAGAAGAAATAATATAACCATGTTAGATGCTGCTAGAGCCTTGCTAGTTGAGTATTAACTCCCTAAATATTTCTAGACTAAAGCGAGAAATTTTATTTGATATATTCTTAGTAGGGTTAATATCAGATTTAAACTAAATAAGACACCCTATGAGTTACTTAAAGGTAGGACACCTACTATGTCTCACCTTCACGTCTTTGGTTATAACGTGTTCATTATAATAAATAAAAATTTTCCTTTAAAAAATATTTACCCTAAATCTGTTGAATGAGTTTTTTTAGGATATTTAATTGCAAATTAATCCTATAGAGTTCTCCAAAGGTTTACCTTAATGGTCAAGGATACCACCTATATAGTATTTGATGAATCTAATAGATTTATTAAGCCTAGGCCAAAAGAAGAATAAGTGGTAGAAGTAACCCAAGGAATAATATCTATTGACCTAGAAAATAAAGTAGAGCCTTCAGACCCTTTGCCTAGAGATTAGATATATTCTTCTAGTCATCCTAAGGACTTTATCTTAGGAGATCCATCTATAGCTAGGCCTAGACTAGAAAGGAAGTTATTCATTCATCTTTCATTTTATTTGAAATTCAATGTTAATATAATTTCAATAAAAAATATTTACTATCATCGAAATGAGGGGGTTGTTGGACCCAATTAGTTTAGTAAAGTTACAAATATTTTGATGCTTATAAATATCATTTGTTATGATAATGTTGGCTGATGAATTTGGATGCCTTCTTATTTAACTAAAATTTTAAGCAAATTAAAAAAAATGATGGCCAAATAGTATTATACATGAACTTTAGATGGCAATCACATAAATTCATTCAACTTATATTGGAGAATGAAAACCATAAAAGAATTTATCTCTTAGTTATTGATTGTCTCACAATGTATGTGCTAAGTACATGGTTTATGTAACAAACAAGCACACATACCTAAGAAATAAATAGATTAAAAAATAAAATTTTGAGTTAGTTAAAACACTTGATTTATAATAGATTGTATTTTATAATAAACCAAGCATTTTTTAGCAATTATAAAAATCAAGTTTTATTAATTAATAGAAAATATAAATTAATTTTAAAAAATTAATCATATTGTATTTTTGTTGTTGGACTATACCATAAGGTAATATCATGCTTAAATAAACCACTATATATTATTTTCTTATGTAGTTAAATTCCAATTTGAATAGATAATATTATATAATCCATATCTACTATATAATTATCAATAAGATTTACCCAATGAATATCTATAAATTTAGGATACTAATTAAAATTGAATGTGAAAATATTTTACTATAAAAATCATATCAAAAAATTCAAACAAACCGAGATCATTTTAGTACGATCCAAAATTATATAGATTGATTAAATTTTCTTGAGGCATCAACTCAATTAATCTTAGTATAAAGTCATAATTATAAAGTTGGATCAAACAACAAGGGGCTTTTTGGATTTCATATTGATTGTAAAAATTTTATCGTGCAATCCATAGATAATACTATATGATCATGATAATAATTTTTTATAAATAGCCTTTTCAGGTTTTTGAATGAAGCCACTTTAAAAATATTGTATCTAAGAAAGTCTAGAGATATTTTTATACATTTTTTTAAAAAAACTTCACAAGCATCCAAGAGATTTTTTACAAATTTGTGAGAGATGAGATTTGAGAGACTTGGAAGAAATTTTCTCTCTTTAATGATTTCAATTGCTTGAAACATTTGTAGGTGAGGCCACACATTGGTTATTTCTAAAATCATTTCTTTATTTTCTTATAATTTGAGAAACTATAGCTCTTAGTGGAGAGCTTCTTAAATCTCACTATAGTGATAATCGAGATCTCTGGGTGACAATTATATCTAGTGGATCTTGCAGTCTGTATAATTCTCAAGAAGGAAAGTGGTGTAGAGGATGTCTCTATTAATTATGAAGGAGGGAGGTGTCTTTATACTTCTTGGAGTAAGAGAGAGTGGTGTAAACATTTCATCCTATTAAGAGAGAATCTTCTCTACAATTATGGGAACATAAGGGGAGAGAGAATAATTTTTTAGTAGAGGACTTAAGCAGTGGATATTGGCTGATAGGCTTTACTATAAACAAATTATGTTTTTGTTTCTTTTAGTCTATTTTATTTTTTTACTTTTATGGCATTTTGTTTTTATTTGCTAGGAAATCATGATTATGATGAAATTGAGTTTCTTTGAAATTTCTAATTGGTGTTGAAAAGAATTGTTTTAAAAAGAAAATTAATTTTGAGATAGTGTGATTATAATTGGGTAACCATGCACACACAAACTGGGGGAGTGTAAAAAAATTGTAAATTTTTAAAACTAATCATGCTATATGATTTTGGATTATATAAGATGATTTTACATGAGTGTACCTCCAAAAAGCAGTTAATCGAACCATGCCAAGAAAATTTTTTAAGTCCTATTAGTAATGTACGAAGTTAGCTTCATACATACTCCTTTCAGAGAATGAAATAGATATGTACAAGTTCGTCCTGATGAACTCCTGATATTTTTTGAAATGTTTGTATTGTATGATCATAGTTTTATACAGTTGACATCTAGAGTATGAAATGGTTGCGTATCTTATCTCCAACACGTAAAGTTTTTGAACTGTTCATACTATACGATCATAAGATCACACAGATGACATCCACAGTACAAAATGGTTGAGGTCATTTTTATACCTAACAAAACATGGTTTGATTAAAATAATTCTTACTCTATGATATGGATTTCATATAGTACGTTATTCAGAGTATGAAATCATTTCGTACTGGATGAATCTATTTAATTTTTAACTAATCATACTGTACAATTTAAGTTCATACTCAGGTCAATCAGAGTACAAAATTAATTTATACTTGATCATACGAGCAAATTTTAAATTGTTCGTAAGTATGATCATGGATCATATTATACAATTGTAGAGGGTCAAATTAAGAAATTTCAGTTTTCTAAACAATTTTTAGTGTCTTTCATATATAAGGTCCTACAAACTGACTGTAGATAAAATTCTTCTTTATTTTTTTCTTTGAGAGCAAGTATAAGAATGATTTAGGAGAGTGTTCGAAAGAGAGTTCTTGCAAGTTGAGAGTGTGAAGGGTTCACAAGGTTACTCAAAGATGAGAATCTCTTTGTAATTATGGCAAATCTTATCCTTACTTCTTTGAAGAAGCTCGAGAGAAGATATTTGAAGAAGATTCACTTCTCTATTGACACTTGGTGAGTGTGAAAGGATAACGGTACTCTGCCAACACTTGGAGAGTATGAAAGGATGATGGTACTCTATCAAGACTTGGAGGGAGTGAAAGGATGATGGTACTCTGCCAACACTTGGAGAGTGTGAAAGGATGACGGTACTCTACAGAGTATAACTGTAAAGGCTTTTCAACCTTACTATGGGAGAAAAAAGAGAGTCACTTTGGTAATAGTGCAATACCTGAAGAGGGAGTCTTCAGGGAGTGAATGTAGATTTAATTGGACCAAACCATTGTAAATTTCTATGTTCTTATTTTACTGCATTTTTACTTTTCTACATATTTAAATTTTTGTAGTTGAAAATTTTTAAATTGATAAATATTTTCTTTATACAAAAAAAATTAGAAAATAATTTTATATAAAAATTTCTAAGTGATTTTTAAAATAACCAATTCACACTCCCCCCCCCCCCCTCCTCTTGGTTAGCCTTGGGACAACTACATTAGGTCTAACAACCTATGCAGACTTTTCAAGTGGTATCTGAGCCTCCTTTTGTAAATTAAGATTTAGACAACTTTTAGAAAATGATCATGGCTACTTTTGGAAATTATAACATACTTGAAGGGTATTCGATCACTAGACCCTCATTATTTGATAATTTCTCTTTGGATTCTTGAAAAATATGTATGTCTACTTTTCTTTAATCGCTTGATTATCACATATGTATTTTAATATATGAAGAATACACTAGGCCAACTAAACTTATAGATGAAATTTGAATTGAAACATTATTTACTGACTAGACTATTGAAGAATGAGACTTAGCTCAACTAAATGCTAAATGTTTGAACAATTTTTTGTTTTACAATTAAATTTGAAGACTACATGTGTGTTTTTACCTATAAAAGTGAGAACAAAATTTGGGATAGACTTTGTATCACATAAGAAGGGACTAACAAAGTGAAATAATCTAGATTGAATATTTTGTTGAATGATTATAAACTATTTTGCATTAAGCCAAATGAATTAATCACTGATATATATACATTTTTCACACAAATTGTCACCTCCTTGCATGTTTTAGGTAGGGAACTAATGAATGCTTAGAAAGTAAATAAAATACTTTATTATTTGGTGACTACTTTTAATGCAAAAATAAATGCTATTATAAAGTCTAAAGATTTAACTTTTTATTCCATTGACAATCTTCCTGGATCAATAATTGTTAATGAGCAAAGAGTGACTCAAAGACAAATTGATGAAAGTGAGAAGCTAAAGGTGAAGAACATAACATTGAAAGTACATGAATCGGAGAGTGATCAGTCTCAGCTTGAGGTAGAAGATGACATTGCCTTGATGATAAGGCAATTCAGGAGTTTTCTAAAAAGTAAATAAATGAGACATTAGCAATGGAATAAAGGTAAGTTCCATAAAAATTTTAAGGCTTCTAACGATGTTATTTTCTATGAATACAGGAAGCCTGGATACATCAAATCTGAATGTCAAAATCTTAAAGACAATCCTAGCAAGGAGAAAGTAGAGGAGAAAATAAATGTGAGGAAGGGAAAGAGAGATTATAGAGAGTTTTTTGGGAAGAATCAGCTTCGAATTTCTCAAAAATAGAAGCAGAATAGGAAGTCACCAACCTGTGTTTGATGACCGACAAGCTTGATTAATTAGATCAATAAGTGGTATGTGACTTTAACTTATGAAGAGCTTTTTTATGTTTATCAGAAAATACATTTTGCATATAGAAAAATTAAAAAGATGCATGCTATATTAAATTTAGATTTTCTAGATTTATAAAAAGAGCATGAAATCCTTAGGAAAGATCACACACAAATTAATAACAACCACATGAAATTATTAGATGAGTTTGATGAATTGTACAAATAGCATGAACTATTAAAATCATCCCACACTAAACTTGAAAAAGATTTTAAAATATTTATGGATGGATCTGATAAAAGAGAGCACTAATTGAAAGTTGACAATGTTGTGTTAGAAAGTACAAACTCATTTTTTAAAGCATAATTGAAAGCATATGAGGAAAATAGGATTCCACCCACACCTAAATAATTTTTCAATCCTGATAAGAAATAAAAATTTTAAAACATAGGAAAGATAGTTTTACTCATGCAAATTAAAAAATCTTTTTTCTGGAGTTAAATAATTTTCTTGTGAAATGATTGGCCATACATCTCATACTTGTACTATCATAATAAATTATATCTAGTGTGGAGTTCAAAGATGCTTAAAATAAAGCATATCAAACGTGCATCTAGTTTATTTTTACTCAAAGAATAACACAAACTTATTTGGGATTCCCAAGATTAATATTTGATCATCCTGTATAAACTCTCTCATACAATATCTCGTGAGAGTATTTGGTGCATGGATAGTGGATGTTCGAATCATATGATTGGAGATAGTACACAATTCAAATTGCTAGAAGCCAAGAATGGAAGCAAGTTATATTGGGAGACAATAGCACCAGAAAAGTTATATGCACATGTATGATTGGAAACTCAAACAATTTTTTCATTGAGAATATTTTACTTGTAGAAGGCTTAAAGCATAATCTGTTGAGTATTAGTTAGCTATGTGATAAGGGTTATAGTGTAATTGTTTTCCCACTAGTTACATAATAAGAAAAATGTTTTTGATATTTTGAAGGAAATTAGGGTAAATAATATATACATGCTTGATTTGAATTGTGTTAAATCTCCTAATACTTTTTTTCTAAAAATAATTTATGATGAATTAGGGTTATGACATAGGATATTTTATCACACTAGCATGAAGAACCTTAAGAAAATTACCTAAAAGGAACTTATTAGAGGAATACTAAAACTAGATTTTATTAAGGATCACCTTTGTGATGCATGTCAACTTGAAAAATAGATGAAGTCCTCCTTTCATTTCATTAAGGATCATAGAATTAACAAATCATTGGAAATTATTCATTTGGATATTTTTGGACTGGCTAGCACTATAAGTATAAGATGTAAAGTATTTAGATTCATGATTATTGATGATTTTTTAAGATTTACTTGGGTTAAATTTTAATTTCATAAGAGTGGATCATTTGAGAAATTTAGAACTAGGATGCGAGATTTTATCGATTCAAAGTGATCATGGAGGTGAGTTTAAAAATGAAAAATTTAAATATTTTTGCGAGGAGAAAGGAAATTATCACAATTTTTTAGTACCTAGAATCCCTCTGCAGAATGGGGTAATTGAAGGAAAGAATAGACCATTAATTGAAGTTGCTAAAGCCATGTTGGCATAATATTTGATTCCAAAATATTTTTGGGCTGAAGCGGTTAGAACAACTTTTTATATTCTGAATAGGATAAACATTTGATCCAAATTGAATAACACCCTATGAACTTCTTAAGGGGATAACACCAAATTTGTTACATTGGTATGTTTTTGGATATATGATGTTCATTCATAATAATGAGAAAACTCCTTTAGGAAAATTTGATCCAAATTTTGATGAATGAATTTTTCTTAGATACTTTAGTGTTGGAAAATCTTATAAAGTTTTTAATAAGAGAACTTTAGTAGTTGAGGAGACCACATATGTTATATTTGATGAATCTAACATTTTGGAAGAGCCAAGGTTGGAAGAGGATCATATTAAAAATAACTTCCAAAGAATTAAAAAAAGTAATTTTGAAGAAAAAGTGGAAAAAGAAAACCCTTTTCCTAGAGAATGGAAATTTTCTAAGAATCACCCTATGAAATTGATTTTAGGTGAACTTAGTGAGGGTATTAGGACTAGGCATGTACTTAACAAAGAGGTGAACCATTCTGCCTTTATATCAATGATTGAAATCATAAATATAAATTAAGTACATTCAGATGAATTTTGAATTTTAGCCATATAAGAAGAGTTGAATATATTTGTATATTAATATTTAAGAATTGATTGAAAGGCCAAAGGATCAAAATGTTGTTGGAACTAAGTAGGTGTTCAAAAATAAAATGAATGATTTAGAAGTTGTGATCAGAAATAAGGAAAGATTGATAATTAAGGCGTATAATCATATAGAAAGGATTGATTTTGAAGAGACTTTTGCCCCTGTAGTAAGACTTTATGTAATTAGGTTTTGTTAGCCTTTGCCTATTTTAAAGATTTTAAATTATATTAAATGGATGTCAAGAGTTGCTTTTCGAATGGGATGATATAAGAGAATATTTATGTTGAGCAACCTCAAGGTTTGGAAAATTCTAAATTTTCTAATCATATTTTTAAATTAAAAAAGGTATTGTATGGACTGAAACAGACACCCAGGGCTTTGTCTGAGATGTTAAGTACTTTCTTATTAGAGAAATCTTTTATGAAAGCAAGTGTGGACACCACTCTCTTTTTGAAGAAAATAGGAGTTGATATACTGATTGTTCAAATATATATTGATGATATTATATTTAGATCTACAAATAAAAATATTTGTGATGATTTTTCAAAAATAATTAGTAGTGAATTTGAGATGAATTTAATGAGAGATTTTAATTATTTTCTTGGTTTTAGCATAAAGAAAAATGAGGAAGGAACTTTTCTTAATTAGTCAAAGTATATTAAGACATTCTCAAGAAATATGAAATGGATAATGTCAAATAGTTACTACACCTATGAGTTCCTTGGTTCAATTAGATAAGGACCTTAAGGGAAAATTTGTCGATCAAAAGAAATTTAGAGGTATTATTGGATTATTTCCTTACTTTCATGCTAGCATACCATATATAATATTCAATGTTTGTTTGTGTGCTAGATTTCAATCTGATCCAAAAAATCACATTTGACAGTAGTAAAAAGAATTCTGAGATATCTTTTAGGAACTCACAACTTAGGGATTTAGTATCCTAAGTACAGTTCTTTATTTGAAATTGTTGGATATTTTGATTCTGATTTTGAAAGTTATCGGGTTGATTTGAAAAGTATATTTAAAAATTGTCAATTCATAGGAAACTCTTTAATTTCTTGGTCTAGTGGGAAAAATAATTCAGTAGCCTTATCTACTACTGAAGTAGAGTACATTGGCTTAGGTAGTTATGTGGCACAAGTTTTGTGGTTGAAATAATAGTTGATTAATTTAGGATTTTCAATAGGCACAATTCTAATCTTTTGTGATAATACTAGTGTTATTTGCATTTTAAAGAATCCTATTAAACATTATAGAAACAAGCATATAGACATAAGGCATCACTTCATTAGAAATCATGTAACTAAGGAAGAGATTGAATTGAATCATATTTCTATAAAAAATTAACTAGTAGATATTTTCATAAAAACCACTGGTATTTGACACTTTTAGCATCTTAAGAACTAGGTTAGGTGTGACAAGTCTTAATGCTTAAAATAAAAATTCTACAAACTTGATATGTTATATATATATATATACGTGTGTGTGTGTGTGTCTATTTAATTTATCTTTGGTTGTTTATTCTGTTTGTTTTTGTATATTTAGTGGTGTATTTTTTATTTTTGTTTTTATTTTTATTGTGAAGCATGTCATTTATTTAAAAAATATAAAAAAATAAAATGATTGGTTTTGAGTAGTTTTTTTTTATTTTTATGCCTTATTTTTAAGTGTTTTGTTCGTTCTGTATAAATTTTTTTCATCATGTATGAATTTTGTAGCATGCGCATCATAGGTTTCGGAGTTGAGCATGTAAAACTTAGTTTTTATAGGGTTCTTAAAGTATAATGATGTCATTGATCAATATGATTTATACAAATTCATTTGTACGCGTGAAGACGGTTTACTAATATAGGTCAATTATTTATTACTAACGGTAAGTATAAAATTGTATTTTATTTGTATGATCCAGCTATTAGTTTTTGTAGGAGACAAACCTAACCGTCTAAAATGATCCTTAATATTCTGATTGTCTCGGACGAACACCTTTTCGTTTGTACGATTGTGCGGTCAAAAAGCTTGTTAGAAAGGATGCCTTAGAAATGGAATTTTATGAAAAGTCATATTACTTTTGGTCCTATCCATTTGTTGAGAGAGTTGCTACTTAGCTTTGAATGTTTTACATTCTTGCAACTTATATGTTTTGATGATTCCAAATATTATTGTTTTGATTATTATTTTTTCCTAACACTTTTTGGAAGAGTTGTTTTTGCTCTTGTGTGTACTAACATTTCAAGAAAATCGTACTTAAAATTATTGAAGACTTCAAATCAAGATCTGCTTAGAATGCTTTGTAACTTGGAGTATATATTTTTCTTTTATTTGAGTATGAGAGAGTGTGATTGTAATTAAGTAACTTAGCACACACACTGGGGAAGAGCTTTAAAATTCACAATTTTATAATACTGATCTTACAGTACGAATCATGTTCCTATGGGACGATCTGGTCAGTTATACTCCTTAAAGAGCAATGGAACGAACAGAATGGGCAAAAATTTTTCTAAGCCCTAATTGTCTGGACGAACTAAACCATTCATCCCAGGATGATGTCCTCTAGACTTGTGTTTTGAACTGTTCGTCCAGAGAATTTAACACATTCGTACCAAGACGATGTCCTCTAGACTTATGCTCTTGAACTAATTGTCCAGACGAACTAACCAATTCATCCTAGGATGATGTCCTCTAAACTTGTGCTCTTGAACTATTCGTCCAGATGAACTAACCCATTCATCCCAAGATGATGTCCTATATTCTTTGAAACTATGGCACGTCTTGCATTTTCATTCCAACAAACCTTGAGAATAATTATTCGTACCGGATGAACCTTGTTCAAATGGGACGATGATCGGGTACAAAGGCAGTTTGTACCAATGTACATTGAGTTCGTACGTAATAGTTTTTACACTATTCATACATAAAAATGAGATCGTATGGGACGATCATAAACGTACAGATTTGAAAAATTATAGTTTTTGGATGATTTTTCATGTCTTTCTTATAAGAGGTCCACTTAAGACTATTGTGAATTTTTTTTGTCATTTGGTCTACATGCATACTAAAGGGAAATTGAAGGAAAGAGTGAGAGAGAGTGTTTCAAGGAGAGTTCTTACTACTGGAGCTTGAAGAGTTCACTTGGTTACTAAAAGATAAGGATCTCTATTTGTTATTTATTACTTCACTCTTTTCTCTTTTTCTTCTAGATTTCTTGTGAGATGATCTTTCAAGGAGATCCAGTTCTCGGCCGACACTCGAGGAGTGTGAACAACAAAAGGTTCATTGCCTACACTTGGAGGGTATAAAAAGATGAAGGGTTCTCTGCCTACACTTAGAGAGTGTGAAAGGATGAAGGGTTCTCTGCCTACACTTGGTGAGTGTGAACAACCATTGGTTCTCTATCGACACTTAGAGGGTGTAAAAGGACGACAATTATCTACCGCACTGGGTAGTGGTGAAAGAGAGTTTTTGTGAAGGCTTCTCTACCTTGCTATGGGGGAAAAAGGAGAGACATTTATGGTAATAGTGCAATACCTAAAGTGGGAGACTTCATGGAGGTTATATATAGGTCGTGTTTAATCGAAACACTATAAATCTTGTGTCTTTTATTTTTTTTGTTTCTTTTTTATTTTCTTTCTATTTTTTTGTTCTTATCTATGGTTGAAAAATTATTTCTAAAAATTCAGTAAATTTAAATCAGTTTAAGAGGAAATTTTTAAATTACCAATTGACCCCCCCCCCCTCTTGGTTAGCTGTTGGGACATAAGCTTAGGTCAAACAACCTAATTATTAATTAACAAGATTCAATAAGTGGTATTAGAGCTTCATTTCAAAACTATAAGTTTAGACTACTTTTTGATTAATGACCATGGCTACATTTAGAAATCCAAATACCTTGAAGGATATTCAATCACTAGACCTCTTTTGTTTGATAATATCCCTTTGATTTTTGGAAAACACGTATGTCTATATTTTTACAGTTACTTGATTATCACATGTGGATATTAGTACTAGAAGGGTATACAAAACTAACTAGACTAGTTTATGGCATTAGAGTAGAGTCACCCTTTGTAGATTCGACTGTAGAAGAACGTGACTTAGCACAACTAAATGATAAATGTTTAAATAGTTTCTTTAGTGCACTTAAGTAAGAAGACTACATGCGGGTTTCCACTTACAAGAGTGGAAAGGACATATGGGATAGACTTTGTATAATATATGAAGTGACTAATGAAGTTAAATAATCCAGACTTAATATCTTGTTGCATGACTATGAACTATTTCACATGAAACCCAATGAATCCATTTCTGATATGTATACAAGATTCATATAAATAGTCACTTCTTTACATACACTAGGTATAGAATTAACAAATGTTAAAATGGTAAAAAAGATTCTCTATTATTTTCCTACTGCTTATGATGCAAAAATTACTGTTATATTAGAGACTAAGATTTAAATGTTTACTCTATTGACAATCTTCTCGGATCACTAATTGCTTACGAGTAAGGAGTGAGTTAAAGAAAGATTGATGCGGGTGAACTATGAAGGGAGAAGAACATAGCACTGAAAGTGGAGGAGTCAGAGAGTGATCTATCACAACCTGAGGATGAAGACGACATCGCACTAATGAATAGATAGTTCAGAAGCTTTCTAAAGAAAAAGAAAAAGAGACACAGCAATGGAATCGAGGTAAGTTCAATGGGAATGTTAAGGTTTCAAATGATGTTATTTTCCATGAGTGTAAGAAACTTGGGCACATTAAGTCAGAATGCCCAAAACTCAAAGCCACTCCAAACAAGGAGAAGGAAGAGGAGAAACAAATGGTGAAGAAGGGAAAGAAGAAATTCCAAAGAGCTTTTTGGGCGTACTCAACTTCCGACTCATCAGAGACTAAAAAGGAAGAGGAAGTCACAAATCTATGCTTAATGGCCGATAATCTTGATCAGTAAAATCAAGAAGAGGTATGTGACTTGACTTATAATAAACTTTTAGAAGTCTCTGAATGCATATATGTTGTATATAGGGAGTTAAAGAAAATGCATGCTAGTCTGAACTTAGAGTTACAAGAACTGCAAAGAGAATAAGAGATTCATAGGAAAGATCATGCTTTAATTGATAACAACCATATGAAATTACTTGATGAGTTTGACAATTTGAATAAGAATCATGAAAATTTAAAATTATCCTATGTAGAACTTGAAAAAGAATTTAAAGATTTTAAGGATGAATCTGAGAGAAAAAATTATCAGATAAATTATACAAATCATATTTTGAAAGATATGAATTTCTTTTACAAATTGAAGATAAAAGCTCTCGAGGATAATAGGACACCCCCAACACTTGAAGAATTTATAAATCCTATTTTATATCCAAAAATTTTAAAACTTAATAGGAAATAGAACAATTATAGAAAATTGAGAAATCCATTTCCTAGAGTTAAATATTTTAATTGTGGCATGTTTGGACACATAGCGCACACCTATACTTTGGATAGAAAAACTCACTTGGTGCTGAAGCCTAAGATGCATAAAATATATATATATCATACATGCATCTATTTATAAGTTGCCAAAAGGTGAACCCAAACTTTTTTGGGTTTCCAGTTCTAACGTTTAATAATTTTGCAGGATCGCTCTCACACAAGGCCTTATGAGAGCATATGGTACCTGGACAGTGGTTGCACAAAGAATATAACTGGAGATACTGCAAAATTCATATCGTTGGAATACAGGAGTGGAGGCAGGGTTGCACTTAGAGATAACATCATAAGGAAGGTGGTTGGGTCAGGTATGATTGAAAAATCTTAAAAACTTTTTTATTAAGAATGTACTACTTGTAGAAGGCTTAAAGCATAATCTGTTTAGTATTAGCCAGCTATGTGATAAAGGATACTGTGTTAAATTTTTTCCTACTAGCTGCATATTAAGTCTAAATAGTAATGATGTTTTGCATGGTATATGGGAAAATAATATCTATATTCTAGATTTGAATTGTATCAAAACTCTTACTACTTTTTGTTTAAAAACTATGTCTGATGAGTCATGGCTTTGGCAAAGGAGACTTTGTCACTCTAGCTTGAAAAACCTTAAGAGGATTATCCAAAAGAACTTAGTGAGAGGTATATTAAAACTAGACTTTACTAAGGATCACCTTTGTGAGGCATGTCAATTAAGAAAATAGGTAAAGTCCACTTTTCAGTCCAATAAGGATCTTAGAACTAGTAAACCATTGAAGATTTGGCATATGGATCTTTTTGGACCAGTTAGAACTGTAAGTCTAGGAGGGAAGGTATACGAATTTGTAATTATGGATGATTTCTCTAGATTCACATGGGTTAAATTTTTATATCATAAGAGTGAATCATTTGATGAATTTAGAAATTTTTTGACTTGGAATCAAAGAAAATTAGGATGCAAAATTTTGATAATTCAAAGAGATCATTGAGGAGAAATAGAAAATAAAAAATTTGAGAATTTTTGCAAGGAGAAAGGGATTGATCACAATTATTCTGCACCTAGAATCCCTCGGCAGAATGGGGTAATAAAAAGGAAAAAATAGAATCTTAATAAAAGCTGCTTGAGCCATATTGGCAGAATACTCACTTCCTAAATATTTTTGGGCTGAGTCGGTTAACACAGCATGTTATGTTCTAAATATGGTGAATGTTATATCAAACTTAAATAAAACACCCTATGAATTACTAAAGAGGAGAACACCTAATTTATCACATTTACATATTTTTAGATGTATGGTGTTCATACATAATAATGGAAAATCTGCCTTAGGAAAATTTGATCCAAAATTAGATGAAAGAATTTTTATAGGATACTCAAGTGTTAGAAAATCTTATAAAGTATTAAATAAAATAACTTTGATAATTGAGGAGACCACACATATTGTATTTGATGAATCTGGAATTTTGGAAGAGCTGATTGTTGAAGAGGATGAGATAGAGATTAAAACCCAAAAGATTAAGAAAATAAATTTTGATGAAAATGTAAAGATAGAAAACTCAATGCCTATAAATTTGAAATTTTCTAAAACCACCCAAAGGAATTGATTATAGGGGAACCTAGTGAGGGTGTTAAGACTTGGTGTGGACTTAACAAAGAAGTCAATCATTTAGCATTTATTTCAATGATAGAACCCACAAATATTGATCAAGTACTTTCGAATGAATTTTGGATAGAAGAATTAAATTAATTTATAGGACATAAAGTTTGGGAATTAACTTTAAGGCCAAAGGATTAAAGTGTAGTTGGAACTAAGTGGGTATTCAAGAATAAAATGAATACTCAGGAGTAGTCATTAGAAATAAGGTTAGATTGATGGCTAAGGGGTATAATCAGATTAAAGGGATTGATTTTGAGGAGACTTTTTCTCCTGTAGTTAAACTTGAAGCAATTAGAATTTTGTTAGCCTTTGCCTGTTTTAGAGGATTCAAATTATATCAAATGGAGGTTAAAAGTACTTTCCTAAATTGGGTAATTCAAGAGGATGTTTCTGTGGAACAACATCTAGGCTTTGAAATTCTAAACATCCAAATCATATTTTCAAATTGAAGAAGGCATTATACAGTTTGAAACAGGCACCCAGGACTTGGTATGAGAGGTTGAGTACCTTCCTACATGAGAGATCTTTTGAAAAATGAAGTGTGGACATAACTCTCTTTTTAAAGAAATTGGGAGAGGATATACTCATTGTACAAATTTATGTTGATAATATTATCTTTGGATCTATAAATAAAAAATTTTTATGATGATTTATCAAAAATAATGAGTAGTAAATTTGAGATGAGTCTAATGGGAGATTAAAGTTACTTTCTAGGCTTTAGCATTAAGCAAATTGAGGAGGGTACATTTCTTAGTCAGATAAAATATGTTAAGGACATCCTCAAAAAGTATAAAATGGACAATGTTATACCTATTAGTACACCTATGAGTTCCTCAGTTCAATTGGATAAGGATCATAAGGGAAAATCTATTGATCAAAAGAAATTTAGGGGAATAATTGAATCTTTACTTTACTTGACAGCTAGCCAACTCGATATTATGTTTAGTGTTTGTTTATGTTCTAGAATTCAATCAGATCTAAATGAATCACATTTAACAGCAGTGAAAAGGATTTTAAGATATCTTTTAGGAACTCAGAACTTAGAAATTTGGTATGTATGGTTGATAGAAGGAGTACTTATGGAACATGTCAATTTATTAAAAATTCTTTAGTATCTTGGTCTAGTAGAAAACAAAATTCAGTAGCCCTATCTACTACTTAAGCTGAATACATAGCCTTAGAAAGTTGTGTGGCACAAGTACTTTGGTTGAAACAACAGTTGATTTATTTAGAATTAACAATAGGCACTATTCCCATCTATTGTGATAACACTAGTGTCATTTGTATTTCTAAAATTCCTATTCAATATTCAAGAACCAAACATATAGATATCAGACATCATTTCATAAGGGATCATATATCCAAAGGTGAAATTGAACTCAATCATGTTTCAACTGAAAATTAACTTACAGACATTTTTTCAAAACCACTAGCCTTTGATAATTTCAATACATTAAGAATAAGGCTTGGTGTGATCGATTTGAATGCTTAAATAAAGATTTCTGCAATATTGATATGTGTTTTGTTAGTGTGCATTTATGTTTTGTGATTTTTCGTATGTGTTTTTCAGTTTTTGTTCGTGTTTGATTTTGTAATCTCTTGTCCATTTGTTTTATGTATTTTCACATCAAAATTCATATTTTTGAGCAATGGTATGAAAATTTCTAATTGTGAGATTCATCTGTACGAAAGTATCTTCATACGGGACGAATTTTGTAGCTTATTAATTATTGAAGTTAAATAATTTGCATGCAATTTTTTAGTTTTTTCATTAACTTTCATTTGTACGATCCACAGATCGTCCAGATGATGTGTATGCATTTGTATGTAAACATGTAGACGCATAAACGAATAAGATCAGTTTTTTTTTTTTATCGTATGTACGAACATTCAATTTGTACATACGAGCACGTCACATTTTTGTGTAAGGGGTGTTTCAAATCGTCATAAAAATGATCTTAAATAACTGATCGTCCAAGATGAACACCTGTTTGTCTGTACGATTGTTTGGTCAAAAGTCTATACGAAAGGATTACTCGTAACTTGCATATTTATGAAAAGCCATTTCATTTTTAGACTTATTCATTTGTACATATGAAATTTTATTTCATACGTACAAACCCTATATCATACATGATAAAATTATTTTCGTTTGTACGAATGTTTATTTTTTCTTTAAATTGAAAGGGTTTAGAACTCAAACTTCATTCACTTCAAAATCCTTTTCATTCTTCTATTCCCTTCGATCTTTTCTATGGGGAATTTAAGCAAGAGGGTTAGATGCTAAAGAACTAATTAGGGGTCCTTCCTCTAGAAATATAGGAGAAAACTTTCCGTCCAAAGAAAATGAAGAGTCTTTTCCTAGGTTCGTATCCTCAAAAATCACTCCCTCTAGAGTCCTTCTCCAAGAACAACTTACTTTTAAAGTAATGGACCTTTTTGCTCTACCCAGTTTGATCCTATTTTGACTCTAATCCGCCTCTACAACAAGGAAACATTTCACTATTTCCTTACAAACATATCTTTTAATTATGACCAGAGTGTGATTAGATCTTATATTTTTAAGAAGAGGGTTAAAATAACAAAGGAGGATTTGGGGATATTTTTAAATTTAAGGACTCAAAGGATTAGAGCCCATACTATGACCTTTTCCTCCAACTATGACAGGACTGCAATAAATAAAGTTATTAGAGGGATTAGAAGAGTAGGTCATATACCTAAGGTGGCCTCTCTTAACTGAAATGCCCAAATTATCCAGCATGTTCTTCGCACTTCCATTATTTCTAAAGCTGGTGATCGAGTGAATATTACACCTCTTCTTTCAATCGTGACATATCTAATTATGACTAGCCAACCTATAGATGAAGCCTAATTGATTATTGACTATATGTATGGACTTTTTGAGAGTGGCTATGTCTCCCACAATAGAAAGAAGAATATAGCCTTAGGACATCTTGTGTCCAACATTTTGGAAAAGAAGTATGAACTAGTTCATCCTGTTCAAAATCTAGAGGAGCATGTCTATTATAATAATGGATCATTTTGAGATATCTTTAATAAAGATGCTTAATTTGAAAGTAGTGACTCTGAGGAAGAAAGGAGAAGACATCTACCTGCACCTGCTGGTAGTCAATAATTTTAGGATATGGTCCAGCGATTTGATTGTCTTGAGAGCCACTTTGATCAACATTTTGATCAGTTTGAAACTCATCTTTAGCGGCAGGACTATCAATATCAACAGTATATGAGTTAGGTTAGAGGTCAAATTCAATTAGTCAACACGAATTTAGCTATGATTAATAGCTATTATAATATATTCAACCAAGCACCTCCTCCAGATCAGGATCCCTCTGAATGATGACTGTACTTCTTTTATTATTCTCTCTACTAGATGTGATGTGATTATTGGTTTTTATGTTTTTATGTTTTATGTGATGTGATGTGATTTGATGTTTGGTGATTTTTTTGTTTTTATGTTTTATGTGTTATGAATATCTGTGTATTGATATCATTCATTCTCAATGTAATATCATTCACTATGGTATCAATAAAATTTATTCTGGCCTATTTTTAGTGTTTATGATCTTTTTTAGAAATGTGTGTAAGTTTATATGATTATCCTTATTTTTCGTATTTTTGATCTCTTTCAGAAATGTTTGTTATATTTTGAAATGCAATACAAAATTGAATTAATAAGAAAATCAAATTTTTCAAAAAATTTAAGTTGTGTTATAACTCGATCTAGTTAAGGATATCAATCTCATGTCTCTTATTAGACTAACATAATTTTAATATTATTATTGCAATTTTGATATTTTTCTTATTTTTAATTATCTTTTCAATATAAATATTGTTGTACTTAGAAAAAATTAAGATTTTAGATTATGATTCTGGAAAGATCAAGTAAACACTTAAAAATGTACAAATGTACAAAAAATCAAATGAGTGCGCAATGGTTTGCAAATTGAAAAAGAGGCACAAAATTAGCCCACAAATAAAAAAATACACGAAGTGTGCCACAAATATTAAAAAGATGTGCAAAGCACCACAAGTATACGTTCTTTTCTCAATCTTTTAATCTTTAAATTCAAATTCAAACTTATGTTCAATTTTATTTTATATTGAAATTTGAAATATATAAATTTTACATTCATCTACTTTGCAATGATTTTGCTTATCTCAATATCTAAACTGATTCATGATTTTGATATTTTTTTTCTTATATATGTTATATCTATACTTAAATCATATGAATCTTTCTATTTCTCTAATGACATTTATCTATTTTATTTCAAATATAACTCAATCTCTTTATGGATTAATTATTAAAGGATTTTCATATGACTCCTTACATTTCTGTATTTGTTTGTTTCTTCTTCTCTTTTTGTTGCTGTCAAAAAGGGGGAGAAATATTATTTGACATTTGTGTGTAGTTCATTTTTTGTATGTTGTTCATATTTTTTGTGTTTTTTTTTTGTTCGTTTTTTTGTTTTAGTGGTTCAGTGTTACTATTTTTGTAAGTGAAAAACTTTTAAATTAAAAAATATGATTAGTTCAATAATAATACCCCCTATTCTCACATGCTTATTCATTCAGGGGGAGTTTAAGAGAAACTCAAATTTATACAAACAATGATTATTTTGCCATCATAAAAAAGGTGGAGTTTGTTGAGAGAGTTGCTACATAGCTTTGAATATTTTACATTCTTGCAACTTATATATTTTGATGATTTCAAATATTATTATTTTGATTATTATTTACTTCTAACGCTTTTTGTAAGAGTTATTTTTTCTCTTGTGTGTACTAACATTTCAGGGAAATCTTACTCAAAATTATTGAAGACTTCAAATCAAGATCTACTTAGAATATTTTGTAACTTGGAGTCTATATTTTTCTTTTATTTGAGTCTGAGAGAGTGTGATTGTAATTGAGTAACTTAGCACACACACACTGGGGAGAGCTTTAAAATTCACAATTTTATAATACTGATCGAATAGTACAAATCATGTTCGTACGAGATGATCTGGTTAGTTATACTCCCCAATGAGAAATGGAACGAACAAATGGGAAAAAAATTTGTAAGTCTTGGTCATCTAGACAAACTAAACCATTCATCCAAGGATGATGTCCTCTGGACTTTGTACTTTGAACTGTTCGTCTAGATGTTTTAACACATTCATCCCAGGACGATGTCCTCTGGACTTGTGCTCTTGAATTAATCGTACAGATGAACTAACCCATTAATCCCAGAATGATGTCCTCTAGACTTGTGCTCTTGAACTATTTGTCAACACGAACTAACCCATTCATCCCAGAATAATGTCCTCTATTCTTTGAAACTGTGGTCCATCCTACATTTTCGTTCAAATGAATATTGAGAATAATTGTTCATACCGGATGAGCCATGTTTGTACGATATGATGATCGGGTACGAAGACAGTTCATACCAATATATATTGAGTTCATACGCAACAATTTTTATACAGTTCATACGTACGAAATGAGATCATACGGGATTATCAAAAACGTACATATTTGAAAAATTATAGTTTTTGGATGGTTTTTCGTATCTTTCTTATAAAAGGTCAGTCTATGAAATCTTTTTGTCATTTGGTCTTCATGCATACTAAAGGGAAATAGAAGGAGAGAGTGAGAGAGAGTATTTGAAGGAGAGTTCTTACTATTGGAGCATGAAGAGTTCTCTTGGTTACTCAAAGGTAAGGATCTCTAATTGTTATTTATTACTTCACTAGTTTATCTTATTCTTCTAGATTTCTTGTGAGAAGATCTTTCAAGGAGATCTGGTTCTCTACCTTCACTCAAGCAGTGTGAATAGCCGAAGGTTCTCTACCTACACTTGGAGGGTGTAAAAGGATGAATGGTTCTCTACCTACATTTGGAGAGTGTGAAATGATGAAGGGTTCTCTGTCTATACTTGGAGAGTGTGAACAGCCGACGGCTCTCTGCCGATACTTGGTGGGTATAAAAGGATGACGGTTCTCTGTCACACCGGGTAATGGAGGAAGAGAGTTTTATGAAGGCTTCTCTGCCATGCTGTAAGGGCAAAAGGTGAGACACTTGTAGTAATAGTGCAATACCTGTAGCGGGAGACTTCAGGGAGTGGATGTAGGTCGTGTTTGACCGAACCACTATAAATTTTGTTTCTTTTATTTTTTCGCTGCTTTTTTATTTTCTTTCTATTTTTTTGTTCTTACCTTTGGTTGAAAAATTATATCTAAAGATTTAGTAAATTTGAATCAGTTTAAGAGGAAATTTTTAAATTATCAATTCACCCCCCCCCCCCCCCCCCTAATGACCAATTCCCCCCCCCCCCCCCTCTTAGTTAGCCATTGGGACATAAGCTTAGGTCTAATAACCTAATTAATAATTAACAAGTTTCAACACCTTTCGTATGTATGAAAATAGTTTCATCACGTACGACATTAAAATCCTATGTACGATTTGAATTTCATATTGTATAATAGGTTATTTTCCATTAAATAGAAGGGTCTTTGAAATCATTTTCATTCACTTTTTTTACCATTTCAAATCCTTCTAAAGCCCTTATATTTGGAATAGCTAGTTCTAGCAAACGACCCCATGTTTCTAAGGGTTCCTCATTAGAATGGTGGGGATGACAACTTCCTTTCCAAGATAAATAAAGATGTCTTTTTTAGGTATTCTACTACCAAGATAACCCCCTATAGACTTCTCATTTAGAGTGATCTTCATTTTTTTGTTATGCCCGCATTTGCATCGACTCAATTCTCTTTTATTCTTACCCTCATTTATGTCTACCATAAATAAACCTTATAGTACTTCTTGGACAACATGAGATTTAATGTGGACCACTCTACTATTATTCATATGTTTAGAACCAGTGAGTAAAAATTACCAAGAAAGACTTAGGCAACTTTCTTCATTTGAGAACCCAAGGCATTCAAGCCCACACTTTGACTTCTAGGGCTAATTTTAATTGGAATGAATTAAATAAAACTCTTAGAGGTGTATCATAAGTATTTCATTTGTCTAGGGTTTATACTTTACGTCAAAATACCTAGGTCATCTAGTATGTTTTGAGAACTTCTATTATCCCTAAGGTTGGTGATTAGATAAATATAACTCCATTCTTGTCCATAGTCACCTATCTGATTATGACTGAAAACCCCATTTGATGAAGCCCAACTCATCATGGAATATATTTATAATCTTTCTAAAATTGGGCTTCCACATCATAAGAGGATGAAAAATATGACTTTAGGACATTTAGTTGCCTATATTCTAGAGAAGATGTACAACATTTTCCATCTTGATCCTCCCATAAAACTGCATATCTACATCATTAATGCCTCTTTTCGGGCACTTTTTGGGAGAGACTAGAGTTCATAAAGTGATAATTCTCGGGATGAAGGGGGAGCTTCTGCCCCAATTCCTGCACCTGACCAAAACTACTACTAGGAAATGGCCCAGCAATTCGATCGATTGGAGACTCATTTTGATCAATGCTTTGATCAAATTGAGACTCACCATAACCAGCAGGATGCTTGCTACAATGAAGATATGGGTTGGATTCATGGAAAATTTGACTCGGTGAACATGAATGTAGGTACAGTTAGTAGTTATTTTTCAATGCTCAATCCATCACCTCCTCCAGACCAGGGCCCCTAAGATTTTTAGTTATACTTCTATCATGTTTTAGCTTATGAGTGTTTGTATTTGATGTTGTGATGTTTCTTCATGAGTTTAGTATTTTTCATGTGTTGTGTTGATGTTGTCTTGATGTTATGATGTGAAATGTTATGTTATGATGATATATTTTGAAACATATGGTTACATGTTATCTTGATATTATGGAATGATGAACTTGCATTGAATATTAATTCTTGAAATGTTTGTGTTTTTAATTAGATAAATCTTTTGAAATTAATCATTAAAATTGATTATAAATTACTTTGCTCTACAAATTAATTTTCTTACAAAATTTAATCTTTCAAAAGTTTAAATTAAATTATGACTAAATATAGACAAGGAAATCAATTTCATGTTCCTATAAACAAACATACTAAACTATAATTGTTGCAATATTGATATTTTATTATTTTTTATTTTCTTTTTCAATACGTTTATTTTTATTATTAGTGAAGTTTTCTTTTTAGATTACTAATCTTGGAAAGACCCAAAGATTAAAAAGAAGGAATGCACAAAGTGTACACAAATAAAATAAAAAATATGCAATGATTCGCAAAGTAAAAAGAGGTACAAAATTAGCCCAAATAGAAAAGATGCACAAAGTGTGCCACAAATATTTAAAAAGATGCATAATATCACCAATTAAAATTTTTTATTGTGTTCTTTCCACTATCATTCAATCTCTAGTCCAAATCTATCTAATTAATAATTATATACATTATTAAATTTGAAGTTAACTAGTCTTCATTTCATTATTTTTGCAATAAACATTTTTATTTAATTTGTCTAGAATGAATAATGAACCTGGTTGACTTTTCTTATCTTAGTTATTCTTTGATTTAAAATTTAAAAATTTTTCTTTTTAGTATTACGAAATTAGTATTGCATTTGCAATTGGTTTAAAATCGTTTTTTCCTTCAACTCTTTTGGTTTTTATGTATAAATCTTTCATTTCAAGATATACTTCCCTTTTTGTTATTGTCAAAAGGGGGAGTCAGAATATTATTTGATGATTAATATGTGTGCGTGTTTGTGTGAATGTGTGTGCGTGCATGTGTGAATGTGTGTGCATGTATGTTTTGAGTGGATGTCGGAATGTTTATTTGAATATTCGTCCGTGTTCATGCTTGGTGTCTTTTTTATTTTTAGGTTTGTTATTTTTTATCTTCATGGGAATCCCTTATTATTTAATTGGTCATTCGTTTAGGGGGAGATAAGGAAAAAAATTAATTTTAATGTTAACTCAAATAATAATTATTTTGTCATCATAAAAAAGAGGGAGATTGTTATAACTCAGCGTTCATAATTATGCTTTCATCACACAAAAGAGTTCTCCAACACAACGGCTCTCTGCTTTTCCCCTCTGGCAATTCTAGGGTTCCTCATTGGTGTTCATCGGGTGGCTTCATAGTTGGCTTTCTTTTGTTATTTTCCCCATAGTTTTTGGTGTGGTTGCTTCCTACTGCCTTGGGCATTTATTTTGTTCCTCGAGTTTGCCTTTTTTTCTCATAACAGGTTGTTTTTCTCTGCAACTTGGGGCTTTTTTGCTTGGTTATGTTCTTCTTCCATGCTCTTTGTCTCTTTTATGGTCATTTTGAGCTTCTGTTTTATTTTTCCCGTCGTCTTTCATTTATTTGGGGGATGACAACCCTGTCGTCATCTTACCCTCCAATTGCTTCTATCCTGAATGGCAAATCGCGCACATTTAAGGATGTGCTTGCCGGATTAGCTGCTTCTTCTCCTCCCTTCCATTTTGTTCACTCTTCCTTTAAAGGTTTCCCTACATTAATTTTAGATGATTCATGTGTGGCACAATTAGCTACTCCTTTTGCTCTTACTCTTATGAGTAAGTATGTTCTAAAACATCCTAACCTTGATGTTATCAATAAATTTTTGTTAATTTTAAGCTCTCTAGTTCCTTTCATATTGGATTACTAGACCCCAGGCATGTGGCTATCCAACTGATCAATAACTTGGATTATAGTTGGATTTTCTCGAGGAGATCTTATTATATTCAGTCTTATCAAATGCGGCTTCTTAAATGGACACCTGACTTTTATGTCCGTCCAGAATCACCTATTGCTCCAGTTTGGGTTTCTTTCCCTAATCTAAGGCTTCATTTTTTAACTCTCAAATACTTTATTGGCTTGCTTTTATCCTTGGCCAACCATTGCAAATGGACCAAGCCAAGGCTTTGGTTTCTCGTCCCTCGATGGCTCGTATTTTGGTTGAGCTAGATATTTCTAAAAAGTACCCTACAGAGATATGGCTAGGCTCTGAACTGAATGGTTATTTTCAAAAGGTTGAATTTGAAAATTTTCCTATCTTTTATTCTCATTGTAAGATGCATGGACATGGCTTGAGTGAATGCTTTAAATTGTACCCACACCTTAAGAAAGAAAAAGAAATGGTTAAGCCTACTAAAATGTAAGAATGTAATTCGAATGCTGATGTGAATTATACTTTGGTGGAAGGTAATGAAATTACATCTCAGGGTAAGGAGGTGGTTGCTCAGCCTGATCTTTTTCAGGTTGCTCCCCCTTCCTCTGGTGATGATCTAATCATGGTTCCTACCTATGTTGTAGGGGAGGAAAAAAGTTTACCTATTATATCTAATAACTTGTCTTAATTGTCTTCTTCATATATTGCCTGTGTTTCACTACAAAGTTTGCCTCAAGTGGTTGTGTTGGAAGTTAATATTATTAACGATTCTAATCCTAGCCTTTCTATGGCTGAGAATGAACAGGTTATTAATCTTATTCAAGTTAGAGAGGAGCCTTTAGTGTCGGTGGAGGATTTGGCTTCTCTGGTGAATCCTCCTTTGGTCTAAATCGAGAGTGGGAAGAATTTAAATGAAGGCATTGAGAGGAATTTTACTATTATAGAAGATGGTGTTATCTTTGTGGATGGTGAGCAGCCTCTTCCTAAGGGGCCTTCTAGTAACTTAAATAATAGTACCATTCTTTTATCTGATCATTATCATTGTGATGCTTTTACTGATACAAAAGTTGATATTTTGACTAAATGTTATGCTAGAGAAGACCATGACTTGAGTTTCATTAAGGGTCATGGTAAACATGGTAGGAAACACAAAAATGTTATCTTACAGTCTCCTAGAAGCACCCGACCGCATACTTCTCATTAATTGTGTTTTTTATGTTTAATGTCATTATTTGGAACATGTGGGGAATTGGTTGCCCCTCTTCTAAGCTTAGGGTTAAAAATTTATGTCGTATTCATAATGTTTTTATTCCTGTTTTGTTTGAACCTCTTATATATGTGGATAAATTACTTAGCACTGCTAAATATCTGGGTTTTAAAAAAGCTAAGTCGAATGTTGCCAATAAATTTGGATTTTTTTGAAAGAGTACGTTAGAACTGATGTCATTGGAGATTTTACCCAGGTTTTACATTGTAATATTGAAAGTTCTAATTTCCAATATTGTGCGTCTTTTGTTTATGTTGCTTTATACTAGAAGGATTTTATGGGATCAAATCATGAATTTTAATAATGTCTACAATCTTTCTTAGCTTGTTGGTGGTGATTTTAACACTATTACAAATCCAACTAAGAGTATAGGGGGTTCTCTTCCTATATATCAGTCGATGGAGAATTTTAATGATATGATCATGGCTTGCAACCTCATTGATATTGGTTTTTTTGGTAATAATTTTACTTGGCATCGTGGGCACTTGTGGCAAAGGCTGGATATAGTTCTTTTAATAATACTTGGCTTAACGCTTTTAACTTGACTAAGGTTGACCACCTTAGCCGTACCCTCTCTGATCACTCTCCTCTACTTATGAAAATTAATAATAATACTAAGGGTTTTCCTTCTTAGTTTAGATTTTAGAATATGTGGTTGCAACATGAGTCTTTTCTTGATGTCGTCCAAAACAATTGGCAAGCTCCTCTATTTCCTAATGATTCTATTTCTAATATGAATAGACTTTGGCTAAAATTGAAAAGGCTTAAGAAAGTGTTGAACTGGTGGAACCATAATGTTTATAAGGATATTTTTTCTAACATTTTACTTTCTGAAGACAGGATTAACTCCTTTGAGGATCTTTGTTAGTTTGATCCCTCTGAGCCTAACCTTTGTCTTCTGAATGAGGCTAAAGTGGATCTTTATAAGCTTCAAGTTAAGGAAGAAATTTTCTGGTAATAGAAAGCTGCCGCTAAGAATTTGGTGGAAGATGATAATAACACTAAATATTTTCATGCTTTGGTGAATAAGAAACATTCTATTAACTGCATTCATAAAATTACTCGGAAGGTTGGTTCTACTACGGAGGACAGTGATGAGATTGCTAACCTGGCTATTAATTTTTTTCAAAAGCATCTTAATAAATATTTTAATCCTACTTATATTACTAATCCCTCTTTTATTCCTAATATTGTTTCTCAAAAGGATAATTGTGGTTTATCTAAGCCTCCGCTTCTTGATGAGATTAAAGAGATTTACTTGAAATGAATGCAGATTCTATGGTTGGGCCTAATGGCTTACTACTAAGTTCTTCCATAAAACATGGCGTATTATTTTTAATGACATTTTTTCTGTTGTCACCGATTTCTTTAATGGTTCCCCTATTCCTAAGTTTTTTTCTTTTACTTTCATTATTCTTATTCCTAAGAACAATGCTGTGAATTCTTAGAATGATTTTAGATCCATTAATTTGTGTACTATTTTTTATAAACTTCTCTCTAAAATCTTGATGAACTAGTTAACTATTTTATTACCTAAGCTTATATCTCCTTTTCAAATGGGATTTGTCAAAGGTGGTGCCATTGTTGAAAATATCCTTTTGGCTCAGGAATTTTGTCAAGACTTGGATATCAAGGTGAGAAGTGGTGACATGATTATGAAATTGGATATTGCTAAGGCTTATGATAATATTAATTGGAGTTTTATTTATAAGAATTTGAGGTTTTTTGTGAAAGTTCGTTAGGGATGTTAAGCCCTATAGAACTGGCCCAAGCTAATAAAAGAGAGAGGTGATTTGGTAAACTTTAAAATCAAAGATAAAACTCCAACCAAAATCACCACAAACAAAGTGCGGAAGAAAAATAAATGCGAAGCAATAATAAGAAAAGAACACACTGGATTTATAGTGGTTCGGTCAAACCTTGACCTACGTCCACTCCTTGGAGGCACCCTCCAAGTATTGCACTAAAATCGTGACTCTCCTTTAGCCCCCACATCTAGGCGGAGAAGCCCTTACAAAATCACTTCCACCTTCCCCGGTGCGGCGGAGTCGCCGGGTCCTTTGACACTAAAGAGATCTTCTTCTTTGGTGAACTTACCTCAAGATAAGCCTTGAATCCGATGGTACTAAGGTGCGAGTTCTCCGGAGAAACAGTGTGAATCCCCCACCGCACTCCCTTGAGTTCCTCCCCCTCACAGAATCTTCTCCCTCTCAAACTCCACCCTTTCCTCTCTCTCTTTCAAGCTCTCTCTTCAAGTTTCCCCCACAAGAATGAAGCTATAATGGCTGCCAAAGACACTTACAAAGTGCCTTGTCATAGCTTAAAAAGATGCTCTCAAAATGAGCTCATTAATACAAGTTACCGCCATTATCATCCAGGACGATAGGCATATCGTCCTGGCCGATTAGTTCAAATATGAGAAAAATCATCCTGAA
>NW_021319490.1:429850-464304 GCF_001605985.2 Dendrobium catenatum
AAAATCACCACAAACAAAGTGCGGAAGAAAAATAAATGCGAAGCAATAATAAGAAAAGAACACACTGGATTTATAGTGGTTCGGTCAAACCTTGACCTACGTCCACTCCTTGGAGGCACCCTCCAAGTATTGCACTAAAATCGTGACTCTCCTTTAGCCCCCACATCTAGGCGGAGAAGCCCTTACAAAATCACTTCCACCTTCCCCGGTGCGGCGGAGTCGCCGGGTCCTTTGACACTAAAGAGATCTTCTTCTTTGGTGAACTTACCTCAAGATAAGCCTTGAATCCGATGGTACTAAGGTGCAATTCGCCGGAGCAACCGTGTGGATCCCCCACCACACTCCCTTGATTTCCTCCCCCTCACAGAATCTTCTCCCTCTCAAACTCCACCCATTCCTCTCTCCCTTTCAAGTTCTCTCTTCAAGTTTCCCCCACAAGAACGAAGCTACAATGGCTGCCAAAGACACTTACAAAGTGCCTTGCCATAGCTTAAAAAGAAGCTCTCAAAATGAGCTCATTAATGCAAGTTGCCGCCATTATCGTCTAGGATGATAGGCATATCGTCCTGGCCGATTAGTTCAAATATAAGAAAAATCATCCTGAATATCGCCCTGAAATGAAGCTGGACAATGTGTAATCATCCTGGACGATCTTGCGATTGGCCTGGTTGAAATCCCCATTAATTTCTTTCCAAAACTGCTTGAGAAATTTTTGGAAAATTTGCTCTGGATCGTCCGGGATGATATTTTATAGTCCAGGACGATCCACCAGGACGATGGCCAAAAATAAGATTTTCCTAAGTAGATCTGGCGGCAGATTCTTGCTGAATTGAGCCGATCGTCCTAGCCGACACAAAATCGTCCAGGACGATGTGTTTTGCATAAAGACGGCTGCTTTAATGAGGATGCCCTAATTAGGGTTTCTACTTTTATCAGATTGTCCAGGACGATATAAATATCATCCCGGACGATGTTACCAAAAATAGAAATCTTTTAGGGCACAACAGAAAATCTTCCAAGTTACAATCATCATGAGCCACACCAAATACAATAGACTCAAGAAAGGAAAAAGTGTACAAACTAACTCAGACCTAGTCTACCCAATCTTGAGCTGATTCCAAATTGCAGTCCGACCGTGTGGACCTGAAACGTTAGCACAAAAGGCAATCGTAGAGAAATAAGGAATGTTTGCTATCATCAAAATCATAAACCATTGATCCGCAACATTTTGGTTTTGATTTTAATTTCAAAATCTCATCAAATCTTGTATTGTAATTCCTTTTTTCTCTATTACTGTGAATGGTAAGAGCCATGGTTTCTTTAAGGCTTCTCATGGCTTGAGGCAAGGTGATCCCATTTCTCAGCCAATCTTTACTATTGATGTGTATTATCTTTTTAGAGGCTTGTCTGATCTTTTCTACAAATGCCCTAGTCTTCATTTCAGAACTTTAGGTGGTATTAATATCTCACATTTATGTTTTGTGGATGATTTCATTGTAATTTTGAATGTTTCGATGAATAGGATTGATAAAATTTTGAGTTTTTTTGACCATTTTGAATCGGTTAGTGGTTTGGCCTCTAATAAGCAAAAGTCTTGTTTTATTATTTATAGGAATGTTTATCCTGATTGGGTTGTTGATATTAAGAATCTTATTGGTTTTACTCAAGGTGATTTGCCTTTAAAATATATGGGCATTCATCTTCTTAAGGGCAGAAAGAAGTCTTTTATTTTTTATGATTTAATTTCTGTGGTTCATAATAGATTATCTTCCTACGATTCTAATTTTTTAAGCTTTGGTGGCCATCTCACTCTCATTAAAAGTGTTCTTTTCTCTATTGTTGTCTATAGTTTTCAAACTTATTTTCCTACTAAGAATGTGTGCCTTAGAATTGATAGAATTTTTAATAATTTTTTTTGGAAAGGTATAGGGAATAACTCTAAGATTCATTAGAAGTCTTGGGGTTGCTGTTGTGGTACTCTACAAGAAGGGGCTTTAGGGTGTAAGACTATGGTTGATATGTCTTTTACTTTTTCTTTCAAGTTGTGGTATAACCTTAGGAAAAATGTGAGCCATTAGGCCAATTTTATGAGGGCCAAATATTGTTGGGGGAGGCATCCTTCCATGTGAAGCTTTTCTCAAGGCCCCTCTAAAGTTTGGCATCAGATCTGTTTGGTCAAATGGAAGGTGGAGCCTTCTTTAGTTTGAGGTCTTGGTAATGAAAATATTTTCTTTTGGCAAGATCAGTGGCTTAATGGTCATTAAATCGATTCTTTATTAAATACTTATTCTATTTCTAAGGTGAAGGTTAACTATTTCTTTTTCTTCTAATGGCTGGAATTTGAAGAATCTTTCTGCTGTTCTCCCTAACTTCATTATTCAGCTTGTTTTAAAGAATCCTATTACAAACAATTCGAAGGATGTGTTACTTTACAGTTTTTCTAAAGATGGTTCTTTCAGTATTATGGATGTTTAGCATTTCTTCAAAACTAAAAATGAGGCTTCTAAGCTTTTTAAAATGATTTGGCACAAAAGTATTCTCTCTACAATTTCTATTTTTATTTGGAGATTACTTCACAGGCTTATTCCTACTTATGAGAATTTAAGGAAAAGAGGATTTATCTTTCCCTCTAAATGCCAATGTTATTTCCATGTTGACAATATGCATCATGTTTTCAACTCTAGTCCCATTGTTGTTAAGGTTTTGTCCTTTTTTGAGGACTTGTTTCATCTTAACTTATATGATACTTCTAGTTCTATTTACCATTTGCTTGACTGTTGGTTTGTTAAGTCTAAAGGCCATGTTAGAAATGTTATTCCCTCTCTTATCATGTGGTTCCTTTGGTTGGAGAGGAATGACTCTCATTTCAATGGGGTTGTTATGAATCATCAGAGAATCATCTATAAAATTAAGGATAAAGTGACTGCTCTTTATTGGTGAAGAATTTCAAGAACTATTTTTTTGCCCTTACTTCCTTTGGTATTAACTTGGAGGTGGATAAGTTTCAAATCATGACTAATTGCACTAATTGGTGTAAGCCTCGTCCTAATTACTTTAAGTTGAATGTGGCTTGTGCTAAAGTTGGTAGTATCTTTGGTTGTAGTGGTCTTATCAGAGATCATAATGGCAATTTCATTTTGGGTTTTGCTGGGCCAGTGAATGATGGTGATACTAATTCTGCTTTTTTTCTCTAGCGTTCTTCTTGGGTTAATTCTCTGCACCACTCTTTCTCTTAGTAATATTATTTTAGAGGCCGGTCCTTATTTTGATTTAAATTTTTGTCCTGATAAAGATGATAGTGCTTGTGCCTCTACCCTGTTCTATATTTGGAGAAACATTAGAGAGGTGTTGAATTCCCTTAACTGCTCCTTTTCTATTATTCTGGATGAGGGGAATGCTTGTGCGCAGGCCTTGGCTATTTTGAAAAGTAAGTTTAATGGTATGAACGATCATTCGCTTATTCAGTTGCCCGTTCATGTGCAGGGTCTTATTAGACTGGATCAAATCGGGTTACCTTATGTTAATTTTGGTGGTCTTGTTCTATTTTGGTGGCTGTGGGTCTCCCCTCTTTCTCTTTGGGGTTCCCTTGCTGCTTTGCTTAGCTTTTCACGTGCTTTTCCTGTTATGTGTAGCTGGCTATGGCTTTATCCTTTATGGATGTATTGGGTTGTTTTTGTGGCCTACAAGCTCCCTTTTGGTTTTTTTCTGATCTGCCTACTGTATTGTAGTTTGGTTCTCTCTGTTTCTTTTGTTTCCTGTTGTGATTTTTATTTATTCCTGTTGCTGCTTCTTGCTAATGATGTTTTACCCAGTGGCTTTTGGCTTGTTGTTGGGTTACTGGTTGTGGTTGCTCTTGGTTTGGTGGGTTGTGTTCATTGAGATTTTGGTATTTTTACTAACTTCAATTGGTGCCTGCAGCTTTATCAGATCTGGAGCGGGAATGTTCTTCATTATTTGGTTTCCTCCTTGTGTTGGTTTTGGCTCATTTGTTGGGTCTTGGATCCAAGCACTCTGAGTACTCCCGTTTGGTCTTTTGCTGCTGTCTTGGACTAATATTGCTATTAGTAATTGTGTTTCTTTGGTGGCTGAGGATTATTTCAATAAGCATATTAGGTTCCTGCATCTTTTTCATGTGTGGAGTAGGCGTAATTTACCTTAAAAGCTGGCTATGTTGTGGGTTGGATCTAGGAATGTATTGGTTGTTATTACTTCCAGCATTTTACTTAATTTTTTTATGGTACTGGGAACCTTATTTTGGCTGGCTGGTTGGGCTTCTCTTGTGCTGCCTCTCGGTCTTTGTCTGCTCACCCCTCAGGTTGGTGTTTTACTATTATGTAGTGGAGGTTGTCTGACTACTTCCATCATAAATTTTAATGGTTATATCCTTGTGTTATCATTCTCTTTACTTTTTGTTATTATAGTTCCTTTTTCTGCTATTTTCCGGGTTATTTCTTGTTCTTGCAGGTTTTTGCTTGTGCAGGTCTTAAGGCTGATAGGTTTTTGGTGGAAAGCAGATCATTGAAGCTCATTATTCTTTTCTTCCCTCTTTTTGGGTGCTCGCTCTTGAGCACAATAGATTGTATCTAGGATTTCTTTTACTTTTGTGTAGTAGGGGCCTTGTGCTCGTGGGTTTTTTTACTTTTAATTTTGTAGCTCTTTTGAGCATTAAAGGGCTCAAGGTCCCTTGAAGGACTTTGTATTATTTTTCCTATATTAATGCGTAGTCCCTCTGTTGGTTTCTCCTAAAAAAAAAACTTAGCATTCATATTATGTGTATTTTTTATGATTCCAAAATATTATTATATTGACTATTATTTCTCCTAACATATATTAAAAATATTACTTTTTGTTGTTTGTACGTACTAACGTTTCAAGAAAATTATACTCCAGACTGGTAAAGACTTCAAGTCAAATTAGATTTGGGCTACTATTTTTGGATTATGTACTTTTTATACTTTTCTTGAGTCTAAGAGAGTGTGATTGCATTTGGATAACTGTGTACACACACACACACACACACACACTAGAGGAGTTTAAAATAAATTTGTAAGTTTTTAAAACTAATCATAATATATGATTTTGGATCGTACGAGATGATTTAATTTGAGTGTACCTCTAAAAAGTAGTTAATTGAACCATGCCAGGAAAACTTTCTAAGTCCTATTCATATTGTACGAAGTTAGCTTCATACGTACACATTCTAGATAACAAAATAGATACGTACAAGTTTGTCCCGATGAACTCCTGATTTTTTTTGAACTGTTCATATTGTACAATCATAGGTTCGTATAAACGACGTCTAGAGTACGAAACGATTGTGTATCTTTTTGTCCAGATGAATAGGTAAATTTTTTGAACTATTCATACTGTATGATCATAGGATCGTATAGATGACTTCTAGAGTATAAAATGGTTGAGGCCATTTTCACACTAAATGAGACATGGTTTGATTAAAATAGTTCATACTATATGATATGGATTTCATACAAAAAGTTATTCAGAGGATGAAATCGTTTTGTACAGAATCGTACCAGACGAATCTGTCAATTCTGAACTGATCGTACTGTACAATATAAGTTCTTACCCAGGTCAATAAGTGTACAAAATAAGTTCATACTGGATAGTACAAGAAATTTTGAATTGTTCGTATGTACGATTGTCGATTGTACTATAAGATAATGGACGGTCAAATTAAAAAATTATAATTTTTTGGAAAGTTTTTTATATCTTTTATATATAAGGTCATATAAATTAACTGTGTATGAAATCCTTCTTTATTTTTTCTTTAGAACAAGTGTGAGAGTGTTTGAGAGAGAGTTCTTACAAGTTGAGAGTGTAAAGGGTTCACAAGGTTACTCAAAGGTGAGAATCTCTTTGTAATTGTCGTAAATCTCTTCCTTAGTTCTTTGAAGATGCTCGAAAGAAAATATTTGAAGAATATCTGGTTCTTTGCTCACACTTAGAGAGTGTGAAAGGATGATGGTACTCTGCCGACACTTGGAGAGTGTGAACAGATGATGGTACTCTGCTAATATTTGGAGGGAATGAAAGGACAATGATACTCTACCAACACTTGAAGGGTGTGAAAGGACGATGGTACTCTGCCGCACCGGGAATTGGTGGAAGAAAGGATTATTGTAAAAGCTTCTCCGCCTTATTGTGGGAGCGAAATGAGAGTCACTTTGATAATAGTGTAATATTTGAAGAAGGAGTCCTCAGGGAGTAAACATAGATCTAGTTGGACCGAACCACTATAAATTTTCTTGTTCTTATTTTACTGCATTTTTACTTTTCTAGGTATTTAAATTTTTGCAGTTAAAATTTTTTAAATTGATAAAAATTTTCTTTGTGCAAAAAAAAAATAAAAAAAATAAAAAGAAAACGGTTTTGTATAAAAATTTCTAAGAGATTTTAAAAATAACCAATTCCACCCCCCCCCCCCCCCTCCCTTTAGTTAGCCTTGGGACAACTGCATTAGATTTAACAACATATACAGGCTTTTCAAATTTAGAGATCTCTCTCAAAAAATCTTTTTTGGAGAGTTGATTAGCTTTGTATGTAAAAGTAATATTATAATTATTTATTTTAATCACGTTAAATCTTGTTCCTACTATGTTTTAAATGTCATTGCATTAAAAATATAAAAATCCCTACCTAAATCCATCTATAGTGGTTGACTAATCCTTGATTGAAAAATAGACAGTGTTATTTCTTTTGTGAATTGGGATGTTAAACCCCTCTAAAAATTGTGAAAACTCTAGATCCCTAATTAAGAAAACACACAAAAATTTTTTATTCTTTTCATTAATTTTCTTGAGCCTAAATCCTTTCACTATAAGCCTAAACCCTAACTAGTCAATTTGGTCAAACTAGGTTTATATTGGACTCAATCGCTTCCATATGCATAAAAATAATTCTAAAATTCTATAAAAATTGTGAATACTTATAGATCACAATTAGAGACTTTTCTCTAACATTTGTGGGTATTGATGATTTATGGATGAGTATTTAGGGAGATCTAGCCATTTGATATTAACCAACTATTATCTTAATTTTTAATCCCTAATCATATGTTGACTCCTATTTTACTCCAAACCTTCACTCCATGGCTAAATCTACTCCACAAGCATATTTCTCATCAACAAAAGCCTTTCTCACAGAGTTACAAACCAATTTACCTTCACTAAGTGGCCTCTCCAACTAACCACACAATCAAGATTAAATTTACTCATCTTTAGTGAGTTGTGTCCTAAAACAGAGAGTTGAAGGAATAGAGTAACAACATCATAATCCTTAGACAATACTTATCCGATGAGATGGTTCATGGGAACATATCTTAATCATGCTAACGAATCCATATGACACTTGAGAGTACATTAATGATAAGATACTAACTTATACTCAATTTCATATTTATTACTTGAGAAATGTTATAGATACCCATCTTTAATTTTCTTGTCATTTTCACAACTTACTTTTCAAAGGGTCAAGTTAATTGAGGAAAAATACATACTTGTACATGTTTATATAGTGATCTACATGTACCTAATAGGTCTCAGTCATCAGACTTAGCTAAAGCAGTCACATTACCAAAGAGAGGAACTCACATAAGGAGAATGTTACCTTGTATCAGGCTAGTTAGCCCACTTTATCAGGTCGTGGCCACTCTCCTTGAAGGATTACAACATGAAGACTAATCTCATAACACTAGGTGGAGGCATGATCATCCTTGATAAAATTCATGAAAGGACTTGTCTAAACCGATCAAAGCCCTTGTGGTTGTTCACGTCAAAAGGGGTCATTCACTCACTATAGTTATTTATAGCGATGGCCATTTGCTTATTCTGGTATCCTAAGCCTCATATTTACCACCGATTTAGCTCGTGCCTACATAGAACTAAATTTGAACCAAAGCTAACTACTAACCTCTTATCGAAATTGGCAAAGATTTCATGCAATCCACCAACAATCATTGTGCTATTTTTTTTTAAACCATAAAATAAATTGATTTATATAATATTCAATAAAAAATAAAAAAAATACAAAATTATTTCTATTTTGTATTAAAATGTAAAAACTAATATATATATATATATATTACAATTGTGCCGTCTACAATTAATTTGTGAGGTTCTATGGTTTGGTGATAAGGCAATAATTTTATTTTTTTTTTTCATTAAGTTTTTCGCTGAGTTCTGCCATCTTAACTTTTATCGTCCGGCCCCCTCGAAGACATTTAATGGCTACAATTCTTCTTCCCAACCTGCTGCCATCTCTTCCGCCTCTTCCGTTCCAGCAGCCTTCGCCTTGTCATTCACTCGCCAAGAATGTCGTAAAGTCACGCTCTCGAAATATATTTGTGTCCTGCTGCTCTTCTTCGTTGCGAGATCCGGTTCCCATCATGGCACAAGATTCATCTTCTTCTTTCGAAGATACCTTATTTACTGAACTAGTTGCCGCTGATGGGATCGATGGGAGTCCCAATTTCAGGTAAAGAAACCAAATCTGATACAGATTAGTTGGACTTTTTCAAATTTCATTAGTTTTTTTTTTTAACTCGGACAACTATTATTTTTTTTTTATAATTTCTTTTAAAAAGTTAATCTTCTCAATGCCACCGGTTGCTGGTTTCAGATGAGTTATATGTTAAGTGACATGTTTCTTCTCTCGTCTGACAAGCTCGGCCTTGTTTTCGGGAATAGGGAACACATGCTGATCCAAAAGTGTATACCTGGTATTGTATATCTAGGCATGACCAATTTTCAAGAAATTTCTGCTTTTTTTGTCCTCATTGTGCTTCATGCACATAACACATTCTAATTCCTGGAGGGCTTTATGTTTTCTTTGAATCTAGGAATTCAGGAGAGTATATTAAAATTTTGCAGAATTGACTGATTAGTGTCTTTCAACATACACTAGCTGGATGCTTGTTTTTAGGAGACAAGTGAAAAGTATCATGACAAGAAGAAAGAAGCTTTTTGAGCTTTGTGACCTATACACAATAGTATGCTTTGCTAATAGCATGAATCAAAGTGAGATGAAAATTATTCAATATTCCAATAGAAAATATTTGTTATCAACTCAAAAACACATGCTTATGGGCAAGGGCATGAACTTTGTATGTCTACATCAGTAGATATTTCAACAAGTTGATGTTGGACTATGCCAAAATAATTTATGTTCCTTAACAATTATCTCCCTCTCTTGGGATCCCTCTACACCAGCCATTACTTGCCCTTGAACATAACCTTTTCCAACATAATATGTTATTATGTTCCAAGAGGGCACACAATGACATGAAGCTACCATGGGAGTCACACATATTTGAATCTTTTTCAACCATTATAGAATATACCAAAGACCCATGGGAGCCACAAACTACATGATTTACTAAAACTGAGTTGAAAATTTGGCTCTTATACTAAAACTTCTCAAATGAAGGCTAAAATTGGACTTGATATATCAGTTGTCAAATTTATTTTTAGTTCATAAGATTTGCTTATGGATGATGGCCAATCACTTGTATTTCCATAGTCCATACAATTATATTTTTTAGGTATTGCATGTGAAAGCACTATATTCTTAACATGTATGGCCTGCTTTATGCTGTTTTAATTAAGCTATAAAAAGTCTTGTGATTCAACTTATACATGATACTGTATTTTGTTGGCAAAACTATGCATTTGTATAATTGCATTGCATTTGTTTCCTTGAATGGTTTGCAAGCCATTATTCATTTTTCTGATACATTTACATGATGCACTCAAAAAATCAGAACAATGCATGGACCAAATCATCATGACCTTGGTCAAACCATACTTATACTTTGAAATGTTTGAATTACAAATTAATATTCACAAGGGGGTGCAAGACCTGTGGAAGAGAGGAAATTGTGAAAAGATGTAATGGTGAGGGGAGGATTCAAGGAGGTATAGCAACTATTCGTGGCTTTGGCTGGTGGCCCATAAAGGCCTTCAAACCTTGTCCTGGATTTGTTGCGTCTGGTGGGAGATATAGACGGCATGGGCAAAGCTTGGATGAGGTTGCTTTTGGGAGGACTGAAAGAGACATTTCTGTGAAGTTAAAGGCTATGTCCACGTAAGTGCAACATTATACTTATTCATCCTTAAATTTATCATGCTTCATTTATGAGATAGGTCTATTCTACAAATTTTATTACTATTTTCAAAACTTTTATTTTTTGTTTGTGTTATTAGTTTTCTGACATTATAATTGCATAATCATTTACATGATTAGCATATACATTTTTTTGTTATTTTCTCATCTAGTGTACTCTTTTTCAGGGATATTACTTGTCATGCCTCATAATCTAATTGAAGAATTAAAACATGAACCTAACTATTTTATTCTCAATACATAATACCCCGGAGCTACTAATACATCCAAAATGTACCAAATAGCATAAACTTCTATACAAAATTTTCATTCCAAAAGAATTATAATAAAATAATCTAGTACAAATCGTTCTACACATCAAAATATAAAAGAACTGGACTAACAAAATACCTTGATTGGACTAGCTCCCGGTGATCCTAACTTTATCACTCCTACTTAACTAGTTATTTCTCTTTCTTTGAAATTGTAAATACTTCATAGAGTGAGCAACGAAATTCTCAGTACACTACTCAAAATCCTATTATAGAAATTAATATTTATATTTTTGCTTTATGCATCACCAAAAATTAGCTTGATCGGACACAAATAAAAAATATATAAATAAGCTCATTCTCTCTTCATGAGTGGGGGGCTTTTTGCTGGAAATTGAAGAGAACTTTGAGGCTTCAAGGATCCAAGAGTTGTGCCTAGGCACCACTACTGGTGAACTTCTATCGACCACCACCCAGCCATTACTATCTCCTGACCACCACCCATCCTCCGACCGTTGCTCGACTATGGTTCATTATCTTTAATCAACTCACATTCTCTGTCTTAGATTCAACTCTTTTTGAGTAAAGTTATACCTCAAACTGTAGTGGTTAGTTTGAATATCATACCCCATTCTATATAATATCTCCAGTTCTTCAATGTAAATATAATCTCCGCCAAATCTTGATCATGAGTTGTATAATTTTTCTCATGCAATTTCAATTGATTGGAGGCGTAAGCAATTACTTCTCATTCTGCTGCATCACACATCCTAAGCCTTTCAGTGAAATATCAGTATATATTTGGAATCCTTCAACACCGGCTGGAATGGTCAGCACATGAGCTAGCACTAAACACTGCTTCAACTTTTAAAAACTATCTTCGTACTCTGACATCCAATCAAATGACACAACTTTATGGTCAATCGTGTAAAAGGGATCACAATCTGCAAAATGTCTCTGACAAATTTTCTAAAGTAAACCGCCTTGCCTAGAAAATTATGAATCTTTGACACTGAACTTGGCCTCGGCCAATTCACCACAGCTTGTATGTTTTAAAGATCTTTAGATAGCCTTTCCTTGCTCCCCACGTATGCAGAAATGTCACCAACTTCAATTAAAATTTGCACTTCAAGAATTTAAATATAGTTTATGCTACCTTGAAGTCTCCAGAGTCGAATATAGACGATTTGCATGATCCTTTTCAGTCATTGAATATATCAGAATATCATTGATAAATATAATAATGAATTGATTTAGATACTCCCTGAACACCATGTTCACCAGATCTTTGAATACTACCAATGTTCATTACTCTTAACTACACCAAAAACTTATACATTCTATACCTGGTTCAACCTATAGTTGTAATATCATCTAGTTAGTCTTGAAAAAAAAAAATACCCACCATGGACAATACCTTATTCAATTGCGTGGGCTCCCACCATAATATGCAATGTGGATCGATGTAGAGGAGTTGTTTAAGGAATACCTAGCCTTTAACCTTGTGGAACAGGTCAAATTTTCAATTGTGGAGGGCATTGATACACATGTCGATGATACTACCAAAGACCAAGCGATAAGCAATGAGCGAACATAATGGATTCAACACATTCTAGTCATGTTGAGAGACTTCCATTTAAGAAACTAAAAGTGAGCGTGGTTGGATTATTTTGATTTGAGTTGAGTTAAATGTTATATTCTGTTATAGAGTAGTGCATGTGTCAATAGTTTATTGGTCTAGTGAAAAGTCGTAGTTAGAAATTTTTGGGACCTTTTTCCCTTCCAATTATTGTATTTATGGTATAAGAAAATGGGAGAAGAGTACATTTGAAGTACATTGTGTTACATGAAGGCAATGAAAAAATATTATTGCGGATCTATGGCTTATGATTTTGATGATAGCAAACATTCTTTTTTCTCTACAACTGCCTTATCTACTGACATTTCTGGTTCACACGATCGGACTGCAATTTGGAATCAACTCAAGATTGGGTAGACTAGGTCTGAGTCAGTTTGTACACTTTTTCCTTTCTCGAGTCTATTGTATTTGGTGTGGCTCCTGATGCTTTGTAACTTGGAAGATTTTCTGACTGTTCCCTAGAGTTTACTATTTTTGGTAACATCGTCGGGGACGATTTTATATCGTCTAAGACGATCGGTTCAAAAGCAGAAACCCTAATTAGGGCATCCTCATTAAAGCAGCCGTCATTTTGCAAAACACATCGTCCTGGACGATTTTGTATGGCCAGGACGATAGGCTCAATTCAGAAAGAATCTGTCGCCAGATCTACTTAGGAAATACTTATTTTTGGACATCATCCCGGTGGATCGGCCTGGCCGATCCAGAGCAATTTTTTAAATAAATCTAGTGATTAAGGAAAGCAATTAATAGTGATTTGCATGATCACATCGGCCAGGATTGGACATTGTCCAGCTTCATTTCAGGGCGATGTTCAGGACGATTTTCTTCATATTTGAACTAATCGGCCAGGACTATATGCCTATCGGCCTGGACGATAAAGTCGGCAACTTGCATTAATGAGCTCGTTTTTAGCTCTTCTATTTAAGTGATGTCAAGGTACTTTGTAAAGTGTCTTTGGCAGCCATTGTAGCTTCGTTCTTTTGGGGAAAACTTGAAGAGAGAGCTTAAAAGGGAGTGAGGAAAGGGTGGAGTTTGAGAGAGGGATAAGATCCTGTGAGGGGGGACTCAAGGGAGTGTGGAGGGGGTTCCACACGGTTGCTCCGGCAAGCTCGCACCTGAATACCGTCGGATTCAAGGCTTGTCTCGAGGGAAGTTCACCAAAGAAAAAGATCTTCTTTGGTGTCAAAGGACCCGGCGACTCCGCCGCACCGGGGAAGGTGGAAGTGATTTTGTAAGGGCTTCTCCGCCTAACTGTTTGGGCTAAAGGAGAGACACTTAGTTTAGTGCAATACTTGGAGGGTGCCTCCAAGGAGTGGACGTAGGTCAAGATTTGACCGAATCACTATAAACCCTTGTGTTCTTTTTTACTGCTTCCGCACTTTAATTTTCTGCACTTATTTTTTCTGTGGTGATTTTGGTTTGAGTTTTATCTTTGGTTTTAAAATTATCCAATTCACTTCTCTCTTTGTTAGCCTTGGGCCAGTTCATAAGGGCCTAACATCCCTAACGAACTTTCAAGTGCTATCAGAGCACTTTCTTGTGCCATTAGAGCACTTTCAAACATCTCTTTTGTTTGATGAATTCTCAACGTCTCCTTTTCTTCTCCTCTAACTATTTGCTGTTGACCCTTACCCTATTGAACACTTTGAGCTTGGTGATTGCTAGGATTTTCATAATAGTAAATATTTTTAGTTGCATTAATTAGGCTGAATTTGTTTGTGTAAATGTTTTTTTTTTTTTAAACTAATATTTCTGGTATAACAGAAAAAGGTCACATAATATTGTACATACACTAGACAAATATCATAAAAGTATGATCATCTAAATTGTAGAAATAGCATTGTAGAAAGGAAGACTGTCAAAGTGATATGACTTGTAATTTTATTTTTAAATCTTCCTACTAATGTGTTAGGTGTTGATTTGCTAAACAACCCTGCACGCACACATGAGTAAAATAGGTTAAAATTAAAAAAAAAAATAAAACACTTGATTTACCGCAAGAACATACCATATGACATGATTCATATTGTATGATATAAGTGGTATAATGCTAATTTTGAAAAATTGAATTTTCTTAATTAACATGAAATATAAATATATATTTTTAAAATAATCGTACTATATGACCCAATATAGACCGTACAATGAGGTATGTTAAAACTAAACCCATAATTTATCTATTATATTCTTAAATATATTAATTCAAAATTAAGCAGATTTTTTTTGTACATTTTATATCACATTGTACTATTATTTATGATATTTACCTAATACAAGAGAATTCAAGATGATGATTTAAAATTGAATCAACAAAATTTTGTATTATATAATTCATATCGTATAATTTGAGCAAATAAAGAGTGATGGTATGATTTTTTATTGAATGATATGATTTTTTATCTAATGTTCCGATCCAATATCCTGGAACATGAAATTAAATTAATTGTATTATATAATATATATCATATAGTTCGATCAAACAAAGAATAATTTTTAGTGTTTCCAACTGCTTGAAGTAATTGTATTGTACAATCTATTGACAAGATTAAACAATCAGGTTAACAATTCTAATGATTGGCCTATTTATGTTTCTAACTTTAAAGAAAAAATTCTTTGCATGGCAAGATGAGCATACTAACATACTAAAAGAATCCAAAATTTTGAAAACGGAATTAAATGAAAAGTTATTATGCATTTAAATGAAAAGTTATAATACATCAAGTTCTTCAATGTGCATATAATATATTAGAAATTGATATTTTGCACTGTCGTGAAATTGAGCTTGACCTTCAGTTTGAGGCTAAAATTATTAAAGTGTAAATGCAAAGTTATGAAAGCAGATCATAGAGCTTAAAACATTTATATCTAGCCTCATACTTATAAACTACCTATGAGGGTACCCCACGCATCATTCTCTTTCAGGAAGAAGAGTCATTAGACAGATTATCACATTCATTTTGTGAAGTCCAAAAGTAGCAAAAAGATAAGTCTTGGTGAGAATATCCCCAAAAATGTAGTTGGCACTGGTACTATTGGTAAGGCCAATATTAAAAATATCTTATAGTTGAAGGGTTAAATCATAATCTCTCAAGTATTAATCAACTGTGTGATGAGGATTTTGATATCAAAATTTATTCTGACCAATGGTTAGTTGTTCTAAAATGATAAAATTATTTTTGAAGGAAAGCATATTAATAATGTGTATATCATTGACATAGATTTTATGAGTAGATCTAAGGAATTGTATTGTTTGGAAGTCATTGTAGATGATCCTAGTTGTAGCACAGGAAAGTGTCATATTAGCATGAGAACACTAAAACAAATCATTCACTTAGATTTGGTTAGAGAGATATTGAAATTAGATTTTAATAATGAATGTTTATGTGATACATATCAGCTAGGAAAATAGGTTAGATTTTCATTACAGTCAATTAAGGATATGATTACCTTTAGCCTATTTTAAAAAGGTTGGTACGATTTTTAATTATACAAATTAATCTAATATCTTGGGATGAGAAGTTTAACTAAACGTATTGTACAATATATTTCATATAATCTAATTAAATAGAGTATGTTTTTTAAGGTTTTAGACTGGTTGAACTAATTGTATTATTCTTAGAGACATGATATATATGAGTTTGTTGCTACTAATAAAAGTGTTAGGACCATATTAAATTTTGCTTTATCTTTTAATTTTATAATGTGCTTAGGTGGATGTGTGTCTTTATTCTTAGAGACATGATACGAAACGAGCATATACATGAAAAGGTTGGAGTAGCTCCCGTGGAAGATAAGATTAGACAGTGTTGACTTAGATGGTTTGGTTGCATAAAACGGAGGCTTTCTGATGTTCGATTAGGAGAGTAGATGTATTAGATTTAACTTATATTAAGAAAGGTAAAGGCAGACCTAAAAATTCTTGGTTAGAAAATATTATTTATCATATTTAAATTAGAATTTGACCATTAACAGGACACAATGGAGAAAAATGATTCATGTAATCAACCCAACGTAGTGGGATTAAGGTTTGATATTGTTATTGTTGTTGTTGTATGAGTTTGTAATTGCTAACAACTTATTTAAGAGAAAAGAGAGGAGCATCTCAGCATTTATAAGAATGCATTTAGTAAACTCAGATTGATTATTTCCTTATAAGAAAAATAGATCATTTATATTACAAATATTATAAAATTTTTTTAAGTGAAAGTTTATGTATCAAACATCATTTATTAGTTTTGGACTTTAAGATGAAAGGGACAATACGAAAAATAAAATAAATTTCATCCCTGGATTAAATGAGGACATTTAAAGAATACTAAAAAAATATTTTAAAAATCAGCCCTTCACCGGTCCCACGACTTGCTCTGATACCAATTTGATAGGAAACACTTGGATTCACAAGTGTTCCTAGCCAAAATCAGTAAACTGCAGCAGATTTATTGCTGTCCACAGCAGGAAACAGCCCAAATCTGCTGTTTACAGCAGAAAAACAGCAACACCACAAGGAAATCTGAGAGAAAACTCAAAGAAAAACTTGTATTCCACTCGTCGATGAATAAAACAGCAAGGATACAATTGATCCTCAATTCGAGAGGAGGACCGTTTTCTCCCAAATCTCTGGCAACGCCAAGAGCCCAAAGAAAACCTAAATCTAAGCGATCTCAAATTTCAGCCAAATTCAAGATACCCAAACCCTAGAAAAATCAACTATTTAATGCTTACAATTCAAAAGGAATTCCCTAAACAGTCTCTATAATCAATTTCCCTCCTAAACACCATTCAAAAACCTTCCAAAAAGGCTCCCGTGGATCATGCGTGCGTGCGGCTTCCGCCCAGGAGAAACCAGACGCCTGTTTCGCGACTCGGCCGGTCCCGTGTGGACCGGCTGGACCGGTCTAACAACATACTCAAACGAAAGCCTTTAAACTCTAAGACTGACCTTCATAATTCAATTTTACGTTCAAGTCCCTCTTTAGCAAATCCCTCTCTAGCAAATTCTTTGTTATTGAAAATTAATTTTGAATCTTTATTTAATTCATTTTATAAGATGGTGGTGAGACCTGCAATGCTCTATGGTGCAGAATGTTTGCCATTAAAAGAGAAGCATAGTACTAAGTTAAGTGTTGCAAAAATGAGGATGCTCAGGTGGAGTAGCTCCAGTGGAAGATAAGATCAGAGAGAGTCCTCTTCAGATGGTTTGGTCACATAAAACGACGACCTTCTGATGATCCGGTTTGGAAACTAGAGGTATTAGATTTGACTTATATTAAGAAAGGTACAGGTAGACCTAAAAAGACTTGATTAGATAATATTAAAAATTATCTTTCTTTATTAGATTTAAACGAGAATTTTACTTTTAACAGGGCACAATGGAGAAAAAGGATTCATGTAGCCGACCCCACGTAGTGAGACAAATGCTTGATGTTAATGTTGTTGTATTTGATTCTTTTTATGTGGACAACCAAGCATTAATAAGTTGAGATAAATTTGTATGAATTTAATCTTTCTTATTTCTCCTTGTTTTTAAGGAGTTGCTTCATGTTCTATGAAATTTAAATTTTGATTTGGCCTTTTGGCCATAACTGACTGCATCATGATAAGGTTTGATATGATGACAACAACAACAACAAGCCTTTATCCCATTACGTTGGTCGATTACATGAATTCTTTTTTCTTTATTGTGTCCTGTTAAGAGTCAAATTCTCATCTAAATCTAAAAAAGGTCATTTCTAATATTTTCTAACTAAGTCAGGCCTAGATCTACTTTTATTAACATTAGTCAAATCTACTACATTTACTATCTTAACCAGGTTATCGGAAGGCCGACGTTTTATGTGACCAAATCATCTAAGACCTCTCTTTAATCTTATCTTCCACTGGAGCTACTCCAACCTTTTCACGTATATGCTCAATTCGTATCCTTTCTTTAAGAGTAAAGTCACTCATCCACCTGGGCATCCTCATCTCTACAACACTTAATATTATACTTCTCTTCTACTGGCCAACATTCTACACCAGAAAGCATTACACGTCTCACTACCATCTTATAGAATTTCCCCTTAAGTTTGAAAGGGACTTTTTTATCACACAACAAGCTTGATGCATTCCTCCACTTCAACCATCCAACTTGAATTATACTAATAATATTCCTATCTATTTTACCATCACCTTGAATAATAGACTCAAGATATCTAAAATAAGTGTTCTTATTAATGACTCGATCGCCCAAAGTTTCAATCCCCCCACTAGATATATTATTACTAAAATTTCACTTCATATATTCAATTTTAGATCTACTCAAATGAAAGCCTATAGACTCTAAGGTTGACCTCCATAATTCATGTTTACCTTCAACTCGCTCTCTAGTCTTATCAACAAGAAGAATATAATAAACAAAAAGCATACACTTGGGTACACCCTCTTGCAAATGTCTAGTGAGAACATCCATGACTAAAGCAAAAAGATGTGGGCTTAAGGATGATCCTTGATGTAATCCAACTAAAGTAGGAAAATACTTGGTCAAACCATCTTGTGTTTGAACACAAGTAACAACTCTTACATACATATCTTTAATGACTTAAATATAAGTATTATTAACCCCTTTATTATGTAGAACTCTCCATAGAACTTCTCTTAGAAAATTATCAATGCTTTCTCTAAATCAATAAAAATCATACGTAGATCCTCCTTATTCTCTCTTTACTTCTCCATCAAACCTCTCAATAAATGTATAGCTTCCATAGTAAACCTATTTGGCTTGAATCCAAATTGATTTTGGGAAACATTAGTGTCACGCCGCAACCTATGCTCCATAACACACTCTCCTATAATTTTAAAGTATGACACATTAACTTAATTCCTCTTTAATTCGCACAATCGTGTGCATCACCTTTATTCTTAAAAATAAGAATCGATACACTCATTCTCCGCTCCTATAGCATATTTTTAGTCTTTAAAATAATTTTAAAAAATTTTAGTAAGCCAAAAAATTCTTTCGTCTCCTAAGCATTTCTACATTTCTATTGGAATATCATCAAGTCAACAGCTTTTCCACATTTCATTTTCTTTAACGCCTCTTTAACTTCAGTTTCATTAATACGCTTATAAAAACAAAAATCATTATTTTCATTTAGGGTGTTAAGTCACTAAAGTCAATCATATTCTCATAATCTTCATTGAACAGTTTAGTAAAATATCTTATCCACCTTTGTTTAATATTCTCTTATAAGAAAAGCACTTTTTAATCTTTATTCTTAATACACTTCACTGAACTAAATCCTTACTACTCATATCTCTTTGTTTGACTAACTTATACATATCTCTTTCGCCTTAGTATCTAGTCTATTATATAAAACATTAAAAGCTAAAATCTTTGCATTGCAAATTACTTTCTTAGACTCCTTACGGGTCTCTTTATATCTTTCCTAATTATCAGAATTTTTACAGCTAAATCTTTATAATAAATTTTCTTATATTTTATCTTTTCCTGCACATTTTGATTCCACCACCAACTATTTTTATTATTAGTAGCTTTTCCCTTTGATACTTCAAGCATATCTTTTGCAAAATTTTTAATATCACTAGTTACTTTTTTCCACATGACATTAGTATCCTCATGTAAATGCAAAATTTTAAGATCTAGAATCTTATTTAAAAAATTTAATTTATTAATATTTTTAAATTGTTCCCATCTAATCCTAAAACAATGATTTACTTTATTTTTAATTTTCTGTCTCTTCATCTTAAAGTCCAAAATTGATAAGTGATAATGGAACATTAACCTCATTCCCGGGAAGGATTATCATCTCTTTTCAAAGTTTACCGGGTCCTTTCGAAATTTTTTTTTTTAATCCTTCTAGAAAGTTTTTGGTACGTCTGGAATTCATGGTAAACTTAATATATATAGAGAAGTTTATCCGAGCCTACTGGATCAGAGTTTATTCGGTTTCATTAGTCATCTGAATGTAAAAACAAACTTGAACGTAGCCCCACTGCAATACAGATAGTCTTTGCAAGAATCAATCTTCAGGAAATACCCTTTTTCTGTATTAATGTTGTAACTCAACCTCTTTTGTAATTGGATGAATTGAACTCTGTACAGCAGGATGAATCAAGGTCCAAGAAAGCTTAAAGAATGATGGAAGCCAAGCAAAACTGCTGTATTCAGCGCTGGAAGCAGCTCAAAGAGATCTTTGGATGTCTTTGCAAAATAAGGAGCTTGCCATCTAACAGTTGATCCTTTGTGGTGAGAAGAAGCAGAAGAGTATCTGAAACTGTATTCTTCATGAAGTGTTATTTAATTATTTACAGTAATATTTAAGGTTTGTGTTGATGCTCACCAGAACTTTTTCATTTTTCTGGTACTAATTATTTTGTGGTCTATATCCAATTCATGAAATGAACTTGCCCTTAGATATGTAATCCTCATGATTTTTATTATCATCATCAGCATCCCCATCAATAACCTTATCCCAATTGTTTGGGATCAGTTATATGAATCATCATTTATTTATTTGTTTTGATTGTCAATGAGGTGGTAACTCTTTTTTCTAAATGGATCTTCGTGCAAACTTCTTGTCATGTTATTTTTATCTAAAATTTTTTCTCGATAACCTTTAAGATGAAATCTGTTAGTCCTCAAGTATATTTTTGTAGGGGTGTAAGTGAGCCGAGCCGGCTCGAGCTCGACTCGTTTATGGGCTCGCGAGCCGAGCTTATCATTTTTATTTGTACAGCATATTATATATAATTATTTACGCCTTCAAGTTTTATAAAAAATTTAAGCTTTATATTGATTTTTGTTTAGTTTAGCCACACGAGTGATCAAGTGAATTGGAAGTACAGCGAGCACTTATAATTTTCTTTCAAAATCACATAGATGCAAATCCAAATGAGCAAGGCATGCGGATGTAAATAATTATTCAATTAAAAGCATACGAACATACCATTGCTCAAATGTTGGTGACAAGTTTCATAGGATGCATTAAACTAATATGTTTGTTAAGTGTTAACCATAATTTATATGATATTATATAAAAATATATTAGAAAAGAAATTTATGACAAACTAAATCAATCCTACAAGTGCAACATAACACAAGTGATTAATTATGTAATTTATATGTTAAAATACAATTGCACAAGTGATTGATTATCTACTTCGTATGATAAAATAAGTGAGCCCAATGACTATTAGGCGATAGTAGAATCATTAAACGCCGAATTTGCTAAAAAAATGTTTACGCAACAAAGTTTTGGTATGATATTTATGCTATATAGATAAATTAACTTTGGAATACAAGTAAAAACATCCTTTTGAATAAATGTAATATATCTGCTCAATCAGAACAATGTTAAAGCACTGACTTGTGAATCAATGAATGAATGTTTAAATATAAGCAATCATAATAAAATATGTAAGAACTAAAACTTTTTTTTTTTTTTTTTGTTGAGAAAATGCATCATTTCATTAGAAATGGAAAAAAGTTATTACAAACTAATAATTCAAATCTAACGAATTGAATTCATCCTTCAAAATATACAAGAATGAAGGAGGAATCTCAATGTTAGTAAGATCATGCCAAATAAAATTTTTGCTCAAAGCTAAATTAGCGCAACAATCCGCCAATTTATTATAATTTCTATTAGTAAAGCTAAAAGAAACTTAACTAAATTCTCTTATGAAGGATAACTCATCTTCAATAATATCTATATTCTTCAATCTCTTCAAAGCTTGTTGAAGAATCTTAATGATGTTGAAGTTATCTTCTTCAATAATGCCATCCAATCTTGTATGAAATCCTTTATCATGTATGCCTCTTGTAGCTCCAATTGGCATATGTCCCAATGCAAGTATTGAGTTCCAAATGCAAGTAACATCCTGCCTTTATCATCTCTACAAACTCCAGCAGCTCTGGCCAAATTTTTGCTTCTTAAGGCTGCATCCACATTGATCTTTATCCATCCGGGTGGAGGAGGATGCCAAGAAGAAAACAGCTTATGCTGATAGACATCCTAGTTATCCGATTGGATATTGATTGCCGGTGTTACAACAGCAGTTGATATAGAGTTAGCTGCAATAAATAAATCTGAGTCTTCTCTTCCTTCATGAACCAGTAAATTCCTGCTCTTCCATACCATAAAAACTACAGTGCAGTAAAATGTTAACAATAATCAGATTCTTGCCTGATATCCTTTCTAATTCTTTTAAACATTCAGCAAAGCTGCCAAATTGAGGCACATGAAATCCCCATCTATTGAGCCATACTATCACCCTCCTTAATTTTCCACAAACTTCAGCAATATGATTGTTATCTTCCTCTTCATCACATCCCCTCGGGCAGCCTCTATAATTACTCAGTCTTCTATGTGAAAGGAATGAGTTGCTTGGAACTACCTCCTTGTGCAATCTCCACCAAAATAGTTTAACCATTGGCCTTAGCTTAACTTCCTTCAACCAATTTCAGAAATCACAATCTGGTTCATCCTTATGAATATAATCTTGTGAAATAGCTGCCATGGAATGACATGTTACTTTCCACTTCAATTCTATTTGATCCAATCCTTGATCAATATAGATTGGTATTTTTAAAGTGAGTTCAATCAGCTGCCTTCCAAAAAACATTTGAAGATTATCCATGATCCATTTGCCATTCGAGATAAAGAAGTTCAAGCTATAATTGCTAATCTCCTTATTGCTTACAAATGTTGGCCATTTTAAGATATTCTTATCAAATATCCAAGCATCATGTAGCCAATCAACCGAGTTCCCATTAGAGATTCTCCATCTTATAATATTTGTAAGATATTTAGCTCCATTGCACAAAATTTTCCAAGTTGAAGAAGTCCCTTCTTCCCTTTGATTCTTCCATAAATCATCTCCATATCTAGCTCTTAGGATACTATTGAGCAAAGTATCATGCTTCATGTAGAATTCCCAAGCAAACTTAGCCCTTAGATGTCCCACTTTAGCAACAGCCGAAAAAAGACCTCTCCCTCCTTTTTGTTTTGGTTGACATAACTTTTTCCATGATACATAATGCATACCCAAATTCCCATTCTTCTTATTCCACAAGAAAGTTCTACACATTTTATCAAACTCTTTTAACATCCCCAAAGGCACCAAGGAAAGAGTTGATAAGAAAATTGGAAGAGATAAGAAAGCTGATTTTATCAATACCATTTTACCTTCCAATGTGATAAAGTTCTTCCCCCAAACTTTTAATTTATTCAGAGCAAATTCCATAAGATTATTGAAATCCGATCCCACCATCCTCTTAAGATTTAGCTTAATACCTAGGTAGTTCTTTTCCCTAACAAAGTTGAACCTCAAAACATTTTCAGTCTCCTTCTTCCTCATTCGGTTTACTATTTTCCCGAACATCAACATTGATTTCTTGTGATTCACCTTTTGCCCAGTCCATTTGCAGTACTTATTCAAAATATTTTTCACCTTTTTGATCTTCTTAAAGTTGGCTTCAGAAAAAACTAGAATATCATCGGCATAAAGCAAATGAGACACTCTAGGTGCTTTAGGAGAAATTTGAATACCCATCTTCCTTCCACTTTGATAAAAAGCATCAGATAGGATTTGGGAACACAATATAAAAAGAAAAGGGGATAGGGGACACCCTTTTCTAAACCCACTCCTAGCTTCAATCCAATTCGACTTGTTCCCATTGATCAAAATACAAAATTTTTTATCCAAAATGCAATTCATAATCAAACCAGAGAATTTACTAGGGAATTTAAATTGGATAAGAACTTGCCTCAAAGCTTGCCAACGCATACTGTCATATGCCTGTTCCATATCCACTTATATAGCCATAAATCCTTTATTTGCTTTTGAGCATCGGATTTTGTCGATAACCTCTTGAGCCAAGAGTACATGATCCGACAATGATCTACCTTTTAAAAAGCCACTTGATCACTTGAAATCACCTTGTGAATCACCATCTCCAATCTGTTAAGCAAAATTTTTGCTACTAATTTATAAGTAGTCATACATAGGCTAATTGGACGGTAGTTTGCTGGATAAATTGGACTTTGCGTTTAGGAATTAACACTATCAATGTCTCCTTCCAATTGTGATTCATAATTCATATTTTGAGAAATATTTCAATAGCATTCCAAACATCCTGTTGAATTACCTTCCAGTAGCATTTAATAAATGAGAAGGTGATCCCATTTAGGCCCAGTGAAATGTTCTTCCCCAAGTTGTCCACCACAACTTGAAGTTCCTCCTTAATAAATTCTGCATCTAATTTGAGTTGATCAGCTATTTTCAAGATAGCAAATGGTTTTGGTCAGCCTTCCATCATGCATTCTCTGTGTCTCCACTTTGACTTGAAAAAATCTAAAAAAATACTTTCTACTTCATAGAGCTGATCCGTCTAGACTCCATCTTCATCTTTAATGTGTTTAATCCAATTAGAGTTCCATCTAGCATTTGCAAATGAGTGAAAGAAAGAAGAATTTGCATCACTCTCCTCCAACCACCCAGCCTTAGCTCTTTAATTCCACCATATATTTAGTCTAGCCAAAGTACAATTCAGTTCATTAACCGTTGATCAGAGCACCAGTAGCTTTCCTCATTGAGCAGCCCCTCAGCCTCTTCTAATTGAAGATCATAGATCTCTTCCTTCAAGGAATCTCTCATCACATTTAAACATTTAAACTTCACCTTGCTCCAATAGAAAAGTGCCTTTAGAGTTCTTTTAAACTTCAAGTTTAAGGAAGTGGCTAGATCACTCCCCCCACACTTCTTCCAAGTTTTTTTCACTATAGCAATAGCCCCATGGTAAGTTGCCTACACATCCTCAAAATGTATATCTTTGTAGTGAGACTTCACAAGTTTGAACACCTCCAAAATGATTGGGCAATGGTCCGATGCAATACGCGACAAATGCTTCACCAATGGTAGATGAATGGAATTCATTGCAGTATAATTTGTAATACATCTATCTAATCTTTCTAAGATGCAGCCCCCTCTGAATTTGTTGTTGCACCAAGTAAATTTGGGTCCAATAAACCCAACTTCATGAAAGTCACTGTTGCTCATAAACATCTTTATATCCTTAGCTCCTTGAGAGAATAAAAATTTCTTGCCTCCTCTCTTCTCCTCCTATGACAAAATACAGTTGAAGTCTCCCCCAATAACAACAGGTTTATTGACAGCATTTACCTTCTCCAAATTCTCCCATAAAGACTTCCTATCTAGCATATTTCTGTTAAGAGAGTTGCTATTTGTATGTTTTACATTCTTGCAACTTGTATAGTTTTGATAATTTCAAATATTATTGTTTTATGTGTAGTTATCTCCTAACATCTTGTTTGGAAGATTTATTTTTGCTCTTGTGTGTACTAACATTTCAGAAAATTCAAACTCCAAACTATGAAGACTTCAAATCAAATTCAACATATAATCCATTGCAAATTAAATCTTTAAGATGTTCTTTGAATTGAGAGGGAGTGATTGTAATTATGTGAATAAAAACACACACACACACACTTAAGGAGATCTTACAAAATTTATACTGATCGTACGGAACGAACCTAGTTTGTACGGGATGATCAGGTCAGTTATCTCCTCGTAAGAGCAATAGAACGAACAGGAATTGGAGGAAATTTTTCTAAGTCTTGATCGTCCAGGATGAAATTATTTTCCTCCAAGGATGAGTTAGGCTCTATAAAAATTTCATTCAGACGAAATCTATAATTGTGCCAGGATGAGTTGGGCTCTGTAAAAATTTCGTCTAGACGAAATCAAAATCATCCCAGGACGATTTCTTCTCTATAAAAATTTCATATAGACGAAAATTTTAATCGTATCAGGACGAGTTGCCCTCTATAAAATTTTTTTCAGGATGAAGTACTGTTTGACGTCGTTATGCACTTTTTGGGAACCGACCTATGGAATAACTGATCGTCCAGACGAACCTAGTTCGTACGGGACGATGATCGTGTACGAACACAGTTCGTACAAATATTCATTAGGATCATTTCCGACACTTTAAGTAAAATTGTCCGGGACGATCCACGATCGTACGGGACGATCCATCTCGTGTTAACTTAAATATTTTGCAGTTTTGGATGGTTTTTCTTGTCTCTTCTATATAAGGTCCAATTTTTACTTCCACCCAATCTTTTTGCTCATTGATCTTTGTACCTATTGAAAGAAGAGTCAAGGAGAGAGTGTGAGAGAGCATTCAAAGGAGGATTCCTACCACTAGAGCGTGAAGGTTTCACTTGGTATTCAAATGTAAGAATCTCTACTTGTGATTTGGGATTACTTCACTTTTTTCTTTCTTCCTTCTAGATTTCTTGTGAGGAGATCTATCAACGAGATCCTGTTCTCTGCCAAAACTTGGAGAGTGTAAACAGACAGAGGGTTCTCTGCCCACACTAGGAGAGTGTGGACAGCCGAAGGGTTCTCTGCCCACACTAGGAGAGTGTGAAAGGACAAAGGGTTCTCTGCCCACACAAGGAGAGTGTGAAAGGATGGATGGTTCTCTTCCAACACTAGGGATAGTGTAAAAGGATGACGGTTCTCTGCTGCATCGAGTAGTGGTAAAAAGAGTGTTTGTAAAGGCTTCTCAGCCTTGCTGTGGGTGCAAAAGGAGATACACTTTTGGTATTAGTGAAATACTTGGAGAGTGCCTCCGGGGAGTGGATATAGGTCTGGTTTAGACCGAACGACTATAAATCTTGTGTCTTTTATTTTTTACTGCTTTTTTATTTTTTGCATTTTGTTTTGTTCTAAAAAATGTGGTTGAAAATAATTTTTAAAAAAATCATTAAAGTTTATTTTCGGTTCAGCATACTCAAGAGGGATAATTTTTTAAAATACTAGTTCACCCCCCCTCTTGGATAGCCTTGGGACATAAGCTTAGGTTTAACAACCTAATTCATAGTGAACGAGTTTATACAAGTGGTATCAGAGCTTTGTTTCAAAATCATAAGTTTAAACTACTTTTTAATTAACCTAAATGGCTATATTTGGAAACCGAAACACACCTGATTTTTGGAAAACATGCATGTCTACTTTCTTATAGTCACTTGATTATCGTATGCGAATCTTAGTCCAGGAAGGATATACATAACCAACTAGATTAGTTGATGGAGTTAGAGTTGAAACACCTTTTACAGACTGGACAGTAGAAGAACATGACTTAGCACAACTAAACGCCAAATGTTTGAATAGTTTCTTTTGTGCTTTAAAATCGGAAGACTACATGCGAGTTTTCACTTGCAAAAGTGGAAAGGACATATGGGATAAACTTTGTATAACATATGAGGGGACTAATGAGGTTAAATAATCTAGCTTAATATCTTGTTGCATGATTATGAACTGTTTCACATGAAACCTAATGAATCCATTTCTAACAAGTACACAAGATTCACACAAATAGTCACTTCTTTGCATGCACTTGGTAGGGAACTAACGAATGCTAAAATGGTTAATAAGATTCTTCATTGTTTACCTACTACTTATGATGCTAACATTACTATAATTACAGAGTCTAAGGATTTAAACATTTATTCTATTGACAATCTTCTTGGTTCGCTTATTTCTTACGAGCAAGGAGTTAGCCAAAGAAAGATTGATGCAGTTGAACCGCGAAGGGAGAAGAACATAGCACTGAATGCGGAAGAGTTTGAGAGTGAACACTCACAACCTGAGGATGAAGACGACATTGTATTGATGACTAGATAATTCAGAAGCTTTCTGAAGAGGAAGCAAAAGAGACGCCAATAATGGAATAGAGGTAAATTCAATAGAAATATCAAGTTTTTAAATCATGTTATTTGCTATGAGTGCTGAAAACCTCGACATATAAAGATGGAATGCCCAAAACTCAAATCAAATCCTAGCAAGGAGAAGGTAGAGGAGAAACCATTTCTGAAGAAGGGCAAGAAGAAGTTCCAACGAGCTTTTGGGCTGACTTAGCTTTGGACTCATTAGAAACAAAGAAGGAAGAGGAAGTCACTAATCTATGCTTAATGGCCGACAATCTTGATCAGTCAGATCAAGGAGAGGTATGTGACATAACTTATAACAAAATTTTTGAAGTTTCTGAACACATGCATGAATCATATAGGAAAATGAAGAAAATGCATGCTAACCTTAGTTTAGAATTGGAAGAGCTTAAAAAGGAACAAGAAATCCTTAGGAAAGATCATGCTTTGATTGATAACAACCACATGAAATTACTTGATGAGTTTGATGACTTGAATAAAAATTATGAGAATTTAAAATCATCCTATGCGGAACTCTAGAAAGATTTTAAGAACTTTAAGGATGAATCAAAGAGCAAATTATATAAAATCAATTATTTAAATCAAATTTTGGAAGATATGAATTCATTTTACATATTAATGATAAAAGCTCTCGAGGATAAAAGGATAGCTCCTAAACTTGAAGATTTTACTAATCCTATTCTGTATCATAAATTTATGCAATCTCTAAATAGAAAAATAAATGGTTGAAGACTTAGGAATTCTTTTCCTAATATCAAATATAATAATTATGGATTGCTTGGACATATAGCTCACACATATTCTTTGAAGATGAAAACTAATTTGGTGTGGAGACCTAAGATGCATAAACCTAGACATATCATACATGCATCTGATTATAAATTGTTAAAAGGAGAACCCAAACTTGTTTGGGTTCTCAGGTCTAACATTTGATAATTTTGTAGGGACGCTCTCGCACAACACCTCGTGAGAGCATATGATACCTGGACAGTGGATGTTCAAAGCATATGACTGGAGATACTGCTCAATTCATAACGCTGTAAACCAGGAGTGGAGGCAAGGTTACACTTGGAGATAATACCACAAGGAAGGTGGTTGGATACGGTATGACTGGAAATTTTAAGAATTTTTTCATAGACAATGTGTTATTGGTAGAAGAATTAAAGCATAATTTGTTAAGTATAAGCCAGCTATGTGATAAGGGTTATTATGTAAAATTTTTTCCTACTAGCTGCATATTAAGCCTAAATGATAAAGATGTTTTGAATGGTAAAAGGATAAATAATATTTACATGCTAGATTTAAATTGCATTAATTCTCCTACTGCTTTTTGTTTGAAAATTGTAACTGATAAGTCATGGCTATGGCATAGGAGACTTTGTCATTCTAGCATGAAAAATCTTAGGAAGATTACCCAAAAGAACATAGTGAGAGGTATACCAAAATTAGACTTTACTAAGTACCACCTTTGTGATGCATGTCAATTAGGAAAGCAGGTGAAGTCCTCTTTTCAGTCCAATAAGGATCTTAGAACTAATAAACCATTAGAAATTTTGCATATGGATCTGTTTGGACCAGTTGAAACTGTGAGTCTAGGAGGGAAGGTATACAGATTTGTGATTGTGAATGATTACTCAAGATTCACATGGGCTAGATTTCTATTTCATAAGAGTGAATCATTTGAGGAATTTAGAAATTTTTTGACTTGGATTCAAAGAAAACATGGGTATGAAATTATTTCTTTACAAAGTGATCATGGAGGAGAATTTGAAAATAAGAAATTTGAAGAATTTTGTAAGGAGAAAGGAATTGATCATAACTTTTATGAACCTAGAACCCCTCAGCAGAATGGGGTAGTCAAAAGAAAAAATAGAACATTAATAGAATTTGCCCGAGAAATATTGGCAGAATATTCACTTCCTAAATATTTTGGGCTGAGGTGGATAACACTGTATGTTATGTTCTTAATAGAGTGAATGTAAGATCTAAGTTAAATAAAACACCCTATGAGTTGCTAAAAGAGAGAACACCTAATTTATCTCATTTACAAATTTTTGGTTGCAAGGTGTTCATACATTATAAGGAAAAATCTGCCTTAGAAAAATTTGATCCAAAATCAGATGAAGGAATTTTTGTTGGATACTCAAGTGTTGGAAAATCTTATAGAGCATTCAATAAAAAAACTTTGGTAATTGAGGAGACCACACATATTGTATTTGATGAATCTGGTAATATAGAAGAGCCAAATGTTGTAGAAGATGAGATTGAGGATAACTCCCAAAAATTTGATAAAATAAATTTGAAAGAAAATGTGGAAGAAAATTTGGAGATAAAAAATCCTTTGCATAGAGATTTGAGATTTTCTAAAAATCACCCAAGGGAATTTATCATAGGTGAACCAAGTGAGGGTGTAAGGACTAGGCATGGATTAAATAAGGAAGTCAATCATTCAGCCTTCATTTCAACTATTGAACCCACTAATATTGATCAAGCACTTTTTGATGAATTTTGGATTTTAGCCATGCAAAAAGAGTTGAATCAATTTGTAAGAAATAAAGTTTGAGAATTAACTTTAAGGCCAAAAGATCAGTGTAGTTGGAACTAAGTGGGTATTCAAAAACCAAATGAATGACTCAGGAGTAGTCATTAGAATAAGGCTAGATTAGTTGATAAGCGGTATAATTAGATTGAAGGGATTGATTTTGAGGAGACTTTTACCCATGTAGCTAGACTTGAAACAATTAGAGTTTTACTGCCTTTGCCTATTTTAGAGTTTCAAATTGTTTCAAATTATTTCAAATGGATGTGAAAAGTGCCTTCTTAAATGGGATAATTGAAGATGATATTTTTGTAGAACAACCTCCAAGTTTTAAAAATTCTAAATACCCAAACCATGTTTTCTAGTTAAAAAAGGTATTATATGGATTAAAAAAAGCACCTAGGGTTTGGTATGAGAGGTTGAGGACCTTCCTTCTTGAAAGATCATTTGAAAAGAAAGTGTGGATACAACTCTCTTTTTGTAGAAATGTGAAAAGGATATACACATTGTTCAAATTTATGTGGATGATATCATTTTTGGATATTCAAATAAAAATCTTTGTGATGATTTTTCTAAAACAATGAGTAGTGAATTTGAGATGAGTCTAATGAGAGATTTAAGTTATTTTCTAGGTTTTAGTATTAAGCAAATTGAGGAAGGAATATTTTTAAGTCAATCAAAGTATGTTAAGGACATCCTCAAAAAGTATGAAATGGACAATGCTAAACCTGTAAGTACATCAATGAGTTACTCAGTTCAGTTGGATAAGGACCCTAAGGGAAAATATGTTGATCAAAAGAAATTTAGGGGGATAATTGGATCTTTACTTTACTTGATTGCTAGCCAGCCCGATATCATGTTTAGTGTTTGCTTATGTGCTAGATTTCAATCAGATCCAAAAGAATCACATTTGACAGCACTGAAAAAGATTTTAAGATATATGTTAGAAACTCAGAACTTAGGAATTTGGTATCCTAAGTTTAGCTCTTCATTTGAAGTAATTAGTTATTCAGATTCTGACGTTGCAGGTTGTAGGGTGGATAGAAAAAGCACTTCTGGAACATGTCAGTTCATTGGAAATTCATTAGTTTCATGGTCTTGTAGAAAATAAAATTCAGTAGCCCTATCTACTGCAGAGGATGAATACATTGCATTAGGAAGTAGTGTGGCACAAGTACTTTGGTTGAAACAACAGTTGGTTGATTTAGGATTGACTATTGGCACTATTTCAATTTATTGTGATAATACTAGTGCTATTTGTATTTTTAAAAATCCTATTCAACATTCAAGAACCAAACACATTGACATAAGGCATCATTTCATAAGGGATTATGTTACCAAGGGAGAAATTGAACTCATTCATGTTACAACTGAAAATCAACTTGCAGATATTTTTACAAAACCTTTAGCCTTTGATACTTCAGTGCATTAAGAATAAGGCTTAGTGTGATTGATTTAAATGTTTAAATAAAAATGTTCTTGCAACATTGATGTATGTTTGATTATTAAATGTTTTTGTGTGTTTATGATTTTGTTTGTGTGATTTTTTTTCCTTTTAGAGTTTGTGCTTCTTCATTATTTTTGGTATTTATGTTATTTTGTTCTATTTTTGAATTATTATTTTTTGTTTGAGTGCAAAATTATTTTTTTAATTCATCATCGTCCGGGATGAAATTTTTTTATTCGGGTCAATTTGTGTAGTGTGACAAACTGTGGGATTCTGAACCGTTTGAGTGCAGTTTTTAATGTACTTCGTTTGTACGATCGTCCGAGACGAAATATTTTTGAAACTACGGGATGAATGAATGAAGTAGTTGAATGGATAAGGTGGTTTTTAATATGAACTTTGTCTGTACGAACCTTTGGTTCATCTGGACGAACACATGTCGGTTCGATGTAGTGGACGGTTTCAACTGCAATTAAAATGATGTATGTTCTGATCGTCTCGGGACGAACACGTGTTCGTCTGTACGATCAGACTGGTCAAAAGTATGTATGAAAAGATGCTTCGTAAGTCGCATTGATTACGAAAAGCCATTTCATTTTGGTCGTATTAGATCGTCTGTATGAAATATTTTTGTACGGGATGATCGAAAAATTCATGCGGGATTATTTTGGTATGTTACGAACAAATCATTTTCAATATATAGGCAGCCTTTTCAACTCAATTTTCACTCTCTAAACATCACTTTCAACTCCTTTCATACTCTAGATCACTTATAAATGTCAAGTTCAAGCAAGCGTCAAAAGGTCTTAGTCAAGAAGCCACATAGGAATTCATCCGAAAACTTTCTATCCAAAGCAAATGAGGATTCATTTCCTAGATTTGCTTCTGCCAAAATCACTCCTTCCTAAATTTTAATTCAAGAACATATTACCTTTCAGGTTATGTCTTTATTTGCTTTGAGTCAGTTTCAATTTATCCTTACTCTGGTTCACCTCTATAACAAAGAAACCTTCCACTACTTTCTAGCCAATATGTTCTTCAATTCTGACCACTCTGTTATTCGCTCCTTTGTTTTCAAACAGAAAGTTCAAATCACTAAACACGACTTAAGAGCTTTCTAAATTTAAGGACTGAGGGGAGTAGAGCCCATACCTTAATCACCAATGATACATATAAATGGTATGAAATCAATAGGGTGATTAAAGGAAATGGTTTAACTGAGCTTGTGGCTAGGGTATCAGGTCTTGTCCAGAATGCACACATCATCCAACACATTCTTAGAACTTCAATCATTCCAAAAGCTGGTGATAGAGTCAATATTACCCGCCTTCTCTCTATTGTGACTTTTCTAATCATGTCAAGGATAGGAGGAATCAGGAAAAGCACATGTCATAAGTGATACAGAAGAAGAGCCAGAAGGTGCACTTGCTCCTGCAAACGAACCAAATTATCAGAATTTGGTTCAAAGATTTGATCAGTTAGTGACTCATTTTGATCAACACTTTCATCAAATTGAGACTCATTTACAGCAGCAGGCTGCTCAATATCAACATGACAAGGGTTATATGAGGGAGCAAATGAATGATATTAGTACCAATATACTTATGATGAGTACATACTTTAACCTCTTTGGTGGTGCTCCTCCTCCTACTCCTCCTCCAGATCAGGGACCGTCTTATTGATTGTATCACTTGATGTTTTGTGTTTGTATTGTTATTGTTTATGTGTTAGTTGTTGTTGGCTTTTAGTAGTTTGATGTATTTCTTCTTTATTTTAGTTATTGTATTGATATTTTGATGAATCCTTGTAATATTTAAAATGATATCAATATAAGTTCTTGTGCTTTTATTTGAATTTACTTTTGAAATATTTGTTAGACTTTGTGTAAATCATCAAATTTTTAATCTTAATCGTGCTATAACCTGAATTGCAAGAAAAATTAAATTCATTAGAAAATCTAATTATTCTAAGTTTAAGTTTTGCTTATAACTTGATATTATTAGAATTTTCAATTTCATGTCTCTTCTTTAGACTGTATTATTATTAATATTATTATTGCAATTAAGATATTTTCTTATTTTATATTTCACTTATCAATCATTATTTATGCACTTAGAAAGATTCGAAATTTTAGATTTTTATTTTTGGAAAGAATAAAATTACTCTTGCAAATTATGTAAAAGTATAATAAAAAAAAATCAAAAGGAATGCGCAAAGGTTCGCAATGTGAAAAAGAGGCACAAAATAAGACCAAAGTAAAAATGATGCAAAAAAATGTGCCACAACTATGAAAAAGATGTGTAAAGCGCCACATGTGGTAGTTATTTCTTTCCAAACTCTTTTAATTTCTTAATTAAAATTGATCTTATGTTCATTTATAATTGATATTGAAATTTGAAATATACAAATTTTTATTTATCCTTATTGCAATGATTTTCTCTATCTTAGTGTCTAAACTGACTCATGTCTTTAATAAATTCTTTTTATTATCTATGTTATATCACTTCTTAAATTATATGAATTTCTATAATTTGCCTAATGTTTTAATTTTATTTGCATAACAAATTTCAATCACCGTTAAGATTACCTTATCAAATGATTTTCATATCTCTACTTTCATTTCAAGTTGTTTTTTCTTCACTTTTTGTTATTGTCAAAAAGGGGGAGAAATTGTTTGTTG
>NW_021319490.1:466429-474244 GCF_001605985.2 Dendrobium catenatum
AGTCAGTTTGTTGCAATTAAGAGCTATTCTGATGCTCTTCTATATAAGACCTCTTGTTTTACCCAAGAGATAAATTTTTGCTGCTATTTTGACCTGGGAGAGCCAAGAGGAGAGGGATAGAAAGGGAGAGAGAGAGAGGATCTTATGTGGGGGAGTTTGTGATGGGTTTCACAAAGGTTTCTCCCAGCAAGGATTCTTCGTCATCTTCTCTAGTTGTCTTCCCTAGTTCCTTGGTGGTTTTAGAGAGGTCTACTTCAGCATCTGATCAAGGCTCTCTGTCTATTTCAGCAGTAAGCAAAAGGAGTTGGTTTCTCTATCTTCTTCTAGAGGAAGCAAAAGGAGTTGGGTTCTCTACCTCACATGGGTTGGTGAAAATGAGGTTTGTAAAGGCTTCTCTGCTTTATTATGGGGGAAAAAGAAGAGACACTAGGTTTAGTGCAATACTAAGAGGGCGCCTCTGGGGAGTGGACGTAGGTCAAGTTGACTGAGCCACTATAAATATCTATGTTCTTTATAACTACTTCCGCATTTAATTTCCATAGTTTGATATCTATGGTAAATCTTGGTTTTGGTTTTAAGATTGTGTTTTGATTGAAAGATTTTTTAAAATACCAATTCACCTCCCCCTGTTGGTTAGTATTGGCACAAGTTCATAAGGACTTAACATCCCTGTCGAACTTTCAAGTGCCATCGGAGCACTTTTAGAAGGCAAAGGAAAGAAGGTGCTGACTGTTCAAGATAGTATTCCAGATTTTCATAGTTTTGTATCGGAGTTGCTAAATACTCAAGGAAAATTTGATCGTGAAGCATCCTCTTCTTCTAGCTTGGTTTTAAAAGTTAACAAATTCTTTGGTAATCAAGAAGAAAATGATTTGAATCAAATTAATCGCAATCTTGCAATTAATTTTGAAAGTGATGAAGTTAATGTGATGAAAGGAAATGTTAATATCGATCATGAAGGAGCTAAAGAGGAATTTATCAATGCTTGGAAGAAACCACAACATATAAATTATCTTTTAAAAGTGGACTAAATGACATGTTATATGATGGCATAGCAGTAAGATTAAATTTTGAGCTGGAACAAGCTAATTCACAAATTTTGAAGTACTCACTGGTTGTTAAGGTTCTAGGCCATAATGTTCCTTTTCCGATTTGTATCTTGGAACTTAGAAGATAATGGAGTAAGTTTGGTAATTTTCATCTTAGTACACTTGGGACGAATTGGATCCTTTGTTCTTTAGAAAATTCTGAAGTTATGTAAGAAGTGTTTAGTGGGGGACCATGGTATGTTGGAGGACATATTGTTGGTGTAGATAAATGGTCTCCTTTATTTTCTCGTACTTCACTTAAAGGCCTTACTTCACCCGTTTTGGATTCATTTTCCATTGTTGCCCTTATTCTGCTGGGATGAAGAGAATATTTCAAGAATAGCTTCAGCTGTTAAAGTACCATTGTACCTTGATGTTAATTCTCTTAAGTGGGGGAGAAGAGAATTTGCTCGTGTATGCATTCAGATTAATTTGGAAAATATGCTACAAAAGGGAGTTTGGGTGAATGGTTTATCTTGTAGAGAAGATTGCATCACTTAATTTCCATTGTTGTAAACTTGGTCATGATAAGTCAGAGTATCCTGAACATGAAAGTTTAGCTCAAAAGAAAAATTCTATGATGCCCTCTAATTTGTTGAATATGGGAAAGGTCAGTTTTGAAGATCATAGTTCTTCTCAACAACTTGATGAATATGGTCCATGGATCCATGTTAAGTTCAAAAAAGTAAGAAATAAAGGTGTAACAAGAGATGAGAAAAGTTTGAAGCAAGTGAACCAAGTTTTTCCTGAATTTAAATCCCTCAGCGAGGATAAATAACTGCAATCCAGAACAGAGAATGTTGAAACTTTAGACGAACTTGTTGCAAAGCAAACTGAAGTTTTGAAGTGGAAGACGTTATTGTGATAGAAAAAGTAATTTATGGTGCTGATTCTGAAGTTTGTTTGTCCAACAAATTTAATATTTTTATTGAGGAGAATGAAGAAACAAAAACTGTAGTTTAGCCAACGGGTAAATAGACTGTTCAACAATCTGAAATCAGTGGGGACTTTATAGAAGTAGTCGGTGATCCATACATTGAAGCTAAAGTTGCTGATGAAACTTTGGTGCATACTAATAAGGGGAATAATGATTTGTTTAAACATAAACTAACAAAAGAACTTAAATCTTTAGGACCAGTTGAAGCTGTTCATAAAAAAAAAGGTGGGAATGGAATTAAGGCAGGCGGGGACTACTCTCCTTTGGGTGAATAATGTCTTCCTTGGTGTTCTCGAATTATAGAGGGGCTAGGAAGAGGGAATTCTCTCTTTATATTAAAGAGATAGTGAGGGATTATGATGTGTTATTTATAGTAATGACTGAGACTAAAGTGACAAATATTGAAAAGAGTGATATTGATAATATTATTAAGGTTGGTTAGGATTTTTTCCATCATCCTGCTGAGGGTACTTCTGCTGGAATTGTGAATGTTTGGAATAGGACTGTTATGTCTTTTGAGGTGGTTGAGCAATCCTCTCAAGTGGTGTTAGGGAGTCTTATTACTCTGTCTATGGTTGTTTGGAATATTGCTACAGTGTATAGGAAAAAGTCTTATAAAGAGAGAAGGAGCTCATGGAATTTGATTGAAAGGAATGTGGTGGATAGTATTCCCTCTATTATAGGAGGTGATTTCAATTGCATTTTATGCAAGGAGGATAAGAGGGATGGGAAAAGGTTTATCCTTTCCCAAGGGCCAAAAGAAATAAAGTTGTTTATGACTAAGAATAATTTTCATGATCTAGGGATTGTTGGACCAAAATATACTTGGTGTAATAATAAGGAAGGTGCTAATAGAATTTTGGAAAGACTTGATAGATGCTTGGTAAACTCTACTAATTTACATATGGTTCCATTGGCAAGGACTAGACATCTTGCAAGGGTGGCATTCGATCATAGTCCTATTGTTTTTAAGTTGGGTGAAAAAAAACAAAAACAGTCCAAGATTATAAGGTTTGAAGACATTTGGAGATCTTATTCGGCATCTTAGAGTATTGTGCTTATGTCTTGGAAAAAACCTAATTTTGGTGATGATGTTGAAGTTTTGCATAGGAGGCTACATAGAACATTGAAGGCACTATTCTATTGGAATAGGAATAAATGAAAAAACCTTTGTTTATTAAAGGAGGAACTAAAGAAGGAAATTTTGGAGCTTCAACTAGAGGAAGCTTCAGATGGAGGTTTTACCAAGGATAAACTGATCTTACTTCACTGCAAGGCACAAGTGCTGAATATAACATTGAGAAGGTTATCTACATGGTGGAATCAAAGGGCTAAGGCAAGGTGGCTTGATGAAGGTGATACTAATTCAAAAATTTTTCACAACTTTGCTTTGGCTAGGAGGAATGGGAATGTTATTAAATTCATTATGGATGAAGAAAGCAATGTGGTAGGGGAATTTAAGCAAATTGAATCCCTTTTTATGATTTTTTTTTGCAAACAAATTGAGATCAGAAGAATGTTATCTAGCTGATTGGCCATTATTCGTCGAAAATCAGAGAGTTATATGTGAATATATAGAGATGTAGGATGCTGAGTTAAAATTTAAAAAATTGGTTGCTGCAGTAAATCAATAAGGGAACAATAAATTGTCAGATATGGATGGTATAACCTCTTCTTAAATTAAAAAAAAAATTATTGGAGCATAGTAAAAGAAACTACTTGGAAAGCTATTGATAGTTTCTTCAAATTTGGTTCTATGCATGAAAAGTAGAAAGATACTTTGATTGTGTTGATTCCTAAGGTGAAGAACCCGATTGTTCCTTCAAATTTTATACCAATTAGCCTATGTCAAATCATGTACAAATTGGTTGCCACATTGATGGTAAATAGATTGAAATTATGTATTTCTAAATTAATTTCTGAAGAACAAGTGGCTTTTATGCCGGGTAGATTTACGTTTGAGCATTAATTGTTAGCTCATGAGATCTTCCATAAGTTTAGGTTTTCTAAGAACAAGAAAGGCATGATGGTGATGAAGCTTGAAATGGAGCAAGCATATGATAGCATGGGGTGAAAAACCTTAAATCAAGTTTTAGATCAGTTTCGATTTCATTATAAATTTTCAGAACACATCATGGAATGTGTTATGGATGTCAGGGTTTCTATCATTTTGAATGCTAAATATTCAAAATGGATTAATAAAAATAGTGGTTTTCAATAGGGATGACCTCTTTCTCCATATTTATGTATTATGTGTGCTCAACTGTTATCAAATGCAATTAATCAAAGAGGTATTGAGTTGGGTATTCAAATTGCTCTAGATCCAATAAGATTACACATCTTTTGTTTTCCGATGATGTGTTAGTCTTTGCTCAAGCTACTAAAAGAGTTGATAAAGTTTTAAAAGATATTATTTGTGATTTATGTGGATGGATGGGACAACGAGTGAACAACAACAAGTCCTTGATAATGTTTGGTAAAGCAGTTAAACACTAAAGATAGAAAAAATTGTTAAGAAGCTGGGATTCAAAGCGGTAAAAGAAATGCAGTATTTGGGAATTCAAATTGATTTAAGGATACTTGGAACGGCTGATTTCCAAGGTATTATGGTTCATGTCATGGAAAGACTTAATTCTTGGGGAAATAAGAATTTATCTTTGGTAGGAAAGATCATTCTTATCAAGCATTCTTTCTTATCTTTGCCAAATCTTCTATAAACACATTCTTTGGTTCCCAGAAGGTTATTGCATGAAATGGATAAACTTAGAGGGACTTTATATGGCATAAATCCAATGGAATGAAGGGTTTTCATTATGTTGCTTGGGGAGAACTATGAAACCGAAAACTGCTGGTGTTTTGGGTTTGCACTCGGTTGTTCTCAAAGCTGGGCCTCTTAGAGCTAGATTTGTGTGGAGATTAATTCAAAGTCTGAATTCTTTGTGTCACAGGAATATCTTTGCTAAATATGGGAATAATGTATTGGAGGAGAGCAATAAAGGAGCTTCTACATCTTATCCGATTTTATTAGATGGCAATAAATATCTTAAACGCATTATTAGGTGGAAAGTGGGTAATGGTGAAAGTATTAATGTGTTGAAAGATTCTTGGCTTCTTGATAGATGTTTTAATTCCTGGCTGGTTCTTGCTGATTATGTTGGAATGGAAGATATGATGTTGAATCAATTCATATATACCGAAGGTAATTGGAATATAGATGAGCTTCAATATTACTTTCATAAAAAACTTTATAATGTTGCTTTTACTAGTTAAAATCAATCATGATATTCAAGAGGACCAAGTGAAACCTATGTTTCATTGTTCCAAGAAATCAATCTCTACTTTGGCTAATGGAGAAGTAACGAAAGATAGCATTCTGGAGGATGATCATGGTTTTTCAAGGTGGCTTAGGAAACTGAAATTGAATCCATGAGTGGAATTATTTTGTTTAGATTAAGTAAGCATGCTATTCCTATAAATCTCTTTCTTGAAAATATAAAACTTTCTTATGATGATTTATGTGCGAGAGGATGCCATGAAATAGAATGTTATGCTCACATTGTAGTAAATTGCAAGTTTTTGAATGAGATTATTCAAAAATTAATAGATTAGGGATTTAACATTCCTATGTTTCAATCAACAGAATATTGTTTGGAAGATCTTAGAAGGCTTTCATTGCAACATTCCAATACAGTAAAGGTTTATTATATAGCAATTTTTCTAGCTTGAAAAAATAGGTCTGATTTCAAACATGGTAAAAGTGTTCTTCCTGGTTTGGTGGTGGCTTCAAATGTACTGTATATATCCATGAATCATTATAATCCAATACTAGATAGCTGGGATGCTAATCTCCTATGGGAGTTTCAAAATTCTTGGCTCCCTCCACTGTTAGGTTGAATTAAAATAAATGTGGACGCATCACTTTGGAATTTAATCTTGCAGGTATAGCAGGAATGTTTATAGATCATGAAGGAAGACTTCTTCTTGCTTTTGGAAATAGAAAATACATTGGGATGCAACTTAATTGGAGTTGGATGCGGTTGTTGTAATAAGGGAGGTTATACAAAGTTGGATGATGGATAGCAAAGGAATAATAATTAAAGGTGATAATCTCAACATTATCAACTTCACTAAAGATTCATTGAAGAAATCTAATCTGCAAATGGATATTGGTTTCTCAAAGGATCTTCTCTTTCTTAATGATTTTAATAAGGTTATTTTTAACCATGTGAATAGAGAATGTAATAAAGTAGCCAATTTATGCACTACTTTGGCTTTAAAAGGTATATTTTTTGTTGATAGTTTTTCTTTTAGCAACATTCCTTCTTCTTTACTTATTTTGTTAAAGAAGGAATGTGATCCTTTTGAAATTTCATTAGGGATGTTAAGTCCTATAGAACTGGCCCAAGCTAACCAAGAGAGAGGTGAATTAGAAAACTTTAAAACCCAAGATAAAACTCCAACCAAAATCACCACAAATAAAGTGCGGAGGAAAAATAAATGCGGAAGCAATAATAAGAAAAGAACACACCGGATTTATAGTGGTTGGTCAAACCTTGACCTACATGCACTCCTTGGAGGCACCCTCCAAGTATTGCACTAAAATCGTGACTCTCCTTTAGCCTCCACAGCTAGGCGGAGAAGCACTTACAAAATCACTTCCACTTTCCCCGGTGCGGCGGAGTCACCGGGTCCTTTGACACCAAGGAGATCTTATTCTTTGGTGAACTTACCTCGAGACATGCCTTGAATCCAATGGTACTAAGGTGCGAGTTCGTCAGAGCAACCGTGTGGAATCCCCTCCACACTCCTTGAGTTCCCCCCCCCCCTCACAGGATCTTCTCCCTCTCAAACTCCACCCTTTCCTCTCTTCCTTTCAAGCTCTTTCTTCAAGTTTCCCCCACAAGAACGAAGATACAATGTTTGCCAAAGACTCTTACAAAGTGCCATGTCATAGCTTAAATAGAAGCTCCCAAAATGAGCTCATTAATGCAAGTTGCCGACATTATCGTCCAGGACGATAGGCATATCATCCTGGCCGATTAGTTCAAATATGAGGAAAATCATTCTGAATATCGCCCTGAAATGAAGCTGGACGATGTCTAATCGGCCCGGACGATCTGGAGATCATCCAGGACGATTTGACCATGTAATTGCTTTCCTTAAATTCTAGATAAATTTCAAAAAAATTGACCTGGATCGTCCTGGGCGATATTTTATAGTCCAGGATGATCCTCTGGATGATGTCCAAAAATAGGTTATTTCTAAATAGATCTAGCGGCAGATTCTTGCTGAATTGAGCCTATCGTCCTGGCCGATACAAAATCGTCCAGGACGATGTGTTTTGCATAATGACGACTACTTTAATGAGGATGCCCTAATTAGGGTTTCTACTTTTGTCAGATCATCCAGGACGATATAAATATCATCCCGGACGATGTTACAAAAAATAGAAATCTTTTAGGGCACAACAGAAAATCTTCCAAGTTACAAATCATTAGATGTCACATCAAATACAACAGACTTAAGAAAGGAGAAAGATTATAAACTGACACAGACTTAGTCTACCCAATCTTGAGCTGGTTCCAAATTGCAGTCTGATCGTGTGGACCTGAAACGTTAGCACATAAGGCAATCGTAGAGAAATAAGGAATGTTTGCTATCATCAAAATCATAAACTATAGATCTGCAACAATCTTCTCCTTTTTGATGATGACAAACAATTTCACTTTGAATTTTCAAAAAGGAATATTTTCTCCTAATCTCCCCCTTACTAGAATAACACTTCAAAAA
>NW_021319490.1:475500-538456 GCF_001605985.2 Dendrobium catenatum
TATACATGTCTAAGATCGTTTCAAAAGGTTTCATGGAAAATAATTCAAAATCATGCATTAAAAAATTCAACTTGGATTACTTTATTTCACTAGTGCCTTTGTATATGGTGTGTAGTTTATCCCAAACTTCCTTACCAGTATTGCACGTGGATACTAACATAAAATCTTTAGAATTTAAAGCACAGAAAAAACAGTTTAAAGATTTTGCATTCAATTGAGTATTTACTTGTTCTTCCCTATTCTATTGATTAAAAGGAATATCAATTTTAACTCCATTAACAATACGTGATGGTGATGAATAACCAGTTAAAATCATATGCCACATGCGAAAATAAATCGATTACAAGGAAACAGACAAGCGAGTTTTCCAAAAATCAACTGACATATTTTCAAATAAAGGAGGTCTGGTGATTGAATAACCTTCCGCAATAGTACGATTAGCCATGGATCAAAATTCAAAAGCTTTTAAAAGTTATTTTATGAAAACATGTTCTGATACCACTTGAAAGTTTGTTAGGGATGTTAAGCCCTATAGAACTGGCCCAAGCTAACCAAGAGAGAGGTGAATTGAAAAACTTTAAAACCCATGATAAAACTCCAACCAAAATCACCACAAATAAAGTGTGGAAGAAAAATAAATGCGGAAGCGATAATAAGAAAAGAACACACCGAATTTATAGTGGTTTGGTCAAACCTTGACCTACATCAACTCCTTGGAGGCACCCTCCAAGTATTGCACTAAAATTGTGACTCTCCTTTATCCTCCACAGCTAGGCGGAGAAGCCCTTACAAAATCACTTCCACCTTCCCCGGTGCGGCGGAGTCGCCAGGTCCTTTGACACCAAGGAGATCTTCTTCTTTGGTGAACATACCTCAAGACAAGCCTTGAATATGATGGTACTAAGGTGCGAGTTCACCGGAGCAACCGTGTGGAATCCCCTCCACACTCCCTTGAGTCACCCCCCCCTAACAGGATCTTCTCTTTCTCAAACTCCACCCTTTCCTCTCTCCCTTTCAAGCTCTCTCTTCAAGTTTCCCCCACAAGAACGAAGCTACAATGGCTGTCAAAGACTCTTACAAAGTGCCTTGTCATAGCTTAAATAGAAGCTCTCAAAACAAGCTCATTAATGCAAGTTACCGACATTATCGTCCAGGACGATAGGCATATCGTCCTGGCCGATTAGTTTGAATATGAGGAAAATCGTCCTGAATATTTTCCTAAAATGAAGCTAGACGATGTCTAATCGGCCCGGACGATCTGGAGATCATCTAGGATGATTTGACCATGTAATTGCTTTTCTTAAATTCCAGAGAAATTTCAGAAAAATTGACCTGGATCATCCTGGACGATATTTTATAGTCCAGGAGGATCCTCTGGAGGATGTCCAAAAATAGGTTATTTCTAAATAGATCTGGCGGCAGATTCTTGCTGAATTGAGCCTATCGTCCTAGCTGATACAAAATCATCCAGGACGATATGTTTTGCATAATGACGGCTGCTTTAATGAGGATGCCCTAATTAGGGTTTCTACTTTTGTTAGATCGTCTAGGATGATATAAATATCATCCCGGATGATGTTACCAAAAATAGAAAACTTTTAGGGCACAAAAGAAAATCTTCCAAGTTACAAATCATTAGATGCCACAACAAATACAACAGACTCAAGAAAGGAAAAATATTACAAACTTACACAGACCTAGTCAACCCAATCTTGAGCTGGTTCCAAATTGCAGTCTGATCGTGTGGACCTGGAACGTTAGAACATAAGGCAATCGTAGAGAAATAAGGAATGTTTGCTATCATCAATATCATAATCCATAGATCCGCAACACCTTTAATGTCCTGTAATTAGTTTTTTTATTAATGCACCTTGCAATTAAAAAAAATTAATATAATGAATTAAAATCATGGCATCCACTTCAATCCAAACATTAGTGATGCCTAAAGAAATACATAATTGAATACCATAAAGAAGACCTTTAATTTCAGCTTTAATAGAAGTATTAACCGTGCAAGGACTGGCAAAGGAAACAGTAACAAAACCATTGAAATCCCTAATAATACCACTATAACCAGCATTTAAATTATTCATAGAACCATTAGTATTAAGCTTAAAATAACCCTCCAAAGGCTTCCTCAAAATAAAAAATCTATTTTTAACAACAGAGGAAGAAGATTGAAAACCAAACAAAATCCTTAACAACATGATAACAATCTTTAAGATAATCAACCTTCACTAAATTAGCCAATGAAAGTTGAAAAATTTTCTCCTTGACTTTGGAAATAATACTAGCATCATTCATCTTAATGTTCTCATGTTTAGACTCATTTCTACTTGTCCATAAAAACCAAGAAATGATAACGGGTAAGATGTTTCTAATATGACCCTTAATTAGAATGAACCGCACTTTAAGAAGGTTAGCGAAAGTATTATAGCAAAAAGAGGGAAGACCATTAAACAAAATGTCAAAATATAACCACACTTTCATAGCAGTAGGACCATGAATAAAAACATGGTTCATGTTTTCAATATGATAACAACATTGGCATTTGGAGACTATATGAAAACCTTTATCAATTAAAATAGAATCCAAAGGAAAAAAATATGCATAATTCTCCAAACCAAAAAAGAATAAGAAGGGGGAATATTAGCATGCCAGAAAGTTAAATAAAGTTGGTCTTTCTAATAAACATGCTTAAAAAATTTCTAGACCTTCTTAATAGCAAATTTTCTATCATTAGATAGACCAAACAAAATGCAATCCTCCATATCTAAATGAATAGGAATCTTGAGAATCATATTGATAATAAAATCAGGCATATAATTATTAAGTATTTCAATATTTTTTTTCCTGTTAGTAATAAAATCCTTAATTTTGCAAAAAGAAGTGGAGTGACTGATTAACATACTATCAATAAAAAAAAATTACGCAACCATTTATCTTGATAAAAAAATATTGCTAGCTCCTAACCCCCCCATTGGATGACCTTTTCAGCCTCCCATTTAACATAACATAGTATTTTCTAGATAATAGAACCACCTTATTTAAAGAAATAATTAAGAGGGTGTTTAAAAGAACAAAACTTTTTTTTAGGGGAATCCGATAAAGGGGCCTACATGTTGTCAACATTTAAAATACAAGGTCCTTAAAAGGGACCTTGAGCTCTCTACTACTCTAAAGAGTTATGAAAAAAATCCAAATAAAACATACCAGCTTAGGATCCATTCTAACATAAAATTTTATGAAACCTAAATACATTCTAGGGTAATAAGAAGCCAACACCCCAAAATTGGGAAAGCTCATATGATAAGCTTGAAGCAGCATCTCTCCACCCAAAAAATTCAAAAGCCAAAAAGCTCCATTAGTAGAACTCTAGATTCTCAGCATCATATCACCACATTGAGGCCACGAGTCCAAAGAAAATCATTGCAACACATTAAAGAAGGCTAAAGAACTTCAAAGATACGATAACCACAAGATAATAACAAACATTATGAATCATATAACAACTATCATATAAATAATTAAAGGAAGTTGAACCAATCAGTCCCTCCCCCCCCCTAAGATTCATTCAGAACAAAGAAACAAAGAAAAATCGAGCCTTTCCAGGAAATATCCACGATTAAGACACTTTGCAAGGAAGCAGCGAAAACAATATAGTAAACAATAAGAGCAACATGATAGATAACATTAATCACACCAATCAAGGGTAAAAGAGCCATTCTAAATTTTTGCCGTCAAGACTCATTAAACAAAGCCAAATAAAAAGAACTAAATAAGATAATAGTGTGCCAGCTGCTAAAACCATGATTTGAATTATAAGGGGCCAAAAACTGAATTGTAACATAGCATTAACACCCACCCAGGTTACAACCAATCCTTGCCAAAAAATAAACAAATTAACCCATATATGATCACAAAGCATAAAAGTACATTTGACATGAAGATAATTATAACAAAATAGCTCGGTCTAAATATAACTAAAACTAATAAAGCTACAATGTCTGCTCCAACAAAATGAGAGAAAACACCAAATGCTAAAACCATGACAATAATAAAAAGGGGAATACGGATTAAATATCCAGCTCAGGTGTGTAGTATAATCAAAATCATGAGGCCAATGATCCAACTACCACTCCAATCACCTATAATTGGAAAGCACCAAACAAAATACAACATCTATAGGACCACAAGAAGAGCTAACAATCTGCACCCTTCAGAAACACTATAACCCAATGATTCCAGCCAAACCAAACATTCAAAATCAAACCCAAAAGTCTCATGAAGAGATCCCAAATAAGCCAAAACCACCAACACATAAGTAAAAAACAAACATGAATTATATTTAGAAACACCCCACGATAACCACTCTTCCCTCTTGAGATAGAACAAAATGAGCAATAGTTGATAATCCGGTAATAATGAAAAACATTCCAATCATGGCCAGAGGGATTATCAACAATACCGACACAACCAGATAAGTGACGGGCGAATCTAGCAAAAGTATAACAAACATAACCAAGAAGAAGTCAATTCCAGTAAAGGAATAAAACCAAAACCAGACCAAGGGTAAGCTGCCATTAAAGCAACTAAAAATTTCTAACATAAGAAAAGCCCAATTTATCTAATATAATGAGCCCCTTAAAAAAAGGGGACAAATTAGGATAAGACAAATTAGTAATGCATTATGGATTACAACCAAAATTGGCTAACCAATCAGCAAAAGCATTTTCTTCTCTTTGCACGTGAGAGATATTGACATTAAGTAGAAGATAAAAAAGTTCCGGGCTACATGTTAGATCATTTCTATCTTTTAAACAATAAAGACAGTGCAAAGCATCAACCTCCACCAAAATATTAATAATACCAAGAGAAAGACAAAATTTTTGACCAAATAAAATAGCAAAAAGTTCAACAAAAATGACAGAACTTTTTTGGAAAGGTCCGACATAAGCCATAATGAAATTACCATCAACATCCCTAATGATCCCACCACTCCCATTAGAATTTTTTTTGATACAACCATCACTATTATGTTTACAAAAATCATGAGGAGGTTTTGACCATTAAATAATATTTATACCATCATAATTCGGCATTTTAGGAAGAGTAATCCGAAAATCCTTAGCAATAAAATAATAGCCTTTAAAATTTTTGGAGGCCAAATGATTAGCATTAAAAAGCTTAAGAATTTAATCTTTGATATTTCTAATAATACCATGGTGATCCATAGTAACATTATTGAAAAGGGAATTATTCCTAGCATGCTAGAGATATCACAAAATAAGCATAGGATTGAGATTTCTAATATGACCACCAGAGGTAGAAAATAAAAGATTTAAAATATCCTTAATACTAATATTACCACAACAATGATTCAATTTAAATTATCATCAAAATAGATCAAAAATTTTGAAGCTATGGGACCAGAAATAAAAATATGATGCATATTCTCCACATAAAGACAACATTGACATTTGGAAGGTAAAATAAAACCTCTTTTGCTAAGGATCTCATAAGATGGGATGAATTTGTGTAAAACTGTCCACGAAAAAGTACTAATAGAAGTTGGGATACATTTATACCAAATCAAAGAGAAATTTTTCAAACAGAAGTTTTAGTTCGAATAACATTCTAGGCATTTTTAAAATAAAAAAGACCTTTAGTAGACAAATTGGAAAGAAGAAAATCATCAGAATCATTATTTAAAGGGATTTACAAAATATGAGAAATAATAGAACCAGGAACCACCTCATCTAATTTATTGTAATCCCAATAATTATCAGAAATGAAAGAGTTCCCCTTAATAGACTCAGGAAGTATTGAGCATATTATTTATAGAAGTTGAACCAACTATTTATCCTGTCAAAAAATAAATTACCAAGACGAACACCCCATGTAATATGAGGTTTCACTTCCCATTCGATAAGACACAGTCTTTTCCAAACTCTATAGCACCTTTATGATAAATGTAAATAGTAGGGTGCTTACCCACACAATATTTGGCAGTCATGTGCTTTGCCCAAATACTAGTTTTAGTATGCAAATTGTACCATAATTTAATAGAAAAAGCATAAGAAAAACCAACCATGTTCTTACACCCCAAAGTCCCTTTTTCTAAAACAGCACAGCAGTTACTCCAACTAGACCAGAGGATTTTGGAGTTGGAAGTATTACCTTTACAAAAGAACTTATTGAATAATTTTTCAAGCTTATTACACACAGCTAAAGTAGGTTGAATTGTTTGAAAAATATAAATAGGAAGAGAACATAAAACACTCTTAATAAAAATTAATCTCCCACCAAAACTAAGAAAATTATACTCCAAAAATTAAGTCTTTTGAATTGAGGTGATAAAAGCATCAAAAAGAAATTTTATTTTTTTGGCCTTTAATAAAGGGAACCCCAAGATACTTTAAAGGGTAATGCACCATGAGAAAATTTAGTAATATCATGAATAGTAGAAATATTATAAGTAGACATGTTTTAAGGGCTAGTAAAACATCACTTCTTTATATTCAAAGAAAGACCACTTGCAATCTCAAAGCTGCTACGAAATCTGGTGATAATATTGATCATATTTATAGAATCATTGTACAAAATAATGATATCATCAACAAAATATAAATGCGAGATAGGAAAACCACAAAAAATACAATAATTAAGATTAATTTTCCTTTCATATAGGTGGATAAGTCCCTTAGACAGATATTCTACAGTAATACTAAAAAGCGTAGGGGAAATAGAGTCATCTTGTCTCAAACCATGAGAATACTTTTTTATTATTTTTTAAACTATGAGAATACCTTTTTTTTTTGGAAAACCCATGGAGGGGCCTTAGCGTTAATCAAAAGAAAAAGATTATAAGGTCCTTAAGGGGCACCTTCAACTCTTTAATCCTCAAAAGAGATAGAAAAAATTTCCAAAAAAAATCTTTCGAGCTGTTGGTCCCCTAAACCATAAACTACAAAATCACCTAGTAAAATTCTAGGGCTACAAAAAGACAAAAAAAAAAGAAGAAGAAAAAAATAATTAAGGAGCACATTCTTTTTGCAAAAAATAAGCATGCCCTCCACCAAAAAAACCTTCCCTTTAACCTGCAAGAGAAACCGAAAACAAGAGAAAACCAAACATGGCACACAAAAGAAATAACACAAAGGATAAAAATTAGTTAAAAGAAGGTTCCCATAATAATTATCTAAAATGGATGTAAAGATACTCCCTTTAGCATTAATGATCAATTAACTCGAAATCCTCAACCAACGACTAATTCAATGCACATCCCTCCATCAACAATAATAAGAAATCTCGTTAAAAAAGGGAAACCTAGGAAACATTATAGAAGAAACAAAACTTGTAAAATAACCCATAAGGCCAAAATAACATATGGCACCATCACATAAAGTAGCAGGTAGTCCCAAGCATCCACCCCAAAATAATTATAAGAAAACCAATCCTGCCAAAACTAATAGAGCATCAACAGACCAAGCCCACAGTCGAAGGAGCAGAAAAAACAAAAAATAATCTAGCTCAAGGAACTAGAAACAAAAACATAAGATTCCCGAAACTAGGTGAGGAAGCCCACAAAAAAAGGGCCAAAAGATATCAGGAAAGTAATCCCACATCAACAATCATGATGAAAACCCCAATGCCACTCGATTCTAAACCCATACTCATTGATGCATAAAGCGATGTAAAAAGCTTGAGTAAAAGTTATAAATTGTAGACAATAAATCATCACAACCAAATTGGTAGTAGAAATACACTTCTAGATCCCATAAAATAGCTAGCAGAGATAAGCAGAAAAATAATTACAATCGATACCAACCAGAGGAAAATCCAACCAAAGGGGCCAATAAAAAGCCCAGTCTACAAGTGACCCCCATGGAAATACAACCGGTTGAGCAAACAAAACCAACACCCCTAAACTGTAACCAATACAACCAACCCGAAAAGAGGCACCCAGGAATAAAAGAGCAACAAGAGGGGTTTAAATCAGGGTAATAATGATTCTAATCATTGCTCAGGCCCCAAACAATATAACACCAGATAGAGAAGAACATAATACCCTTCCAAAGACCAATGCCACAAAAGAACCTAGAAAAAACATAACCATACTCAACAAAAAAACCAGAACAAAGCTATGGAACGACAAAGGCAAAAAGCACCTAAATTCTAACACAAGGTAATCCCATTTTATCCAACCTAATCATACCTTTTAGTAGAATAGGTAAATTGGTAACATTAAATTAAGTAAGATCATTCAAATTGCAATATAAATTAGCAAGAAAATCAGCACACGTGTTAACCTTCCCTATAAACATGAGTAATAGTAAAAATTAACAAAAAAAAAAAAGAGCTGATTAATTTCATGGATAAGGTAGAGAAGATCCAAATTATAAATAATAATTTTTATTTTCTTCATAAGACAATGGATACTGGAAGCGGCATCCACCTCAATCTAAATATTGGTAATACGAAGAGAGATACCGGCTTTAAGACAATTAAAAATAGCAGCTAGTTCAGCCAACACCACCGAGCACTTCTTCAAAGTGGTGGTAAAGGCCATAACAATTTACTTTGAGAATCCCAAATAACACCATCACCCCCATATGAGCTGTTCTCAGTAATAAAAGCATCTACTTTAGTGGAAGCCGTAGAAGAAGAATAAATCAAGTACTCAATGGACTGACCATCAAGCCATTGATCTTGCCAAGAAAAAAGGTTAGCTTTACCCATACCCTATTTGACATGAGGTTCAGGACTCCAATTGATATTACATAGCATTTTCCAAACCTTTGAGTCACCATTATTTTAATAACATATAGTAGGATGATTTCCAGCATAATATTTCTCAATTCTGAACTTGGCCCATAGTGATAGTTTGGAATGAAAATTAAATCATAGTTTATAAGAAAAAGCACAAGATAAATCCCACATATTCTAATAGCTCAAAGCCCCTTCTTCAAGAACACCACAATAGTTGTTCCAAGAGGACCAAATAACTTTAGAATTCACATTGGAACCATGCCAAAATAACTTATTAATTAATTTCTCAATCCTATTATACACAACATGGTTAGGTTGCAAAGTTTGAAAATTATACACAGGTAAAGAGCACAAAACACTTTTAATAAGAGTAAGTCTACCTTGTTAATAGAGTTGCTACTAGCATGTTTTACATTCTTGCAACTTATATAGTTTTGATGATTCCAAATATTATTATTTTATGTGTAGTTATCTCCTAACACTTTTTGGAAGATTTGTTTTTACTCTTGTGTGTACTAACATTTCAGGAAAATTGAACTCTAAACTATGAAGACTTCAAATCGAATTCAGCATACAATCCTTTGCAAATTGAAGCTTTAAATTGTTTTTTGAATTGAGAGAGAGTGATTGTAATTGAGTGAATAAAAACACACACACACACACACTTAAGAAGATCTTATAAAACTTGTACTGATCGTACAGGACGAACCTAGTTCGTACGGGACGATCAGGTCAGTTATCTCCTCATAGGAGCAATGGAACGAACAGGAGTTGAGGAAATTTTTCTAAGTCCTGATCGTCCAGGATAAAATTATTTTCGTCCTAGGATGAGTTGGGATCTATAAAAATTTCATTCAGATGAAATCTATAATCTTGCCAGGATGAATTCTTCTCTGTAAAAATTTCATCCAGACAAAATACAAATCGTCCCTGGATGAATTTTCTTTGTAAAAATTTCGTTCAGACAAAATTTATTATCGTGCCAAAACGATTTGCTCTCTGTTAAAATTTTGTCCGGACATAGTCCTGTTCATCCCAGGATGATGTGAACCGACTTACCAAAGTTGATTACGTCCTGCAGTAATTTGGGATCCGACCTATTGTATAACTGATCATACCGGACGAACCTAGTTCGTACGGGATGATGATCATGTACGAACATAGTTCATACCAATATTCATTAGGATCATTTCTAACACTTTAAGTAAAATCGTCCAAGATGATCAACGATCGTACGCGATGATTTGTTTCGTGTTGACTTGAAAAATTTATAGTTTTGGACAGTTTTTCTTATCTCTCCTATATATAGTCCAATTTAGACTGCCACCTAATTTTTTTGCCATTTGATCTTCATGCCTATTGAAAGAAGAGTCAAGAAGAGAGTGTGAGAGAGAATTCAAAGGAGGATTCCTACCACTAGAGCGTGAAGGCTTCGCTTGGTGTTCAAAGGTAAGAATATCTACTTGTGATTTGGGATTACTTCACTCTTTTATTTTTTCCTTCTAGATTTCTTGTGAGGAGATCTGTCAAGGAGATCTGGTTCTCTGCCGACACTAGGAGAGTGTGAAAGGATGAAGGGTTCTCTGCCACACTAGGAGAGTGTGAAAGGACGAAGGGTTCTCTGCCCACATTAGGAGAGTGTAAAAGGACGGACAGTTCTCTGCCAACACTAGGGATAAGTGTAAAAGGAAGATGATTCTCTGCCACACCAGGTAGTGGTCGAAAGAGTTTTTGTAAAGGCTTCTCCGTCTTGCTGTGGGTGTTAAAGGAGAGTCACTAGTGGTATTAGTGCAATACTCGGAGGGTGCCTCCGGGGAGTGGATGTAAGTCTGGTTTTGACTGAACCACTATAAATATGGTGTTCTTTACTTTTTCTCTTTTTATTTTGTTTATCATTTACAATTTGTTGTTAAAAAATCTTTTTCTAAAAATTTCACTAACAATTAAGTTTTAATTTCCAAAGTTTAAAAAGATGGTTCAATTTTTTTTTTTCATTACCAATTCACTGCCCCTCTTGGTTAGCCACTGGAACATAAGCTTAGGTTTAACAGCCTAATTCATTGTGAACGAATCTCAACAAGTGGTATCAGAGCTTTGTTTCAAAATCAAAAGTTTAGACTTCTTTTTGTTTAACGTAGATGACTACATTTGGAAACCGAAACACACCTGAGGGTTACTCTATTACTATACCTCCACTATTTGATAATATACCTTTAGATTTTTGGAAAACTTGATGTCTACTTTTTCACAGTCACTTGATTATTATATGTGGATGTTAGTCTAGGAAGGATATACAAAACCAACTAGATTAGTTGACGGAGTTAGAGTTGAAACACCTTTTGCAGACTTGACTATAGAAGAACGTGACTTAGCACAACTAAATGTCAAATGCTTGAATAGTTTCTTTTATGCTTTAAAATCAGAAGACTACATGTGGGTTTTCACTTTCAAAAGTGGAAAGGAAATATGGGATAGACTTTGTATAACATATGAGGGGACTAATGAGGTTAAGCAATCAAGACTTAATATCTTGTTGCATGATTATGAACTGTTTCGCATGAAACCAAATGAATCTATTTCTGATATATATACAAGATTGACACAAATAGTCACCTCTTTGCAAGCATTGGGTAGGGAGTTAACAAATGCTGAAATGGTTAATAAGAATCTTCATTGCTTACCTAATGTATATGATGCTAAAATTACTGCAATTACAGAGTCTAAGGATTTAAATATTTACTCTATTGATAATCTTCTTAGTTCGCTTATTGCTTACGAGCAAGGAGGTAGCCAAAGAAAGGTTGATGCAGGTGAACCACGAAGGGAGAAAAATATAGCATTGAATGTGGAAGAGTCTGAGAGTGAACACTCACAACCTGAGGATAAAGATGACATCGCATTGATGATTAGACAGTTCAGAAGCTTTCTGAAGAGGAAGCAAAAGAGAAATCAGCAATGAAATAGAGGTAAATTCAATAGAAATGCTAAGGTTTCTAATGAAATTATATGCTATGAGTGCAAGAAACCTGGAAGGTGGAGGAGAAACCAGTTGTGAATTAGGGCAAGAAAAAGTTCCAATGAGCTTTTTGGGCGGACTCAGCTTCAAACTCGTCAGAAACAGAAAAGGAAGAGGAAGTCACTAATTAATGCTTATTGGCCAATAATCTTGATCAGTTAGATCAAGAAGAGGTATGTGACTTAACTTATGATGAACTTTTTGAAGTTTCTAAACACATGCATGAATCATATAGGAAAATGAAGAAAATGCATGCTAGTCTTAGTTTAGAATTGGAAGAGCTTAAAAAGGAACATAAAATCCTTAGGAAAGATCATGCTTTGACTGATAACAATCACATGAAATTACTTGATGAGTTTGATGACTTGAAAAAAATTATGAGAATTTAAAATCATCCTTTGCAGAACTCGAGAAAGATTTTAAAAATTCTAAGGATGAATTTGAGAGCAAACTTTATAGAACCAATTATACAAATCGAATTTTTGAAGATATGAATTCATTTTACAAATTAACGATAAAAGATCTCGAGGATAATAGGATACCACTTAAACTTGAAGATTTTACTAATCCTATTATGTATCCTAAATTTATGCATTCCCTGAAAAGACAGATGAATGTTAGAAAACTTAAGAATCCATTTCCTAAAGTAAAATATAATAATTATGGATTGTTTGGACATATAGCTCACACCTGTACTTTAAAGATGAAAACTAACTTGGTGTGGAGACCTAAGATGTATAAACTAGACATATCATATATGTATCTGGTTATAAATTGCTAAAAGGTGAACCCAAACTTGTTTGGGTTCCCAGGTCTAACGTTTGATAATTTTGTAGGGTCTCTCTCACACAAGACCTCGTGAGAGCACATGGTACCTGGACAGCTGGTGTTCAAAGCACATGACTGGAGATACTGCTCAATTCATAACGCTGGAAGTTAGGAGTGGAGGCAAGGTAACACTTGGAGATAATACCACAAGGAAGGTGGTTGGGATAGGTATGATTGGAAATTTAAAGAATTTTTTCATAGATAATGTATTATTCATTAAAGGCTTAGAACATAATTTGTTAAGTATGAGTCAGCTATGTGATAAGGGTTACTGTGTAAATTTTTTTTCCTACTAGCTGCATATTAAGCCTAAATGGTAAAGATGTTTTGAATGGAAAAAGGGTAAATAATGTTTATATGCTAGATTTAAATTGCATTCAAACTCCTAATACTTTTTGTTTGTAAACTATATCTGATGATTCATGGCTTTGGCATCGGAGACTTTGTCATTCTAGTATGAAAAACCTGAGGAGGATTACCCAAAAGAACTTAGTGAGAGATATACCTAAACTAGACTTTACTAAGGACCACCTTTGTGATGCATGTCAACTAGGAAAGCAAGTGAAGTCCTCTTTTCAGTCCAATAAGGATCATAGAACTAGTAAACCTATATAGATTTTGCATATGGATCCTTTTGGACTAGTTGGAACTGTGAGTCTATGAGGGAAGGTATACGGATTTGTGATTGTGGATGATTACTCAAGATTCACATGGTTTAAATTTCTATTTCATAAGAGTGAATCATTTGAGAAATTTAGAAAATTTTCAAGCTCGATTCAAAGAAAACTAGGGTGTGAAATTATTTCTATACAAAGTGATCTTGGAGGAGAATTTGAGAATGAGAAATTCGATGAATTATGTAAGGAAAAAAGAATTGATCACAACTTTTTTACACCTAGAACCCCTCAGCAGAATGGGGTAGTCGAAAGAAAAAATAGAATATTAATAGAAGCGCCCAAGCAATGTTGACAGAATACTCACTTCCAAAATATTTTTGGGCTGAGGCTATTAGCACTACATGTTATGTTCTAAATAGGGTGAATGTAAGATCTAAATTAAATAAAACACCTTATGAGTTGCTAAAAGAGAGCACACCAAATTTGTCTTATTTGCATATTTTTGATTGCAAGGTGTTCATTCATAATAATGGAAAATCTGCCTTAGGAAAATTTGATCCAAAATCATATGAAGGAATTTTTGTTGGATACTCAAGTGTTGGAAAATCTTATAGAGTATTCAATAGAAGAACTTTGGTAATTGAGGAGACCACACATGTTGTATTTGATGAATCTGAAATATGGAAGAGCCAAATGTTGTAAAAGATGAAATTGAGATTAACTCCCAAAAGATTGATAAATTGAATTTGGAAGAAAATGTGGAAGAAAATTAGGAGATAGAAAACCCTTTGCCTAGAGATTTAAAATTTTCTAAAAACCACCCAAGGGAATTGATTATAGGTGAACCAAGTGAGGGTGTCAGGACTAGGCGTGGATTAAATAAAGAAGTCAATCATTCAGCCTTCATTTCAACTATAAAACCCACTAATATTGATCAAGCACTTTCTGATGAATTTTGAATTTTGGCCATGTAAGAAGAGTTGAATGAATTTGTAAGAAATATAGTTTGGGAATTAACTACAAGGCCAAAAGATCAAAGTGTAGTTGGAATTAAGTGGGTATTCAAAAATAAAATGAATAACTCAGGAGTGGTCATTAGAAATAAGGCTAGATTAGTAGCTAAGGGGTATAACCAGATTGAAGGGATTGATTTTGAGGATTTTTTTCCCCTGTAGCTAGAATTGAAGTAATTAGGGTTTTACTAGCCTTTGCTTATTTTAGAGGATTTAAATTGTATCAAATGGATGTCAAAAGTGCCTTTTTAAATGGGGTAATTTAAGAGGATATTTTTGTAGAACAACCACCAGGTTTTGAAAATTCTAAATACCCAAATCATGTTTTCAAGTTGAAAATGGCATTATATGGATTGAAACAGGCACCTAGGGCTTGGTATGAGAGGTTGAGCACCTTCCTACTTGAAAGCTCTTTTGAAAAAAAGAAGTGTGGATACAATTCTCTTTTTGAAGAAATGTGCAAAGGATATACTCATTGTTCAAATTTATGTGAATGATATTATTTTTGGATCTTCAAATAAAAATCTTTGTGATGATTTTTCTAAAATAATGGGTAGTGAATTTGAGATGAGTCTAATGGGAGTTTGTAGTTACTTTCTAGGTTTTAGCATTAAGCAAATTGAGAAAGGAACATTTCTATATCAATCAAAGTATGTTAACGACATCCTCAGAAAGTATGAAATGGATAATGCTAAACCTGTAAGTACACCAATGAGTTTCTCAGTTTAGTTAGATAAGAACCATAAGGGAAAATCTGTTGATCAAAAGAAATTTAGAAGGATAATTGGATCTTTATTTTACCTAACTGCTAGCCGGCCCGATATCATGTTTAGTGTTTACTTGTGTGCAAGATTTTAATCAGACCAAAAAGAATCACATTTGACAGTAGTGAAAAGGATTTTAAGATATCTGTTAGGAACTCAAAACTTAGGAATTTGGTATCCTAAGTTTAGCTCTTTATTTAAAATAATTGGTTATTCAGATTATGACTTTGTAGGATGTAGGGTGGATAGGAAAAGTACTTCTGGAACATGTCAATTCATTGGAAATTCTTTAGTCTCTTGGCCCAGTAGAAAACAAAATTCAGTAGCCCTATCTACTGCTGAAGCTGAATACATTGCATTAGGAAGCTGTGTGGCACAAGTACTTTGGTTGAAATAACAGTTGATTGATTTAGGATTGTCTATAGGCACTATTCCAATTTATTGTGATAATACTAGTGCTATTTGCATTTCTAAAAATCCTATTCAACATTCAAGAACTAAACACAGACATAAGGAATCATTTCATAAGGGATCATGTATCCGTGGCAGAAATTGAACTCATTCATGTTACAACTGAAAATCAACTTGCAGACATTTTAACAAAACCTTTAGCCTTTGATACTTTCAGTGCATTAAGAATAAGGCTTGGTGTGATTGATTTAAATGCTTAAATAAAAAATGTTCTTGCAACATTAATGTTTGTTTATTAATTAAATATTTTTTATGTGTTTATGATTTTGTTTGTGTGATTTTTCCGTTTAGAGTATATGTTTCATCGTTGTTTTTGGTATTTATTTTATTTTGTTTTATTTTTGAATTATAGTTTTTGTTTGAGTGCAAAATTTTTTTTAAGTCATCATTGTCCGGGACTAAATTTTTTCGTAGGGGATGATTTGTGTAATGTGTCAAAGTGTCAGATTTTAAACCGTTTACATGAAGCTTTTTAGTGTTTAATGGTCACTTCGTCTGGACGATCATTATGATCGTACGGGACGATTTGTTTTTCAATCGATGGGATGAATGAATTAAGCGGTTGAATGGATAATGTAGTTTTTAATACAAGCTTCGTACATACAAACCTTTGGTTCATCTGGATGAACACATGTCAGTTCGATGTAGGGGACGGTTACTGCCATTAAAATGATATAAGTTCTGATCGTCCTGGTAAGAACACGTGTTCGCCTGTACGATAAGACTGGTCAAACATCTGTACGAAAGGATGCTTCCTAAGTTGCGTTGATTACAAAAAACCGTTTCATTCTAGTCGTATTGGATCGTCTGTACGAAATATTTTCGTACGGGACGAACGAAAATTTTGTACGGGACAAATTATTTTCATCTGGTATGAACGAATCATTTTTCAATAAATAGGCAGACTTTTCAACTCAATTGTCACACGCTAAATATCACTTTCAACTCTTCTCTTACTCTAGATCATTTTCAAATGGTCAGTTCAAGTAAGCGTCAAAAGTTCTTAGCGAAGAAGCCACATAGGAATTCGTCCAAAAACTTTCTATCCAAAGCAAATGAGGATTCTTTTCCAAGATTTGCTTATGCCAAAATCACTCCTTCCCGAATTTTAATTCAAGAAGATATTACCTTTCAGGTAATGCCTTGATTTTCTTTGACTCAGTTTCACTTTATCCTTACTCTGGTCCACCTCTATAACAAAGAAACCTTCCACTACAATCTAGCCAAATGTACTTCAATTCTGACCACTCTGTGATTCGCTTCTTTGTTTTCAAACAAAAAGTTGAAATCACTAAACACGACTTAGGAGCTTTTCTAAATTTAAGGACTCAGGGAAGTAGAGCCCATACCTTATTCATCAATGATACATATAAATGGTATGAAATCAATAGGGTGATTAGAGGAAATGGTTTAACTTAGCATGTGGCTAGGGTATCCAGTCTTGTCCGTAATGCATGCATCATCCAGCACGTTCTTAGAACTTCAATCATTCCAAAAGCTGGTGATAGAGTCAATATTATCCCACTTCTTTCCATGGTGACCTTTTCTTAATAATGAGCAATAAACCTATAGATGAATCCCAACTTATTCTTGACTATCTTTATGGGCTTTCTGAAATTGGCCATACAGAACAGAAAAGAAAGAGGAATATTTCTTTAGGACACTTAGTTTCATATGTTATGGAAAAGAAGTATAACTTGGTTCATCCTGATCAAGAATATGAAGAACCGCTCTATTACAATGATGAATCACTTAGAGCGATCTTCAAGGAGGAATCAGGAAAATCACATGTCATAAGTGATACAGAATAAGAGAAGGTGCACCTGCTCCTGATAATGAACCAAATTATCAGGAATTGATTCAAAGATTTGATCAGCTAGAGACTCATTTTGATCAATGCTTTGATCAAATTGAGACTCATCTTCAACAGTAGGCTGCTCAATATCAATATGACATAGGTTATTTGAGAAGACAAATGAATGATATTAGTACCAATGTACTTATGTTAAATACATACTTTAATCTCTTTGGTACTGCTCCTTCTCCTCCTCCTCTAGATCAGGGACCGTCTAAGTGATTGTTGCACTTGATGTTTTGTGTTTGTATTGTTATTGTTTATGTGTTAGTTATTGTTTTCTTTCAGTAGTTTGATGTATTTCTTCTTTATTTTAGTTGTTGTATTGATATCTTGGTGAATCCTTGTAATATTTAAAATGATATCAATATAAGTTCTTTTGTTTTGATTTGAATTTACTTTTGAAATGTTTGTTAGACTTTATGTAAATCATCAGATTTTTAATCTTAATCGTGCTATAACATGAATTGCAAGAAAAATTAAATTCATTAGAAAATCTAATTATTCTAATTTTAAGTTTTGCTTATAACTTGATATTATTAGGATTTTCAATTTCATGTCTCTTCTTTAGACTGTATTATTGTTAATATTATTATTGCAATTGCCATGTTTTCTTATTTTATATTTCACTTATCAATCATTATTTATGCATTTAGAAAGATTTGAAATTTTAGATTGTTATTTTTGGAAAGAATAAAATTACTCTTACAAAAGTACAATAAAAAATAAAAAGAAATGCGCAAAGGTTCGCAATGTGAAAAAAAGGCACAAACTAAACTCAAAATAAAAATGATGCACAAAAAAGTTCCACAACTATAAAAAAGATGCACAAAGCGCCACATGTGGTAGTTATTTCTTTCCAAACTATTTTAATCTCTTAATTTAAATTGATCTTATGTTCATATATAATTGATATTGAAATTTGAAATATACAATTTTTTATTCATCCTTATTGCAATGATTTTCTCTATCTTAGTTTTATATATAAATGCAAATCAATTTTCCTTAACAAATCATATACTTTAATTTTCACAATTTTACTTTCAAGCATGCAAACACAAGCCACTTTTTACCTTTCTTACATAACACCTTTTAAATGCACATCTTCCATTCTTCCAAAAACTCAAATTTTACTTTTCAAAACTAACACATTCTTTACCGTTCACAATCTACATTCTTCACTACAAATTACCTTTCCACACATACCTTTCATAAAATCATACTGTATATAAAGCTAAAGCTTTCCAATACTCAAATATTTTCTTTCCAATCTATTGCAAAAGGATGCTAAATATCTTTCAATATCTTCATTAAAAACTCTCTAAATCTTTCACATAAATAAAACATGATATCATGATTTTCTTCCCAATTATGAACAAAGCCACCCATGTCATTTTTTTTTATATAAAACATACGACCTAATTTATGAATTTGTCATATGAATGTAAGCTCAAGATATAAATGCTTGATTCCCTAAAAAAAAAATCTCATTTGTTAGCATTCGTTTAGAATTTTTGTTTATTGGTTAACAAATCAAGTAAAGAAAATATACAAAAATGAAAAGAAGAATATAACATGATTTCTTCCAACCGAGAATTACAAGCCTTCTCTCAATTTAACCATGATGACAATCTTTTTTTTTTTTTAGGAGTTTGATGTAAAAGAAATGGTTATTATTTTTATGACCTTCTATATCAAGAAAACACTATGAATGATTACTCTCTCTGAGATTATTGCAGATTCTTAAGCAAGAAATTTCTTTCCTAAAAAAAAAAAAATACATACAAAGAAATTATTTCTATGTATGCATTTCAAAGGAATGGAATGTCTTCACAGAAATCCGACGAACATCGAAGCAAGAATGTATTTCTATGTTCTGATCAGAATTCATTTAATAAAACACCACTTGTTAAGAATCAAATCAACACCATTTCCTCTTTGAATAACAATAAACCCAATAGCTCTCTTATTAACAAAAAATTTTCAAATCAACAGAGAAAAGATGCGGCCATTAGAGGTACGAGGAAGATGATGGAAAAGATAGAGGAGAATGGGATGGATGAGAAGAAGAAAGAGTTGATTACCTATAGTGAAGAGGATCAGCGATGAGAACAAGTCGACAGCTAGGATGGTCGGTTCTTGTGAACTGGAAGGCGACGGGTTGGGCGATTTTGGTCGGTTAGGGTTGGCGATGGCTAGGATGGTCGGTGTTTGGGTTCTTGCAGCACAGGGAAGCAGTGGAGAACTTCAGCGAACAGGGAGGAGCGATGGGAGGCTTTTGATTCGTGCGACCTGGAGTAAGAGAAGAGGCGGGCTGGGCGGTTTTGGACCTAATAGGCGTGCGAATGGGGAGGAAGAGGAACGGTTTTTTTTTTTTTTTTGCTTTGAGAACTTCTCTGGGGCGGTAGATCCTGGGCCTCGTGCGAATAGATCGTCAATCTTGGGCTGTAGATGTGCGGGTTAGAGGGGAGAGTGGTGGTTTCCAAAAATGAGAGAGAGTGAGAGGGATCGTGTGGGGCTGGGTAGTTTGGACCGGCCATTAAACCTTTATTTAATTAGTTTAGGATGTTATTATTATTTAGTTTATGTTATTTAATTAACGATTTGATTTCAGAGTTTTATCAGGAAGTATTTAATTAAAAATTTTGATTTGATATGAGTCGAGTTGAGTTTAGTTTGGAGTTGAATTAGATTTGAGTTGAATTTAAAAGGGATCAAAGGGCTAATTTTAATTTGATTAAAATTAAATAGATTTGATTAGAAAGAATTTGGTGTTTGATTGGTGAATTGATTTGAGCCCAATGATGTATCAGTTTGATCGAAAATGAATTAGATTGTATTAAATTGAGTCGATCGAAATTGACGAATCATAAATCGGGTTTGATTTGAGTTCATTTTGGAGTTGAATTGAAACTAGATTGAATTGATTTTGATACGAATTGAATGGTAGGTTTTAGTCGACGCTACGTCAGTGGGTATCCACCTAAGGGAAATCCTGCGGGTGCGATATCTACACTAGGCTACGAAGACTTAGGTGCTAGAGTTGATTCTAGGGAAATTGACCTCGAATAATGAGGTCAACAGATGTCAATTTCACGCCAAATTATTTTGGGGTTAGGAATGTACCCCTTTATGTGCCAATAAATTGCAACTTAGAACATCTTAAGTTTAGGATTCTTAGAGCACTTAAGTAAGATCCTTCGAAGTTTTATATAAAGTTAATCTATCGAGTACCTATTGGAAATGAGTATGTCGCTTCAAATGTTGAGGATGATGAGGTTTGTGAAGTTCTATTATGCTAAGTTGCAATTGAATTTCTCATCATGTACGTTGATGTCGAAGAGATTGTGGTGCCTAGAGATAATACTAACCCTCCAAATTGACAAAGATATGAAACTTTATGCCCAGCAGAAAGGGTTGATGTGGTCGCTGGTCCTTCAAGGGTAGAACCAGTAGAAGAGATAATTGATTAGTAAGTTCACAAGATCCCATATTAATAATTATTTAGTAGAATATTTTCTTAGGCATTAGTTAAATAATCATATTCTTTCAATATAGTTATACAGAGAACCAACAAACGTAGGAACCCCAATACCTTATACACAATCAGTTTCTTTGGATCATTATCATTATGAGACTATGAGAAGTGGTTCTAGTTAGCAGTGCTTTGAGGATGAAGTGATGATCATTTACTGGAGTTTAATGAAGGAGTTGTAGCTGATAATAAAGAGATCAGAAATGTCATCCAAAATTATTGCTCTAGATCAATCGACAGTGAGGATGCAATGGTGACAAATACTAACTATGCTAAGACATGTAGGATGAGTTTGAAGATGCTAATGATGAGGTTATAGTGTAGGATGAATTCTCAATTCTTAATGAATTAATTGAAGGAATGTGTCTCACAAGAAAAGTTATATACAATTTACATTACAAGGCTGGACAATTATAAATAATGTGCAATATGTTATCATTGCATCAAATACATAGAAATATATGATTTCTTGGGCAAAACATGATTGACCGATGTCTCCTTGCCTATAGTGGCTTCATTCTACTCAGAGAAAATGATTAGGTGGTATATGAAAAATCTCATCTATAAAGTACCATCATACATGTGCCACTCCGATTCTTGAAAGTGGAAAATGTCAGTGGAACTCACAGTTTATAAATTTTTACATACTACCCGCCATTAGAAAGTAGATGGACTAGAAGCAAAGGGAAATTATAGATCACATGGAATCTAAGTTCAACATTAAAGTTTCATACATGAAAACCTAGGATGCTTGACGAAAGGCAATTAAGATTATTTTTGGGAGTTGGGAGGAGTTATATCATACTCTCAATTTATTCATGGATAATGTTGCCTCTGTAATGCTGCAAATAGTATATAGAATTCAAAGCTCACATGCGAATAGGTTTCAAAGACTATTGTAGGCATTTGGTCCTTCTGTTACTTGTGGATGTATTGTCGCCATGTTCTTAGTCTTGACAGCACATCCCTTCTCGATAAATATGGAGGTACATTATTTATTGTGATTGGTTTGGATGCTAATAATGGTATGTTTCCTCTTGCATTCGGTATTGTTGAGTCAGAGTGTAATGAGTCCTAGATATGGTTTCTCATGCAACTTAATGAGCTGCTATCGGCTATGAAAAATAGGCAAAATCTCTATATAATCTCAGACATGCATAAAGGTTTAGTTAGAGGTTGTAGGGAAATTTCCCCTAATGTAGCTCATCAATATTGCTTAAGGAATCTACATGAGAATTTCAAGAAAGCAATACGATAGATGAGGTTTCATGTCGTAGAATTTCTGTGTCAAAAAATACATGCAACAGGCAATACTGATGACCCATGAGTTTATAACAGATGCATGAAAGATATAAAGAAAATCAAGCAAAATATCCACCAATGGCTAGAGGACCAAGATGTGACCCAATGATCCTTAACACATGATGGTGGATTTAGATATGGTGTTATGATAACAAATGCAGCAGTCTTTTTAATGTTGTATTGAAGGGAGCTTAAGGATTACCAGTTCAAACGTTGATCACAACCATATACTATACGTTGTCACAATATTCATGAGGTGGATAGATTTCATTACATCTGAGGAGAGGCAAAATAATTACTTCTTTGTTGTGCATGTACAATAACACTTAAAAGGGTTGAGGAAGAAGCAAGAAGAATGCCAAAACTAATTCGGATTAACATGCATGAATTTCAAGTTATGGACATGTCATCCAAATTATATCGTGTCGACTTACTTGATAGGAGGAGATGCAAGTACACTTTTGGGAAACCTTTGTTTTATCACATACCATGTGCACATGTGATATATTATGTAGCAATGTTAAGATGAATACATTTAGATTATTTTTCTCCATACTACAAAATGACTAATAACAAATTAAGTTATTCCTCATAATTTCTCCATAGCCCCAATAAGGATGAATGGGGTCAACATGATCTCATTGTTGGTTTGTTATTGCTTCTCCCCCTAAACTATCACAGATGGTCAAGTTGCCTGAGGACTAATCGGCACCTTAATACAATGGATGAGTCAATTTCATGCCTGATATCATTTATTGTTTTCCCATTTATTCTAGCACTTCCTGACACAAATTTAACACCTCTGTTAGGAATTCTAAGCATAAGAGCAACCTCATCTGATGTAATTGTAGCCTCCTTCCTTTGATAATAAAGCCACCTTTTGAATCTCTCACTTGGTTGGCAACATATGCACCAGGAGAACATTCTGACAGAATGGAGGCAATACTAGGAACTAATTAATATAGAGCTGTCTGAGTCTATCAACAAATTGTTGGTCGAATGTGGTAACCAAATGATTGCAAACTTCTCTAAACGTTGAAGTTCCACTTTAGAAATGAATATTTGGAGAATATCCCTGTAAAATTGGGAAGGAGAATAAGTTGACAAAGTTATGAAAGAGTTAGGCATAGTCGGTATCGAGCGGTACCGACAAGTTCCAAACTTCATAACCTAAAGGTATCGAGCTATCATGATACCGAGTGATACTGAGTAGTATTGATCGACATGAGAGTTTGGATCCTGACAAGTTTCAAACTTTATAACCTACAAGTACCGATCTATCATGATACAAAGCAGGATACCGAGCATTGTATCTAGTGGTATCAAGTAATACCGACCAGTATCGAGTTTTGTTACAGACAAGTTTCAAACATGGTAACCTAAAGGTACCGGTCTATCATGGTATTGAACATGGTATCTATCGCAATCGCTCGGTACTGAGCGGTACCGAGTTTTAATACCGAGAGGTATGGAGCATTGGTACATGTGCGTTCATCATTATAAACATTGATTTTATATTATAAAAGCCACATATAATCCCTAATATGCATTTGTCATAAAAGTTTAACAATATTTGAAACCTCTATATAATTATGTATCGAGTAGTAGTACACAATGTTACTGGGCTTAATAATCCTATTTCCAACATTCATTTTGTAATAGAATGTGCGAGTAAATGTTTTTACACCAAGCATTAAAAGTTCTTAACGAAACCCTAAACCTAAACATTTCATTTACAAATTTTTTTTATAGGAAAATAGGTCCCATAGTTTCGACCCTAAAGGTACTTCTATCCTTGTAACAAAATACTGACCTTATGAATGATTTTTGCAAAGAAGGTGATAAGCAAACAAAAAAGATTCAAATGATGATGAATAGCACCAGAGAAACTAAAAAGCCTCGATTTTGAATTTTCGACAGTGGCTCGTGGGTTTCTTTTAAATTTTTGTGTCTCATCCGGGTTGGGTCATCAACCTGCACGGTAATTTGAAAAATCACATGTTAAATTTTTAATTTTCTTCGAGTTGGGTTCTCAAATTGTCAGGGCACTACGTGGAATCATTTAATTGACGTTCGGATGTAGTGCTACGTCCGGTGTTCGCCATGTATATAGAACAAATATATTGAACGAATATAGTAGAAATAAACTAATAATCATAATCTAAATAACTATTTAGATAATATGATTGTTGGTTAAGATGTACCGTATTCTTTTTAACATGTGCCTAAGAGGATGCTGGTCCAAGTTGATGCATTCTCCTCTAGTCTTTAAGTGAAATAATTCAAATTTTAATTTAGTGAAATATTTTTTTCAGGTCATTTTAACAAATTCTGGAGAGAGGTTGGAAGAGTCTTTTATGCTTACAATAAATTAAGCAAAGAGCCTGGTAAGCTCAAAGAATAGTCCCATGTGAGCAAGGATGGAATTTCGTTTGGGCATAACCCTTGAAACTAAATGGTAAGACATGATGGAGTGCATTAAAGCATGTCGATTATGTATAATGGCCATGTAGTTGTCAAAGTGCTCATAAGGGCTAGAGAATCCATCATATAATTTGATAGCCTACCAACATGAAGGTGTTGTAAAAGAGTGTTATTGAGTGGAAAGGATGTCTGGAAGTCCTTGCAATGAATAACTTAAGGCCTACCCTAAAGGAGAACCTTTTTTGAACCAAAGAGAAAAGTTTGACAAAAAAAAAAAAAAAAAAAAAGAGAGAGAAAAGTTTGTCTCAAAGGGCATCACAAGTTGGTGTAAGGTAAGACATGGATTTTCCTTATAATTGACGAGTTATGAGGTTTTGGCAAACCAAGTCAATAAAGATGGCAATGTCATGGAGGTCAATATCCAGCAACAAAGGTGGAGAAAACCTCGGTCTTATAGGTGGTTGCATGAATGTCCATAGACAAATGATTCTTGATCAATGATAGTTTGAGAGGGATGTGGGATTCAACAAGATTCTCACATGACAATCCCTTCTAGTGCAGTAGAAGATGAAGGCACTTGACATATGATTCCACCATGCATCAAATGTACTATATGAAGGATGTCTCAGCAACGCCTTCCCTTGTTATCGTGGGGGAACTTAAATCTAGAACAACAATTATTGTGGTCATGCACTTGCTCTTCATTGAGAGTAAGATTGTCAATATTAAATTGATTAAGGAATGGAAAAATAGTTTCTCACATATAATATCAAATTATTGTGTACTATAACATTCTTGGTGATTGAGAGAGATTTATAATTTTACCATCATACGAAGATTCAACACACAAATGTAAGAGTTGCAGACAAAGCATAGAAAATACACAAAAATTTATAAGGAACCCCAAGAAAGGAAAAAAAAACTTGAGGCCTAACCCAAGTGAAATAATTCAACTAGTTGAAGTGAGAAAGGAATATCCAAGGGTAACATGTGAAAGAATTGTACTCTGGGGAATATCTCTTGTGGTGGTAGTTATAAAGGGTTTTTGAGAATGGTGAAGATGGCAGCATGCGATAGGTGTGAGACAGCGATCAACAGTAAATGTCGAAAGGCAGAATATGGGAGTCCATCGATGATAGTCGCTAGATGAAAAGTAATATCAAACATCAAGAGTTAGTTGACATTAAGCAAAGGAAGGCATCAAACACCAAGCAATGATGAACATCAAAAGTTTTTCCAATAATATGAATGAATCACCAAATCCATTATCACATTTGCACAAGTGGAGCTTCTTTTCTCATACCAATATGATGGAGAATGTGGTGGGGTGGAAGGTAAAAACTCAGGAAGTGTTAAGAGGTGGTAGTTTGGATATGGGTCTAATTATTATTTGTTGGGAAATTAACTACTATGCTATTTAATGAGAGACGTGTAAGGAAATTTAGGAGAGTTTGGATATGTTTAGGGGTTAAGGGATGCTAAGCTTGAGGCTAAGTAAAGGAGATCAAAGTTGTGTTAGGAAAGTGGAGGAAAAATGGTAAGAATAGATAATTAAGGACTCACCAAAGCCCTAGATGATCAACCCTATGCTTCACCAATGAGTAGAATATACACCAAGTTTTTTCACATTTAATTTTCACAATAAAAAATAATTTTTATTCAATGAATCCAAAGTACAAAGTAAGGTCTTATTTATAGGTCTTTTCCAAGCCTAATCAATTTGAAAAGTCTTATGAGTCAATAAAATACTATTACATGGATTGATGACATATCTTAATATTAAAATAAAGAAAATAAAAGAATTAAAATTAAATTAAAAGTTTTCAAATACATAAAAACTTGGATTGGCCACAAATGGTAAGTAGAGTGGCCTTGAAATAAAATCAATTTATAAAGATCTTTTACCTTTTTTGACTTGTATGGCCCAACAAACCATTAAGGGGCCTTAAATAAAGCTTTAAAATTATTCTCTCATATTTTTAAAAGTAGTATGAGAAGTTCATGGGCTTGCATGGAAAGTTTTCTATAAAGATTTCCCCAAATTTTAATGATAGGCCTTAGTTTATGATATTGTTGTTAGCCTTTATTTTGGTGCTACATCACAATAGCTGATTAGAAAAGAGTTTATAAGATTAAATTCCAAACTATAGGTATATTTCTATTTATATATTTATTTTTTGACAATCCAATTATTTATATGCTGGCGGATATGAGATAAATTATACTAGATTATGTGCATTATGTTTCTAATGATTAAGAATGCTATAAAATGAAAATCTTTATGTTAACTATTATTTGAGGATTTTAGATGGTTCGGTGTTGTCAATAGTACAAAAATAAGAATACTTCATTCAATTAGATTCCTAATCCATAATGATCGTATTAGATCAATAGTTTAGAAGAATTTAATTATAACAAGAGCCATAGAATGATCAATAGAAGTGAGGGTAAAATTGGGGTAGTTTGAGGTTATTTTATGAATCCCCTTATCTTTAGGTGTGTTAAGTTCAATCTTTTGTATATGGAATAAGTGGAAGTGTTAGAAAGTTATGAATCTAAAAGACCAAGAGATAGTTGATAGGAAGAGTATTAGTTAGGCTGGGACTTTAGAGCAAAGTAATGGATATGGCTTCAGATTCAATGATGAAGTTCACTAGGTTGGTAACCCAGTTGATAGTTGAGGTGCATAATAGGATGTACACCTTAAGAGTGGAAGATGTAATTAAGCATTTGTAGTTATTTCTAAGATTGAAACCTCCTAATTTCTAGAGTGCAGAAGAGCCTTAGGTGGCTGAGGATTGGCTAGTGAGGTTAGAAATTTTTCGATAGTATGTTGTGTTTAGAGTAGGATGTCAACCTCAAGAGTTTGAATTTATTTATGTTTTAAATTTTACATATTATTTTCTTATTCTATGTTTTTTTATGTTTTTTTTTTTTTTTTCTTTGGTTTTTCAAGTATAAGAAATTTTTTTTTATATTTTTTCTAATTTATTGAGTTATTTTCACCAAAGTTATTCCAACAATATGAATGCATCACCAAATCCATTATCACAATCACACATGTGGATCTTCTTATCTCATACCAATATGATGGAGAATGTTGTGGGGTGGAAGGTAAAAACTAATGAATTGTCAAGAGGTGATAGTTTGAATATGGGTCTAAGTATTATTTGTTGGGAAACTAGCTACTATGCTATTTATAAGAGATGTGTAGGGCAATTTAGCAGAGTGTGAATATGTTTGGGGGTTAAGGTATGCTAAGCATGAGGCTAAGTAAAGGAGATCAAAGTTTCAATACATTTCCTTCTCATTACTGCTCTAAGCTTAAAACAAACAATTAGAGTTGAGGGTATTTTTTTTCAAATCAATAAATTATTTCCCTCAAATAAAAACTCCTAGCTCCTCTCTAGAATTTACAAAAATAATTATTTTTTTTAAATATGACATCAAACCAAGCCATCCCTATTATTATTTAACATGATTATTAAGTGAAAGTTTATATTTCACATTGGCTTAAAAGATTATCCCATATATAGGATAATATTTAATAAGATAGATTTTGTTTATCAAACCTTCTAATTCAAACCCAAAAGGTGTATTATTTATACCCATGATTGCCATTTCAGGTGTTTTAACAAGTAATGAAGAGGTTATAAAAAGGGTATTCTATATTTGGAACATATGCCTCAACATACTCATTTGGGACCAATAGAGGAACTAACTGAAGGAGAATGACAAGCATCACTTGACCACATCCTATAAGGAGCCCCAGGTTGAACGACCAAGAAGTTCCCTATCCAACAAATAGATCATCGGTCATCTTAATCAGATCCAACCCCCTCACCCCCCCCACCCTCAAGCTCACCAGATTTAGTTGTAGGAAAGGACTACTCTACAGACCTCATACATCATTTAGTTACTAATGTCAGGGTATGAGACATTTCATCTCCTCAAACATTTCTATTTTCCTTTCACAATAAGGTAACCTCAAGCCTACACCTACTCACCTCTCTCGAGCTCGCTCAACGAAAGACAGCTCACTTGACCATAAACTTCACCCTCCTACCACCAATCAAGAGGTGACACATATCCTAGATTAACAAATAGAGTTATACAAGTATTCTGTGTAGCCTACATGTTTATTTATTTTTTTTTGTATAAACTTTCCAGTAGCCCTCAAAATCCTATAAATATAGAGTGATGATGAATATTTTAGAATATTTGTTCTTTGGACTTAAAAATTTTAGACCTTTTTTAGATCTCTTAGGCTTTACTTAGTGTTTTATGATTGGGATAGTGAGATACTATTAGTCTACTATTCCTCTCTTTATTCTCACTTCTCTCTCTAATCACTATTCTTACTAATATGTTCTCAACTCACCAGGCCGGTCCACCAAGAAAGTCAAGCATTATCCAGCAGACAAATTTGGATGCAGCATATTGAATCAGATAACCTCTTTATTCAAAGCGGAAAATAAAAAAGATTAATTATGTTACATTATACTCGCTTTTTAATAATGATTGTTAAAAATAATATCTCCACCATAACCTATTTTATTAAAGGTGAAAGGCTAGTCACCAATCCTTTTAGATACACCATTTGATCTTAAAGATTAAAGAATATTAAATTTAACTTACATTCTTTAGAAATATAAATCACTCATCAAACTTTGAAGTCAATTTGTTTTATTATCCTACACTTAGAAAACTTATATACCAAGAAGATTTCTTACCATGAAAAAGCATGCATGGGAGAAGCCCTGACATACCTACATCAACTTACAACCACATTAGGTGAGCTCAATGAACTGGAACCCATTCACAAATAAGAGTATTAAATAGCCATACCACATACTTATCACTTAGTGTGTACACTCAAACTTGGAATGATAAGTATGGCCATTAGAACAAGCAATAATAGTGATGTGGTGTCTAATTATGCCCCGCATGTGTAATAAAAAGGACAAGCCAATAAAATCCAAAAAGTCTTAGACGACCGCATTTATAAACCAATCCTAATAAAACAAGAATAATCTCATTACTGATGGAAGGATCCCTATCTAACAGTTTACTCTTAAATCTCGGAATACACTTCCTCTCCATTAAATGTGGAAAGAGAAGTTTTCTTTTGAATCTCCTTAATCTTATCTCTTTATTGAGGCCAAAGACAAGTTTCCACTATGATATTGTGGAGTCATCAAGATATTGTGGAGTCATCAAGATTTTCTTTATTATGTATCCAAGAGTGTACATAGAATAAAGAAAACAAAACAACTTTCTAATCTTCTTTCCAAGAGCGCACACAAAATTAAGAAATAGGTCTTAGTACAAGAGTACAAGAAGTAAGAAAGTTGATTCATTTCTAAGTCATAAGTTCAAGAAGAACATATGGTTAACAAGCATCCTCAATAGTTTTAAAAATTAAATAGATAATTCCTAGTTATATTCTTAAGAGTGCAAGCACAAATTAAATCAACGAAAAGTGGTATATATTATTATTATTCATTAAAACTTTTAATATAGTACAAATATTTTATTTGTATTATTGCAAGCATAAATTAAATATAAATTGAATTTAATCTCAAAACTTTGCAATATCTTTTAAAATTTTGTATCAATTGCCTAAAGATAAAAATATAAACTAACATATAAAAAACAAATAAATTTAAAGATTTTTGACATCAAAGAAAAATTTAATTTTATATATCCTATATATTTGAAATTAAAGAAATAAGCTTCTTTTTTTTTTTTGAAGAAGTATACTAGAAAATTGATATGAAATTATAAATAGTTAATTGAGAACTATTGTGATGTTATCTCTATTTAATGAATGTTTATCCTTATTGTCATTAAGAATTTTATTGTGTATGAGCATCTTCACAATTTTTGTTATTTTCATTTTAAATCTCTTTATATTTTCTCAAAATTTACTTCAACTTATGTTATTTTTCTTATTTATGTTTCTTGTTATTTACTTGATATTAATTTTAAATTCTTAATCTCATTCTCATAATGCCAAACATTAGAGGTAGAGACTTCAATAATTAATGAAAAAATTATATTTAATATCATGAATAAGAGGTCAGATACTCAAACACTTATATCTCTTTTATTTTAAAAGTAATTCCTTTAATTAATTGTTTATATTTTATATTCATAATTTTGTGTTTTGTTTAATTTTTTGTCACATAATTTGGAATGATAGCATGATTACTATAGTAATTTTATTATTTTTAAATAAAATTGGTATTTATTATGTCATGCTGATCAAATTGGTTCGAATGTCGAACCGGTCGAACCATGAACCTCTCCTTCTAGTTCATTGTCCGGATTGATTTTCACAATCTCGTAAATATCTCACATTTTGGGAAGCTCTACGCACATCCTTTTCTCAACCTCAACCTATAAATCCTATTTCTGTCCAATACCTAAAGCTTCAATCTCTTAAGAATGCCATAAAAATAAAATCTCGAGCCTCCTCCAATCACTTATCCTCCACCATTTATGATCTTCAAAAGTAGTAAGACATTATTCTCTAGCACCTTAATTTGGACCCCTCTAATCTTGAGTTTAAATCTAAAAAGAAAGAACTTAATGACCTTCTTTCTTCCTCTTACTCGTTGTGAACTTCTTGGATCTCCCAGAGATCTAAAGCAAGGTGGCTTACAAGCAATGAGGATAATTTATAGTTTCTTTAAATAATACTTTTACAAGGTGATTATTAAGATATATGCTAATAAGTTGAGCAAGGTAATGCTTCATATCATTAATTTATCTCAAGCGAGTTTTATTCAAGAAAGAATTTCAATTATTAATATTTTGCATGCTTCTAAATTGTTGGGAGAAATTTTGAAGTATGGTAACAAAAGTTTGTTTGTGCTTAATTGGATATTCTTAAAGCTTTTGATACGATTTTCAAACACTTCCTCATTCAGACGTTGCTTCAAAAGGATTTTCACCTCCTTTTTCTCTAGAATTAAAATATATATTGTTGATGTTAATTTTTCCTATATGCATCAATGGGGATTTAAAGGTTATTTTCCCTCTAATTTTGGTCTAAGACAAGATTTCTGCTTATCTATTTTTCTCAATAGGTTTGTTATGGATGGTCTTTCAAATCTTTTAGATAATTCTATAGAGCCTAGTCCTTTTTCTAGTATATGTGTTAGGAATACATGTTTCTCACCTTTTATATGTTGATGATCTTCTCATTTTTTGTTAAAGTTCCAAGAAAAATGTTTTTTTTTTTTTTCTCTTTTTCTAGTTGAGATAATTTCATCACTTGAAAAATAAAAAATCCTAACCCCTTAAAGAAATTTGCGAGCCCGACCTAATATTTTGATGATTATAAATTTTATTGGTTGTTTATTTGTTTATTCCTACATTGTATATTGAATATATATTTTATGTGCTACTAACTATTTGATGCACAACATATGTCAAGTAAAGATCTAAAGAATCAGCTTAAGACAATGTAGTGTCAGTGCATAAGTTAAACAATATTTTCTAGAGTATGTATTTTTTTATTTTTCTTCGGTCAATTTTTTGTGTTAAGTTTATGTTGGCTTAGCAACTATGCACATACACTCTAGGAGAAGAAAATTTAAATATTTAAATTTTTTATTTAATTGTATTTTATTATTAATATCGTATTGTATAATTAAAATACAAACACTACTCATTATCTCCTTCTTAACCTTGCATTCTCATTTAATAGTGAGCTGTATGAACTATTTGCTAGCAATAGGATTAATGTTGACCGTACATCATTTCAATTCTATGTCTGTAGGCATCCTGTAGAAATCACTTATTAGGACCTTAATGAAATTATTCACGTGTCCATTACTAACACAAGACCCCACACTATAGCCACTTCAGGAGATTATGAATGGACTAAAGTAAATTACACACTTACAAATAACCCTCTGAACTAGCACCAATTGTTAGTCACCACTCAAATTTTGGATGCCCGTATTATCCAACATGTACTTAAAATTTTGATTATTCCCAAAGTTGGTGATAGGATTAATATCACGCCTCTCCTATCAATTATCACCAATTTTTATATTATCATAACTGAATTCAATGTACTAGACTTAATTAGTATATTCATAACCTAACCATCATTAGGAGCCCTAGAGGAGCATGATTTAAAAGTTGAAGGGGGAGCACCAGCCCTTGAGGAACTATTATATGTGGCACCAGAACCACCAACAACATTTGTCTTCCAACCACAACCTCTTAATTCTTTGATAAAGCATTTTGATCGATTAGAGATACAACTAGAGACCCATAATCAAAAGTTTATTACACATTGAGAGAAGTTACAAGCACTACGGGAAAACACGCGATTACTGTCGGACGTTCCAGCGGAAATGATGCGTCCGTAAAGAACGACGCATGTAACGGCGCTTTGGTGCGACGGAAACGTTACGACGCAATTTCCGGCGCATATTACGACGGAATATTTCTGGCGTCCGTTGCGCCGGTATGGGCATCGGTATAAACCAATATTCCACTTGTTCTGTCGCACGTTACGGCGAAAAATCACCGACGTAATTACCAGCGGATATGGCGCCGGTGTATTTAAACTCAACGAAATAAGTCCGACGCATAATGCGTCGGAATTGTCTCCGGCGTATTTGACGCCGAAAAATCCGCCGGCGAAAGCCCTATTTTTTGAGACCGAGCCCCTCTGGCCGCTCACTTGTTTCCTTCCGTTATCTCACCTCGCCTGTTTCGCAAGATGAGGGAGCAGCTGAGTGGAAAAGAGGTAGCTCCAACTGAGGAGGACTCCACGGATTCAGAGTAGTTTAGTTTATTTTATGAACTTTTTTATTTCTTTGAATCTGTAATATTGAACAATATGTGATATTTTTAGTTGGTTGTTACTATTAAACAGTTTCTTTTAATGAGTATTTATGATTTTGTGCATTTGTTGTATTGTTATAAACTGTTGTGGAATTGTTATAAACTGTTGTTGATAGATATTTGTATAGGTTTGCAGGTGTGGAAATTTGATTGTTGGCTGGGAAGGCAATTGTTTTTGTCAATGCTATAGGTTTCCGGCGGATTTTGTTTCGGTAATGCGACAGAAACGACGATACAATGAATCGTATCGATCATGCCGGCGTCTTTGTGTGCGTCGGAAATTACCGGCGTGTGTTCCGGCGTCGTGTCCGCCTGCTATTTCTGATGCATAGTTTGCGCCATAAACAACACGTAGGTTATTTACGGCGTACCAACGGCGCTTTATCCGCCGGCAATTACCGGCGGACTCATACGACGCAAATTGCCGGCGCAGTTATCGCCGGAATTTATCGGTTGAAAGTCACAGGCTCCACAACGTTTTTTGAGCCGGTGATGTGCCGGAAAGTGCGCCGAAAACTTTTCCGGCGCTTTATAAACGTCGGAAGATATTTACCGACGCGAGCCAAACCGGCGCATGAAATTTCGCCGGAACGTGCGCCGGAAACCCATATTTCCGTCGGACTTCACATCTTATCGGCGGATTAATTTTATCCGCCGGTAATACCGAGTTTTCCTGTAGTGAAGAGTAGTTATAATATCATAATGAGGTCGATCAAGCATGGTTCTTAGATCAATTCACCTCATAGTACCATTACTTTCAGCCTCCACCACCTGATCAAGGTCATTTCAACAAGTAGTGGTTATTTTCTTTTATTTTATTATACTTATTTTATGTTAGTGATTTCATTTTCTTGCATTGTAGTGTGTTTTAATTCCACTTTTTGGTGATGCTAAAAGGGGGAGTAGGGAGTTTATTGGTTATATTGAGAATTATGTTGTTTATACTATTTACTTTTTAATTAGTGAAGTTTATTCTATGTCAATTTAGTATTTGTTATGTTGTAAATTATATATATATATATATATCAAAAGTTTTGTCAAAGTTCACAAGAGATCACTTAGTGAGAGGGGGGGGGGGGTGGCAATAATATTTGTCATGATCAAAATGAAGAAGATTGTGGTAATTTGAGAGCCCGATCTTATATTATTATGATTATAAATGTTAGTTGTTTATTCACTTATTCATATATTGTATATTGGATATTTATTTTGCATGCTACTAATCATTTTAGGTACAATAAACACCCAACAAAGAATTCAAGAATTGGCTCAAGATACTATAGTATTAGTGCATAAATCAACTTTTATTTTATAGAGTCTGTAGTTTTCATTTTTCTTAAGTCAATTTCGGTATTAGGTGTATGTTGGCTTACCAATAGTGAACACATACAATAGGGGGGCGAGGATTTAAATATTTGAATTTTTTTTCTAATTATACTATACGATCAATATTATATTGTATGGTTAGTTCAAATAAAATTTAAATTAAAATAAAAATAATAATTTAAAACTAATCGTACTGTACGTCCTTCATATCGTACAAGACAATCAGCTATTTTGAGAAACACCTCCATAGAATCCTGGTTACTTAAATTAGATGAATTTGAATTTTAAAATTTGAATCAATCATATTGTATGAACTGGTTCGTACTTTATGATCATTAATCAAAATTACCTAATTTAATTTCATGGATTAATGAATCATATAAGATCTAATCTTTATTAATGATTGTACGGGTCAAATTGACAAAGAACTCATCTAGATGAACTTGGATCATCCTGGAAGATCTATTATTCGATTCAATTAATCGGATTGTATGATATGTACATCATATTGTACTATTAGAAGACTTAAAAATTAAAATTAAGGCTTTCTTTGAGCCCTCTTTATAATCTCTTATTATATTATATAGCTAGAGTCTTTAGGAAGTTAGAGTTATTTTCTTTCTTGGGAGAGAGCTTGGGTGTGTACACGTCACAAGGGAGAGAGGAGGTGACGTTGATAGAGAGAGAATAGCCTTGAGGGAGTCCAAGGAGTGTGAGGGGATTCACACGGTTGCTCTGGCTGGCCTACTCCTTTGGTCCTTTTGTTATGTTAGGGGGGAGCTCTTGAAGAAAAGATCTGTGAAGAAAAGTCTTTAGGGCCAAAGACTTGCTAGCTTAGGTGACTAGGGATCAGCATCTCCGTTGGAGTGAGGAGCTAAAAGGAGGGGCAGCATCTCCTTCGGACCAAGGAGGCAAGAGGTGGGATCAGCACCTCCTTTAGGATGAGGAAGCAAAAGGAGTTACTACATCTCTGCAAGGCTAAGGAAGGAGATTCTTCATGGTCTATAGAGTCTGTAAATGTTATTCTTCACTTGTGGTAAGAGAGAAGGGCTTCTCCGCCTAGTTGTTTGTTGAAGGAGAGAAACATTTAATGTAATACCAATAGAGGACTTTTGAGGAGTGGACGTAAGTCAATTTGACCGAACCACTATAAATATGATTTGCACGTTCTTACTTTTTGCACTTCACTTTTTTATAAATTTATTTACTGCACTCTAGTTTTATTTTGATTATCATTGTGAAAGAGATTTTTTGGTGATTGATCTTTGGTTTAACTTTGTTTTAAAAATTAGAAAAGAAAAACAAAAATATAAATATTTATTTTCTAAATTTTTTTTATGAACAATAAAACCTATTTGCTTTTAGTTTTTATTTTAAATTATTTAATCTTTTAAATACTTCCACATATCAAATTTTATTTTATGCAAAAGATTTTTAAAATTCCAAACAGATTTTAAAAGAACAATTCACCTCCTCTTAATTTGCCATAAGCACTTTCAATCCCATTTTGAAAGATTTTGTAGAAGACTTCTATTTTTCCTAGCCCACAACCCCTTGGCATAATTTTTCTCCTTTGCCTTGTTGGCTTTGGTTGAGAACAACTCTTCCCTCTTATTTTTTGAATGTCAGTACTCGTTTGACATTATCTCCTACTTTCTTCCATGAGCTTCAAACTTTCTTTTTAGATCGAATTTGTTGTACCTGGTGCCGAGGATGAATAAAACTTTCTCACCCACCTTTCCTTGGATGGTCCACATAGTAACCACGGGAATTTTTCGCCGGTTACTCTGACTTCTAGTTTATGCTGCCGATTTCTATTATTTCAAATCCACTCTCTTATGGTGCCTCCTTCCGTGGAGAAATTATTTTGTGCAGAGTTTGGAAGAACCGTTCAGACATATGAGTGTACACACTATTTGTTATAGTATGTACACTCATATGTCCGATTGGTTCTTCCCGTCCAGACTCGGCAAGGAATAATTTCTCCCTTTTGTATACTTGTGTTTTCTTTTGAGCATTACTATAAACTCGATCTTTAGTTTTATGTTGCAATGTTGTGCTGTAATTTCTTATTATTTTATATCTTTGTTGTAATTATTTTTATACAGTGAATAAAATTGAACTCTACCCCTAATCTATGATACACCAACACTTCTCCTTAAAAAGGTATGCAGTGTCCGACACGACACTCCTCCGACATATGTCAGATACGCCAAAAACGTGTTTGATTAAAAAAATATTAAATAAAAATTGGACACGCGTGTCCGACACACGTATCTGACACACGTATCTTAAATATTTTATGAATTTTTTTAAAATATAATTTCTTGTATTTGGCACGATGCCGGGATTTAAACAAAATTTCTTATTTCCTATCCACAACACCAAATCAATGTCTTCACTTAATACACATTCATCGAATATTCTCATTTTTAATATTTCTCTTTGGCATTAAATGTATTTTCATCTCTTCTCTAGGTGACTAATAAACGACATTGACGTCTGACTCTCGACATCCTAATACTAATTATTTTAAGCACAAACTCTAATTAAATGACTTATTATTTTCAATTTTTTTTTTATCATCTAATGCCCATCAACAAACAATATCAATGCTTAACATATGTTGATCAATTTTAGGGGTGTCAATATGGGTCAACGGGTCGGGTTTGGGTCGAACCTGAAACTGACCCAAATCTATTTGACACGACCCAAACCCGGCCCTTTTTCGCAAACAGGATAGAAAATGAAATCCGGACCCGACCGTCCGGGTTGTCGGGTTGACACGACCCGACCCGAAAATTAGGAATGCGGAAGTAGGAGCCCGAATCGTGTGGCTGTAATCCACGTGGACCTAAAGGCGGCTAACTTGTTCTCGTCAAGCATGTGGAAGAGGGAAGCGCCAAAGCGAAGCGGCTACTGGCTAGGCTGGGCCTGGATTACGGAAGCATGAAGCGGAGCGGCTGAGCCTGGATTACAGTACTGCAGAAGCGGGAGACCGGATTGCCGCACTGAACGGCTGAGCCTGGATTATAGAACAGTGAAAGCGGAAGCGGAGCGACTGAGCCTAGATTGCGGAAGCGGGAGCCCATATTGCTGGATTAACGAACCCGGACCCGAGTCAAATTTGGTTTGATTTTGGGTTTCTGGGTCAACCCGAACCCTACCTGATTTTGCAAACGGGTCGAATTTTCGGACCCGAACCCGACCCGCTTCGGGTTCGGGTCAACCCAAACCCGAAATTTTCGGGTCGGGTCTAATATTGATAGCCCTAATATGGAGGTCGTCTGGAGGTGAATGAGAATACGTCACATCACCCATTTATTATGTTCCAAGGCTATGTATCGGGTAACGTGACACACTCTGATTCACCTCTGAACGATCTGATGTCCGCACAAAATAATTTCTCAAGTGGCCCGTTTAAAACAAAATTGCTATTGGCTAAGTAAAAGTTAATAAATTTCTTTAACGATAATCTTTTACTTTTTCTTAGAATAAGTTTTATATTTTTAGAATATTTTTAAGGTGAGAGAAATGAGCTACCTAAGTAAACTTTTGGGCTTAAGAGTGGATCTGAAATGAGTTATCTTAGTTAATTAAAATATCACTTGATCAAAATTTAAACTTGGCCAACATAATATGAAGAATATTTAAATTGTGATAAATTAATATAAACACGACTAAAAAATTAATAATTATAATAATTATTTATTTATTTTTTATCAAAAAAAAACTATTAAGCTATATTTGTAAGTTGACTTAAATTTGATTCAATACAACCTTAGTCTGACTTTGTATTTTTGTGTCACTTAGGTTGATACAACTCAAACTTGAATCTTACATGGATTAACATGAATTAAAAAAAATTTTAGTAAAGTTAGAGTCAGGTTTTTATGTCGGGGTCAATATTGACCTCAATAACTTTGATAGAGTTAAATTTTTTTGGGAATTTTTCACATTACTTGATGGGGGATTTACTTTTTTGCAAATGAGCTTGCTTGCTACTATGAATATATGTGTTATATGCTCCCAACTATACAAGTGCATATGCCGATCAAGTAATAAAGCGTATGGAATAGTGTCGATCCCATGAGAAAATAAGTGTGCTACAACTGACTCTAGTATTCTCTTCCCAAGTCACATAATTTATCCTACATAATGAATTAAAAGGTAAGGTGCTATCACTACTAAGAAATACAGTAAATAGTGAAGATAACTAAAATTAAAGATGTTCTCGACTTATGATATTGAATGAGTCTATCTTTTCCTAAGCAGACTCATCTACAATAGTTTTGAATCAAAGCATATGCACCCTTAGATCTCGATCAAGCTTGTAAGGGTGTAAAGAAAGATTTATGACCTTTTTACAATGATTCCATCTCCATAAACCGTAGAATTATAATCATCCCATGCATGTCTACGCATGAAAGTATTCTATCTCAATCCCCCCAATTATTCTAGCATTCCTCCATCAAGGCAATGTATCACACTATATTTTAAATTCATACATGGTCATTGCATAAATTAAATTAAGCATGAGAGTAATTGAGAACAACCATTCACATTTATATAAAAGAGTCTACATTAGGAAAAACAAAGACTATTCACATCATCAACCCAAAACAAAGAAGTTAGCTGGCCATAAAATTAATTCGTAGCAAAACAGGTTTCATTATTTTCTTTAAAAAATATACAAAAAAGACAGATAAAGAAAATATCACCTTGAGATAAAATAAACATAATCTTTACCCCTCCAGCTTAAGCTATTATTTGTCCTCATGTAATGTGTTCGCACTTTTGATCAATTTATTGTTCCAAATAAAAGTTTGCAAATTAAAATGATTAATTATAAGACAATACTTTACTATTTAGATATAAATTACAATGATCAAAGCATGCAAATTTTAATTTAAGCAATCATGAACAAAGCACCCCAATAAACCATCTTTATTAGTATTCAAATTGAACTCATCTACTACAAGTGCAAGTGCAATGTTGATCACTGATTTAGATTGAATGATTTATCATTTAGGAATTATTTATACTTTAGTTAATTTAAAATTCATTTGTAAACCTCTATAAGTACTAGCTTACATTACACTTTCCTTTTTAAATTAAGTATTAGAATCCTTTAGGAATTCAACATCTTCGGATACTAATTTTTAATGTTATAGTACTCATTTTTCTTTGTACTTATTCTTTTTTTCTTTTGAAATTCTTATTTTTCATTTATTTCTTTTAAATTTCATGAGTACTTAAGTAAAAATATTGAATATCTGGTTTTATTATTCCTTTAAGTGATCTTAATTTGGAATCATGTAAGGAATGTTATAAGTTCACAAGTTCTATATTTAAGTTTATAATGAATTTAATAAATTAATCAAGTACTCCCTTTTTAAAACATAGTTATTCAATCTTGTAACTAATAGTCGGCGCTTTGTTGTTATAGCACTTAAATTCAAAGTGAAGAATTAGCTTATATAATTTTCTTAGTTGATTGTTATGATTGTTAAATAAAGAATTGTTTGTTCATTAAGCACCTATAATTTTATATTATTCTTAATTTTAAGTTATTTTTTATTGTAATTTTTATTTGGATAAGTTTCTATCAAAGTACAATTATAAGAGGAACATTCGACAGTTAAGCATATAGCAATTTTTAAGTTAATTGAATCATTTAATAAACAAATTCAACACAAAATAGTGAAGTGTACATTGTGGACAAACTAAATGTTGATTTGTTGCCACTCGATTTACTATTTAATATTTCTTTGGGCAAATCCGCATAATTAATGTTAATTCTTCTGAAGAATAAACTAACACGACATTATCGACTTGAGAAAAGAAATGATTTTGGTTTTGTATTCAAAATTGCCATAGGGAATGTTACAATTATCCCAAAGGGTAAAATTCATTCACCTATGATCATTTTAAATAAGAAATTGACTAAGGATAAGCTTGATCGACGTCTAGAGATTTTTCCCCTCTCTTAGCAATTTAAGAGAGGGTTTATTTTATACGGGGATCTTGGGTTCTAATAGAGGCTCCAAAGAGAATTTTTTGATTAAAATGGAGATTAAGACCTAAACTTATAATAAGCAAATTGCCTTAGATGTTAACAAATAAAAAAATAATAAAATAAAGAAAAATTTGCCTTAGATGTTTGAAAATACCAATCATCTCTTCCATAATACTATTAAATTTTATAGAAAATACATATGTATTTAATATATACATAAATCTCTTATTTATAAGTATAGGAGGTGTATAGATATAATTGGGCTTATGTCTGCTTGGAATGAGCAGCTTGCTAACAACCTAATACATAAGAAATCAATCTAGATGTAATACACAATAAAGCTAGCTTTTTCCTAAGAGATCAAAGAAGCAAATCAAACTTCAAATTAGTGACTCAAGATGAATCTTCACTTTAAGTTTAATTGACACTATGGAGAAGACTCACTAAGAGCTATAACTTTATCTTATTTAATAAACCTAACTAAATTTTCTAAGAACCAAAATTTTGAAGAAATTTTGGCAGCATAACGATGTTATATCAACATGAATAATACAGCATCCTCTGAGCGCAAGAGGATCCCACTACCTTGCCATAGGCTTATGTAATGGGCTAGTGTACATTATAGAAAATAAAATGCATGTATATCTACATGTCAGGGCAAAGGTGTTCATGTATGTAGTACCCAATATTTTATCATCCTAGAACTAGTATATTTGTTCCTACAAAGTTTGGAACACATACACCAAGAAAAACTTAGGAAAATTCTACCCAATAATGTAATCTACCACCCATAAGATGCAATGCATGTATACGATGTAATAAATAAAGAATTGTGTGTAATATAAAGGAAAATTTATTTGTTGATTTATTTGAACATTTACAAGACTCAGACTCTACATAAAAGAAAGGTGTCTGGCTCTACCACAACAAATCTGGGTTCTAAACCTACCATATATGTAGAATCAAATACACCTACTTAATGTCTTTGAGATCCAATTCTTCTAAGGAATATCAAAAGAGATTATCCCACAAAGGTAGGGATATCATCTTTTAGAGCCCCACCTATATGTATAAGCTAGTGTATTTAACTCTTTTATAACTTTAAAAGCTGTGCAATTCAATCTATATATAAATATACTTTTTATAGACTCTAATATATATACTTTACATTTTTAGGTACATTCTACTTTGAATCTGGTAGGAAAATAAAGAACTAAAAATGAAAGAGCATTTGAATATATTATAAATTATAGTAGTTATGTAATATCCTAAGATTTAAAATGCAGTCCTTAAAGAGCCTAAGTGCACCAACAAAAATTAAAATGTATGACATTTTAGAGTGCAAAAATATAAATAAACAAATAAAGGCTGCTCTCCAAGAAAAGCACCCCGCAAGCAATTCATACCACAGACCTAATGTAGGCTTAGTTAGTTATCGTAGAAAACCACCTAAGTATATAAAAGAGGTTGTGTGGCTTTGATATGTCTTATATGGGTTTAGTTTTTTAAGTTATATGAAATTTAATATTTATTTATTAAAGGCCAAATGGGAAAATTTAGTCAAAGTTTATCTTTTGTATGCTTGGATTTTATTATTTAAATTTTAAGGCTTAATGGAATTAATTATTTAATTACAAAGAATTTTTAGATTAATAACCCTAAAGTGCAAGGGCTACTAAAATACAAATCCTAAAGCTTATAAATGAAATGCAATCATCCCCCATATAGGATGGATGATCATATAAAGCCTTAAGGATTTATTAATGATTTATTTGGGATAGACAAGGGGCCCATTAATTTAATGTAAATGCTCTCCAAGTGGAGTCAAACATAATGTATAGGGTTAGTGTGTTATTATTGTTTGATTAGGGGTTATGAAAATTTATACATCCATTCCTTCTGTGAGTGGAGGCTAGTATGATGCATAGAATCATTAATTTTCTATTAAAAATGTATTAAATCACATAATCAAATATGTAAGTGCCTTCCCAAATGGAATCATGCACTTACATAAAGGGATTATGTGATTTAGAAGTTTTAGAGACTTTAAAATATAATGTTAAAAGGCCCTCCAATTGGAATTAAGCATCAAACATGAAAGCTTAATAATAATTAATTTATTAAATTAAGAGATTAATTATTTAATGAATTAAATTTGAATTTTAATTGAAATTTTTATTTAAATTGAAATTATAAATACATGGTTTTATTTTACTTTTTATTTAAATTTATTTTTTATTTTTTATTTTTATTTTTTAATGAATTTATTTAATTAGTATTTAATTAAGGGTTATTAACTATTAATTAAAATTTAATCAATTTGAGTTTGGATTTTAATTCTTAATGATTGTATATTTGATTTTGATTTGATTAAAGTTGATTTTACATTTTATAATTTTTTTTTGATTTATTATAATTGATTAAATTTTTATCCCTTAATGAAGGGTTGGTTTTGACTAATCATTATTTGAAGAACAATTAGTGCCACTAAGTTTGCTATGTTTAATATTTCATCCAAATAAGATGTACGTGTGTTTGTATCTCTAGAATTGCCTAAGTTCGCTAGATAAAGTCTTAATTATTATCCTTAATTATCACTACTATTTGAATAGGATTAATAATCATGTATCTAACCCTTGAATATACATAAATAATCAAACCACATCAATTATATGTGCATAATATTCTATGGAATAACTATAATGAACTATCAAAATCTTAGGTTAATATGTGACCTATAAGTTTGAAAATTCATCTACAAAGATATATGCATAAAATTGAATAGAGAGCTTTAGAGGATGTGAGGGACATCCTCAAACAACCTTCCACCAAGCTTAAGGCCATGATCACACCTACTTTGGGAGAAATATACAAAATATCATAAATCATCAATGGCAATTTTCTCTCAAACCATGCATGAACCTACCTTGAGTTTATTTTTAAATGGAAGAGGACCTCTCCACTAATTCCAAAAAGCCATTGTATATATTTATTGGAATTAAATTGAATTAAATATGAATTTCCAAAAATCTAGGTCAAATCATGACCAAGATTTTTGCATCAAGTATCCCTAAAAAATAGAGGAGATCAAGGATATACCCTAGGATACCCCTATCAAGATTTACATTAATATGATTTGTATATTTATATTTAAAATTAAAATAAAGTTTTATGTATTATTGAAATAACCTATATAATATTAATAAATTTACTTAATTTTATTTTAAAAAATAGGTATTTTTCATTCTAAATCCAATGAGTCCAAGAACTCTAAAAATGGATTCAAAATAAATTTCTAATGATTTTTTAAAGTTATATATCTTTTTTTATATTTAATGAGAGGGTTTTATTACATAGTAAGCTAGTTGTACTGATTGTGTAGGCGCATTCCTCATGGCAGTAGGATATTGGGCCTCACAGATGCTGGCGGTCAAGTGACTGGATAACTTTTTTAGTGTGACAATGATAATAGTCGTCAGATCTACTACAGTTCTGATCCAACGACCAACATAAGATCTTGTAGTTAAGACCAATATGTGTGGTTGAATGGGAAGTAGAGACTTCATCTTCTTCTCATAAAAGGTTGCAAACCCTAAACTTATTCTTGACCTTATACATTTGATATAATAGACCAAATAACTTGAGAGCTTGAATAAGGGTAGGGTAGGGTCTAAGAAAGAGTGGGGGATAGTTCCTAGGGACTTTTATGCATAGTTTAGGAAGTTATTTGAAAACCTTGGTAAGGACATAGGGTTAGAGTTTTACGTACGTATAAAGGATCTTAGAGGATGTATGAAGGTTTTTTCTTCTTGTTAAAAGATCCTCTATGATTTTGTAGAAAACACTAAGGCCTGAAAATGATAGAAAGAGAGACTGGACAAGCTAGGACGGACTAATGCTCGATCTCCCATCGATATTATCAACGACAAGCTTTGAAATGTAGGTGAATGGTTGGAAAGGGCAGAGGATGATTTGAGAGGATTGTTGCAACTCAAGCTCACGAGTTTATATTTTTTATGATAATAAACATTGTTGCTTACATGTTTATGTCTACTTATATTTGCAATATTATTTCTTTTTTGTGTGTGTGAGTACTAACTTTTCAGAAACACAATACACCTTCCAATGAAGATTCAAGGCTCATGATTAGATAGAATAGGTTATATTGTAAAGATTTTTGTAATATTCACTGATGTATTTTTGATTTCTTGTGTCAAGTCCTGTAAGGGTATATGTTAACTTAGTTATCATGCTAACACACTTAGGGGGAGTGTGATTGAGTCAAAACTAGAAGTTTTTTTGAATTAATCATACTGTATGATTTATAACATATTGTACGATCAGCTCATCTAACTAATCATACAGGATGATTTAGATCATCTAGGACAATCAATTATGATCATGAAAAATAACTGCCAATCATAATTTAAGCAAGATTTTGAATTTCATATTTTATTCTAATCATCCAGGATGATCTACATAGTATTAGATGATCTATAAAAATTATGCATAAATTAATCATGTGATTAGTCAATCAAATCTATTTAATTTTAATATTCTAATTATACTATATAATCTGGATCATATTATATGATCAATAGAGATAAATTTTGATCGTTTTATGTTTCATCCTGGACAAACTATATTTGATTAAACTAATCCTTCTAGATAATCTCAATATCATATTGGATGATTTGTATAAATTTGAACTGATTATAATGGACTATCTAAGATTGTCCAGGACTATCAGGTCAAATTTTGCATATCGAACTGGATGATCCTGGGATCATACTGGACAATCTTCGTCGACAAAATTAAATTTTTGGGGTTTTTGAAGCCCTCTATTTATGATTTATCAAGGCACTTAGTAAGTGTCTTTGGAGGTCATTATGTCTTCATTCTTCTAAAGAAAACTTCAAGATAAAACTTAACACTATAGGAAAACATCCTATTACCGACGGTTTTCTAGTGGACTATTTTTCGGTGGACTTTCTGGCAGATTTTCGACGAATTACAATGAAATATTTCTGTCAAATATTTTTCAAATTTTCCGGCAGAATTTCCGGCGGGGTTTCGACGGATATGTTTCCAGTGGACTTTTCGACGGATTTTAGAATTTTTTGAAACTTATATTTTAGTGATTTAAAAAGTTAATAATTTTATAGCTCATTTTAATTAATTATTAATTTAAAGTTTTATTTTAATTATTATTCTAATAATTAAATTATTAATTTAATAATTTAATAACTTATCTTAATTAAATAATTAAAATAAGTTTTTAAATTACTAATTAATTAAATATTGATTTAATAAATTATTTTAATTAATTATTAATATATATATATATATATATATCGCCCGTAGAGGCGGGTTCGCCACAGACGGGTGCGGCCGTGGTTCATGAAACGGGTGCGAGTTTGCGAGTAGAGGCGGGTTCACCGTAGACGGGAGCTGCGGTGGGTTCACATGCCGCAGAAAAGCGTAGGTTTGTGCTTAAGCTGGGCGCAGGTTCGCGCGCAAGCTTGGGGCAGGTTCACGCGCAAGCTGGGTACAGGTTCGCGCGCAAGCTGGGCGCAACGACGGGTTTGGTCGCGAGACAGGCGCTGGTGCCGTTCACTGGTAGAATTTTTTTTAAAATGTTTTATTTATTTTGACGGAGTTTGTTCCACATGAAATTTTTTTTGTAGGCTTAGTCCACCAGAAAAAAAAAGTTTGGAGGAAACTTGTATGGGAAAAAATTTTTCGACGCTCGATTTACTAATGAACAAAATTTTGTTGAAAATCCGTCGGAAAATTTCAAAATCCGTAGGAAACTACTTATAACTCCACCAGAAAATTTGTCATAAAGAATAGATTTTCTTGTAGTGTAAAAGGGAGAGAGGAAATGGTGGAGTATGAGAGAGAGAAGATCCTTGGAGGGGGTTTCAAGAGAGTGTGGAGGGGATTTCACAAGGTTGCTTCAGCAAGCTTGCACCTTAGTACGATGAGATTCAAGGTTTATCTTGAGTGAAGTTTTGGGAAGAAGAATATCTCTTTGTCGTCAAAAGGACCCGGCTACTCAGTCGCACCGAGAAAGGTAGAAGTGATTTTGTAATGGCTTTTCTACCTAGCTGTGTGAGCTAAAAGTGAGTCACTAAATTTTAAGTGTAATATATGGAGGGTGTCTACGGAGAGTGGATGTAGGTCAGGTTGGACCGAACAACTACAAATATGGTGTGTTCATTTCTTTTATTATTTTTTGTATTTATTTTTCTTGCGATTAACTTCGTGCGTGAAAATGTTAATTTATCTTTTTTTGTAAATATAATTCACTTTCAAATCAAGTTATAAAAAGATTTTTCTTCATCATTAAAAAAAATTTTAAATACCGGTTCACCTTCCCCCTCTTGTTTAGCCTCAGAACTAGTTCTCTAGAGTTTCACAACCCTCTTGAACTTTCAAGTGGTATTAGAGTGAGATTTATAAATTAAGTTTTAGAAAATTTTTAAGAAAAGATCAATGGCTAACTTTGAAAAGTGTAACATTACGTAAGGATATTCAATCACACGACCACCTTTATTTGAATTTTTTTTTTAAATTTGCATGTCTACTTTCTTGTAATCAATTGATTTTTGAATGTGGCATAAGATTCAAAATGATTATTCTGTACCATCACGTATTATAGAAGGACTCAAAACTAATATTGTTTTTATTGAATGGAGTAGAATATAACAAATCAATTCTCAATTTAATGCTAAATGCTTGAATTATTTTTTCTGTGCTTTGAATTTTGAAAATTGTATGTTACTATCCACATACACTACCTGAAAGAAAAATTTGGATAAATTACATACTATATATGAAGGTACTAAAGTCAAGTAATATAAGTTAAATATTTTAATGTATGCTTATGAACTATTTTGCATAAAAACTTATGAGATTATTCTAGACATGTATACTAGATTTACTTAAATAGTGACTTCAATACATGCCTTAGGTAAAAAATTTTCAAACTTTAAAAAAGTTAATAAAATTCTATATTGTTTACTTGATACGTTTAATGCAAAAAACATTGCTATTTGTGAATTAAAAATTTGAATGAATATTCTATTAATAATTTGATTGACTCACTCATTCTGTACGAATAAAGTTTGGGTCAAAGATGATTGGATGCTGGTGAAACAATAGTGTTGAAAGCTAAAGAGATGGATAAGAATGGCTTACTAGATAATAAGAGCAAGGAGATAGCCTTAATAACAAACAAATTTGAAAAAGTACTTAAGCATAAACATCAACATCAACAAAAGTTGAATAAAGGTAAAAATAGTAAGAATGATAAGATTTATTCTGATATTATTTACTTTGGATGTAGGAAATCTAGACATATGAAAAATGAATATTCTAATTCAAAAACTCTTTCAGCAAAGAAAAATGTTAAAAATAAGAAAAATGCAATAAGAAAAAATGATAAAAGCAAAAAAATCTCCTAGGAAGACTTATGTATATGTTCTTTATTTTATTTTGTTCATTATAAATATTTTCTAGGTTGTTTTTGATGTTTTTGTTTGTAGTCATTTTATTTTATTTTTCATGTAGGTTTTTTTTATTTATCTATGATCAACATACATAAATCACATTTCATATTATGTTTCCATAAGAGAATCAATTCTCTTCTCTAATTTTTTTTAATAATAATTTTACCTCTTTTTTACCTAAAAGTTTAAGTGAGTGATGATTAACTTTTCTAAATTATTAAAGGAAGAAAATTCATGATTATGTCTCTCCTTCTCATTTTTTTAATCATTCTATTACATTTTTTATCAAAAACTATTTCAATTTAAGAATTGGATTTTGAAATTAAACCTTTTTTTATCATTATACATTTCTTCTATCTCATAGGAATCTTTTGCAAGCTGATGAATCCACTTCATAATTTTCTTAATTAAGCTATTTATTTTTATCATTAGATTGGGTTTGCTTTGAGTCTTTAAAGATTAAGAAAGGAAGAAAATTTATAAAAATAAAAAGAGGCACAAATGAGCCTAAAATGAAAAGATGCGCAATGTATGTCAAAAGTGAAAGATACACAAAAGTGTATCAAAAATCAAAAGATGTGTAAAGAGTGTCAAAAACTAATAAAGAGGCACAAAATGAGCCCACAATAAGTTAACTTACTTTTCTTGTATTTTAAATCTTATAAACCCCACGTGTCTAATAATATTTTTTTATACTTGTGTTTGAAAATCATGATTACTAACACACTATTTTTTGCATTGATATTATATTAGATATATTTCAAGTAAAAAGATTAAAAATATTTTTTTTTTCTTTTCTAATTCTTTTTCTGAATTAGATTTTTTTTTTTTTTAAAGGACTTTAACATATATGAAGCTTGAGCTAGGGTTGATAAAATTCAAATTTCTAACATTTTTAGATCTTAGTGCAGTCAATTCATTTCTTTCTAAGTTTTTGAATAAAATCAAGAGGTACCTTTTTTATTTTGAGAAAATTTGTTAAAATTAATTGATTCTTCTTAAGCATCAGCATCACGTTTACATGATTAGAATCTGTAATGTATGTTCCATTTTAGTTTTTTGTGTGTTTCCCTTCTTTTTGATAATCTCACTGGGGAGAATATGTTTTGTTTGGTTGTATTTGTTTTAAGCTGTATATATTCATCTTGTATTTATATTAATTTATTTATTATTTTAGGTTCTAAAAGTTTTTTTTTTATTTACATGTTAAAAAAAGAGAAAAAAATATTTTTTATTTCCCCAATTTTTAATATAATTATCTTAGTGAGAGAGCGATTAGGAGAAAATGTTTTTAATTTTATAAATTCAACCAGTATTATTTATCATCATCAAAAAGGGAGAGATTGATACAACTCGAGCTCACGAGTTTATATTTTTGATGATAACAAATGTTGTGGCTCACATCCTTATATCTACTTATATTTCCAATTTATTTTTAATTGTGTGTTTACTACATTTTTAGGAACACCATGCACTATCCAGCAAAGATTTAAGGCTTTGATTAAATATAATAAGTTATACTATAAAGATTTGTGTAATATTCACTGATGCATTTTTTATTTTTTGAATCAAGTCCTATAAGGGTGTATACTTTGGTGACCATGCACACACACACTTAGAGGGATTGAGATTGAGTCCAAACTAGAAGTTCAATTTTAAGCTAATCATACTATACGAGTTTTATCATACTATACGATCAGCTCATCTAACTAATTATATAGGACGATTTAGATCGTCTAGGATGACCAATTATGATTTTGAAAGATAACCACCAATCATAATTTATGCAAGATTTTGAATTTTATATTTTATTCTAATCATCCAAGATGATCGACATCTATTGGACAATCTATAAAAAATATGCTTAAATTAATCTTGTGATTAGTCAATCAAATTTGCTTAATTTTGATATTCTAACTATACTGTATAATTTGGATCATATTATATGATCAACAGAGATGAATTTTGGTCATCTCATATTTCATCCTAGACAAACTATATTTCGATTGAACTAATCATCTCAAGCAATCTCAATATTGTACTAGATGATCTATATAAATTTGAACTGGTCATACTAAACTATCTAGAGATCGTCTAAAACAATCAGGTCAAAATTTGCATATCGTAATGGAGGATCCTGCGATTATATTGGATGATTGTTGTCGATATAATTAAATTTTTAGGATTGTTGAAGCCCTCTATTTAAGCTTTTTCAAGCCTCTTGGTAAGTATCTTTGTCAGCCATTGTGTCTTTATTCTTTTGGAGAAAACTTGAAGAGAGAACTTGAAAGGGAGAGAGAAAAGGGTGGACTTTGAGAGGGAGAAGATCCTTGGAGGGGGTTTTAAGGGAGTATGGAGGGGATTTCACACAGTTGCTTCGGCAAGCTTGCACCTTAGTACCATTGGATTCTAGGTTCATCTTGAGGAAAGTCTTGAGAATAAAAGATCTCTTTGGTGTCAAAGTAATCGGTTACTCTGCCACACCAGGGAAGCCGAAAGTGATTTTGTTAGGGCTTCTCCGCATAGTTATGGGGGCTAAAGAAGAGTCATTAAATATTTAGTGCAATACTCGGAGGGTGCCTCCAAGGAGTGGATGTATGTTAGGTTGGATCACTATAAATCTTGTGTGTTCTTTTCTTTTATTATCTCTATAATTATTTTTCTTGTGATTAACTGCGTGGGTGAAAACATTGATTTATCTTTTTATTGTGAATGTAATTTACTTTCGTATCAAGTTATAAAAAAAATCTTCATCATTAACGAATTTTTCAAATACTAATTCACCCCCCTCTTAGTTAGCCTCGAGACTAGTTCTTTAGGGTTTCACAACACCCTCAAAATTTCAAGGATGAAACAAGATCAAAGTAGGTCTGAAGAATGGTTGGGTGGTGAGCAATACTTAAAAGAGCCTTTCTTGCATCATTTTCTTATGATAGTTACCAAAGCTACAATGGATGGCCAGGATGCTTTAGAGATGTTTCTTGATGCTTGACATATGCCTCAAATCGTTGGGCAATAGGGAGGCATGTTGTGGCAGGTAAAAATGATAGGGGGTCATTTTCAAGCATAGAGGGAACCACTAGCTAGTTGGACTAAACCAAGGGCTACATTAGGTCGGGCTGATTCCAAAGAAGGTACTATAGTCAGTTGGGCCAGGTTGGATAAGATCGAGTGGAAGGATAGAGCTTGTTTGAAGAGTGTTGATTAATAATGGACTTTTGGTTATTTGTTGACTGGTTTTACTAGTCAACTAGTCAAGCTGGTTGAGGTGGACTATAGAAGAACATTTATTTATTGCTAGAGGCAATGGACAAGGTGTTAGATCCATGGGATTGTAGTTTGAATTAGTGGTCAAATATATTTGAGGGGTTTAACCACCCATGGTGACTTAACCAGGTCAAATTAAACATGAGTCAACTCATGACATACTTGAGGGTATCTGTATCATACATTGGAATGTGATTGAAGGGTTGAGGAGTTTACTTTGAGTGTATGCAAGAAAGTAGTCTAATGTAACCTAGTTTGACCTAAATTATATTCAGTTGACTAGGTCAACTGATGACTAGATCAAGGTGACCAATCAAGAGTATTTTATTAGTAGTAATGTACATGGAATTTTGGTGGAGTTTAGTGATGATGGGTTTGATGTATAAGGTTGTTAGTGAAGTGTTTTAGACTATAACTGAGGTCAAAGGGGTTAGTGCACCATGCAAGGTAATGCACTAGGCCACTTGGTGATAATATATAGATGCAGTTGTCAAAGTAATTGAAGCTTGCTATAGACTAGGAACTTGATTATTGATTTAGTATATAATTGATTGATTATAAGTGATTGAGTGCTGATTGAATGTTAGAAGTACAAGATGATTGATTTTAGACTATATTGTAGAGAGGATTGAAGTGTTGATTGATTGCAGGTTGAGTGAATCCATTTTTGTAGAATCCAAACTAATTGGTTGATTGATGGTTGTGAGCTAGATTGAGGCTAATGATATAAATGCACTGAGCTAGCCAGTGCACTAGGTCAATTGACTATAATACAAGGATGCAATTGCAAGTAATTGTAATTTAGAGTGTGCAGGCCGTTGATTGAAAACTGGACATGATTGAAGAGGTGATTACAGACTGTGATTGAAGTGTATGATTGAATGTAGTTTAATTGATTTTATTTATTGAAGCTTGATTGATGAATAATTGAATATTCAGGGTGATTATGAATCAATTGGATATAAACAGGGTGATTGTCAACCACCAGATGGTTGATCAAGAGTTTGAGGATTCTAAAATTATGGCTTCATATAAAAATTAGGTCAACATACAGGTAATTAAATAAATTTAACAAGTAACATACTATAAAGGATAATAGAATGCAAAACAACACAATAATTTTGGATTGCCTCCCAAGCAGTGTTAAGTTTATAGTCCTTAGCCAATGTTATTTAGATCTATCATTTTGGCTTTATCACATCACTACTATTAATCATCTAATCAAAACTTTGATATTTTCCTTTTTCTTTTGAATTAATTTTAGTGGTATTGGGTAATGTGCCATAGGGCCTACTATTGAAGGAAATTGCTAACTACCCTAATTGATTCTCCAAATTTTAAAGGGCATTAGCTTTCCTCTATAATTAGTTTCTCATATGAAGTATTAAATCCTCCAAAGGTGTATTACTATCTTTGAATTGATTATTTTGATTAAAACTTAGGGGATAGGAAGGTCTAGGATTCAATATAGGCTGCTGAGGATTATTCTAAGGCCCTATAGAATTGGATTGGTTTGTATGCCATTGATTTCCACCATTATTCTTACTCCAATTAAAATTTGTTTGGTTCCTCCAACTTGGATTATATGTATTTGAATAGGAATTATTTGATCTTCCAATAACATTCATATTCATAACCCCTTGAGCACTAGACTTACTAGTATAATTCAAGTCATTCCTATCTAAACTTATAGGTGATCATGAGATTATACTAACTCTAATATTATATAAATAGATAATGCATATGACTCATAGACATGACTGCTACTTGAGCAGTCAAAATAGATAAAGCATATGACTCATAGACACTGGCTATTCTCTTAAGATTCACCCTATTAGAAGGCTAACATAAGTTATTTGTTTATATTTTCTCTATCAATGGATAAGCCTAATCAAAAGGTTTTGACATCAAAGATTATCCTATTATGGCATCAATTATAAACCTAAGGGATCCTACAACAATATAATAAAATATCTAAATCACAAGCCAATTAGGGAATGCATATTAAGGGAATTTTCTAAGTGTTTCCATAAATCTTTTTTCAGCTCTCATAAATTGACTCTCCATCATATTAAAAAAATGAAGTAATATCATTCCTAAGCTTAGTAGTTTTAGAAGGTGGAAAGTAATTTATTAAGAACTTATGTGTCAACTCATTCCAAGTGATTATGGAGCTTGAGGATAAATAATTCAACCACATTTTAGTTGTTCCTTAAAGAAAATGGGAAAAGATGAAGTTTAATAACATCTTCACTAACTCTATGGTACTTACATATTATATAAATTTCTAAGAAACTAGCTAAATGTAAGTTGAGATCCTCAATAGGAGTTCCCTAAACTAATAGTTCTAATCCAGTTGGATAGTTAGTTCATACTCTAATAAATTCCATCTACTAAGGGATTGGTATACTCCCTGAGAGGTTTAGGTTGATCTTAATATGGATTAGATTAAGTCATTCCTACTGCTAAAATCATATTGATTTTATGAAATTTTGTAAGGGTCCTTTCTATTTCTAGGTCAAACAACAAGATTTTCTTACTAGATCTACTATTCATACACCAAAACAGTGAATCAAATGTAATAAAACAAATTAAAAATCATTAATTATGAAATAATCACAAGTTCACAGTTTCACAAATGACAACAATAATAATAAATATAAAAAGAACTAACTAAGTAAAAATTAAGCAAATTAAGTAGGATTAAATATATTACTTTTTGGACAATATAAAGAAGCTTGTAAAAGAACATGTTATATTCCCCGGCAATGGTGTCAAAAACTTTATGGAGACTATACTTTTTTATGTAAATGAGCTTGCTTTCTACTGTGAATATATGTGTTATATGATCCTAACTACGTAAGTCCACATGCCGATTAAGTAATAAAATGTATGAGAAGAGTGTTGATCCCATGAGGAAAAAAATGTGCTACAACTAACTCTAAAATTGTCTACTCAAATCATTTAATTTATCCTATACAATAAAATAGAAGACGAGGTGCTTTCACTACTAAGAAATGCAGTAAATAGTGAAGATAACCAGAATTAAAGATGATGATGAATGAACCTATGATTTTCAAAGTAGACTCGTCTACAATAGTTGTGAATCAGAGCATATGCACCTTTAGATTTCTATCAAGTTTGTAAGGGTGTAAAGAAAAGTTATGACCTTTCTACAATGATTGCATTTCCATGGACCCTAGAATACTAATCATCCTATATTTAGGCATGAAAGTTTTCTATCTCAATCCTTATAATTGTTCTAATATTCCTCCAGCTATGTTATATATCACACTAGATTTTGAATTCATATATGGGCAATGCATAAATTAAATTATGCACTAGAGTAATGTAAACAAACATTCATATTTATATACAAGAGTCTACATTAGGAGAAACTAAGACTATTCACATCACCATGTCAAAATAAAGAAGTTAGCCAACCATAGAATTAATTCCGGCAAAATATATTTCATTACTTATTAGAAAATATAAAAAAAGGATGAAAAAATATCACCTCGAGTTGAGAATCACAAATAGATCTTACAGATGGACTCTTTCTAGAGTGATTACCTCCTTACACCTTCTCTCTCCACACTCTCTTTCACTCCTAAAGGAGTGTTTTGCTTACTACAAGGATGACTAGCCACTCTACTAAATGTAACTTCAATATATTTGGCCTAACCTTAAAACAAAACACAAAATTATTTATATTTTTTTACATAAACTAGCTCAAGCACCTCAGCGCTTGACAGAGTGGCATCCTAGCATTATAATGATGAAATTGCACCTCGATGTGGTTTAGTTGGTTTTGTTGTGGCATTGGGATGACCATACATGACACTTGGATGACCCGACACAACTCTTTTTTTCTTAACCCCTCCAATGTAGCAATGTAGAAGAATGACACCGTGACGCTTGAACACTTCTTTTGGTTGTTGTGCTCCAATGGTTGGCACTTCGACATTGAATTACTCATAATTTGACAAAGCATAGGGCACATCAGTGTTCCTTTTGTGATGTTGAGGTGCTCATAGCACTGCTACGCTATATGATGTTCCATCGGGGTGTTACCTTAAATGAAAAAATGATCGAGCTTAGCATGATGTGATATTCAATTTTGGTATCTGTGCGTTAAAGGTGTTGCACTGTAGGTGTTTGGGGTGCTAGTTCTAACATAACCCAAATTTAAGACTTTTTTATGAGACATTCATGCACAACATCATCTAAAACACACATTTTTATTGGAATTTAAGACTACATATAAACATAATTTTCACTTAGCATTACTAAATAAAGTTTTTAGATTATTATACATCATATGTTGAGATATTGAGATTAAAATTTTGAGTTAATGGTAAGAGGGATAATAATGGATTATTTATTTTATAAACAAATTAAAAAAAAATAGTTATGGATATCATATGACCATAAACAAGAAAATTTTTCTATTTTAAGAGTAGATTTTAAGGGGAGGTATTTGGGGGAACAATACCTCCTTAAGGGATTATTTATTGAGTGTATTAGAATTAGGGGTGTAAATGAGTCGAGTCAAGCTCGATTCATCACTAAAATTAACAGCTCAAGAGCTCGAGCTAGAGTTAAGCCTAGAAAATGAGCTTGAACTCGGCTCGAGTATACATATGCTAACATGAGAGCTTGACTCGATACACAGCAGCCAGAGTTTTACTTGCCGAATAAACTCAGGTACCACAGGACCGAACAACTACAACGTTCTCTGTAGAATAGGTGGAACTCGAGGCAAATTATTAGGTGCGACATAGAATGGAGAGAATTGTCTGATTTTCTCTCTATCTATAGTGAAAGCTCAGTTAAATCATAGTCAAAGTGTAATTAATATAGCAGTTGTGCTTTGATTGTGCTTTCACTATAGACAGAGAGAAAATCGAATGGTTCTCCTGTATGATGTCCTCACCTAATAATTTCTCAGAACTCAGAGGCCGCAAAAAGAAGGAAGATGGAATAGTTTTTTTTACCTAACAGCTAGTATTATTTTAAGTAAAAAAGCAGAATAAATTAATGTGATTGGACATTTGTTTTAAAAATTTATTATTTAGATAGTACTTTTAAATATTATTACTAAATATTTAAATTTTAAATGTTTATTAAATAAAAAAAATTAAAAAAAAAATTAAAATATTTAATTTATTTAAACAAGCTTACGAGTCTAGTCTCATCAAGCTCGAACTAGAGCTCGTTTAACAAACATGCTCGAATCACAAGCTCATTTTAGCTTGACTCATGTACATCCCTAATTAGAATTTAGGGTAAAATGAAAGAAATACAAGGGTTTTGATCTGATTACTTAGATGAAAATAATATATATATATATAATTTGTTTGAGTAGGGATTAGGAATATCCCATAAAACCTTTCATCAAATTTGGAATTCCAGATAAATTTTTATATTTATCGGCGCATACATATGCTAACATGAGAGCTTGACTCGATACACAGCAGCCAGAGTTTTACTTGCCGAATAAACTCAGGTACCACAGGACCGAACAACTACAACGTTCTCTGTAGAATAGGTGGAACTCGAGGCAAATTATTAGGTGCGACATAGAATGGAGAGAATTGTCTGATTTTCTCTCTATCTATAGTGAAAGCGCAGTTAAATCATAGTCAAAGTGTAATTAATATAGCAGTTGTGCTTTGATTGTGCTTTCACTATAGACAGAGAGAAAATCGAATGGTTCTCTGCCGTCCGGTGTTTGCACACAATAATCTCTCCAACCACATTATCTACTTCGGGTGATATATTTGTCAACAGAATCAATTTACTTAGAAAACATTGTAGACCAAAGAAGTGAAGGGAAATGAAATGAAAATGACTAAGAGAATCAATTTACATATTAATGGCATTGGAACCAAAGAGCTAATACAAAATTGTGAATAAAATGCATTTTCATCTCTCCAATTGTTTCAATCCAAACTTAGCCTTAATGTTCCAAAGCCATCTGAAAGGTCTTTAATGAAGAAAAATGGTGACTTTAAGAATTTTAGTCTTACAAAACTTCCATTTGACTAAAATCGAGGCTGTTTGGTAGCAGGATTTAGGCCCGATATTTGAGGCAGATTTGAGCAAAATTCAGCCAAACGGCCTAAAATGCAAAATCAAATCTCAGGGAAAATGTAAGCCGCCGTAGACGGAAAATTCTGCCTTTTCGTGCTAAATTCAGGATTTCTGAAATCCTATTTTTTGCCGGATTTACGATATCTATTGAGTTCAGAGGAAGAGTCCCCTCATTAAATTCGCTCTATAGTCAACCAGTCACACGAGATTTAATACGACTTATCACGAATGTTACCAAATAGAAATACAAGGGTTTTGATCTGATTACTTAGATGAAAATAATATATATATATATAATTTGTTTGAGTAGGGATTAGGAATATCCCATAAAACCTTTCATCAAATTTGGAATTCCAGATAAATTTTTATATTTATCGGCGCAGCTGCTCCTTCTCTTGGTGCCCTAGCAATCTCTTCTATGTTCCTCCCTTTTCATTCTTCTCTTCCAGCTGAGCCAGGGGGGAATTTCTTTTCCCTGGGAATGGATCTCTCTCTCCTAAACCCAAGACATTTCCCCCCTCTGTCGCACTCCCCCTCTAAAGTTTTTTGCTTGGAATCTTTATGCGACTAAGCTAATATTGTTAACCCTTCTAGTTTTGCTTCTAAAGATCTCCCTATCTCTCTTATGGACACCCCATAAGAGGTGATTATTTTTCCTAAAGTGAAGATAGATGCTGCTTTGGAAGAATGGGGTCTTTCTTTGGTTGGATACTTTGTAGGTAGGAGGCCTTACTATAAGTCATTGCATGTTGTTATACATAAGGCTTGAGCTCCAAGGTACTTTGTAGCTATATAATCTTAGTGATGGATTTTTTCTTTTAAAGTTCTCTTCTCCCGTAGATTTTGAGATGGTTTGGTCTATGGGAGTGCAGTTTCTTCTGGGAAAACAATTTATTCTCCAAAAATGGTCACCATATTTCTGACCTCAAAGGGAGAATCTTACATCAGTTCCCATTTGGTTCAAGATTATTGATTTGCCGCTTAGTTGTTGGAATTCGAAAGGTATATCCAAGATAGCGAGTAAGGTTGGCATTCAGTTGGTCGTCGAAGCTCTCACGACTTAAAAAACATGATTAACCTTTGTCCGAGTGTGTGTTCAGGTGAACAATAAATCCAACTATCCAGAGTCTACTTCCATTTCGATTGAGGATGATATTATTAATTTAAAAATACAATATGAATGGAGGCCTATACCTAGCTTGCACTATTGTTAAGAGAGTTGCTATTTGCATGTTTTACATTCTTGCAACTTGTATATTTTTTATGATTCCAAATATTATTGTTTTATGTATTGATATCTCCTAACACTTTTTGGAAGATTTTTTTTTCTCTTGTGTGAACTAACATTTTAGGAAAATCAAACTCCAGACTACTGAAGATTTCAAATCAAATTTAGCATGAGAGATTTTTGTGAATTGAAGCTTGTACTTTTATTTGAATTAAGTTTGAGAGGGAGTGATCGTAATTGAGTGAATAAACACACACACACACACACACACACTTAAGGCGATCTTTAAAAATTTACACTGATCGTATAGGATGAACATAGTTTGTACGGGACGATCAAGTCAATTATCTCCTCTAAAGAGCAATGGAACGAACAAGAGTCAAAGAAAATTTTTCAAAGTCATAATCATCCAGGATGAATGTTAATCATCCCAGGATAAAATGTTCTCTGGAAAATTTTCGTTCAAACGAAATTCATATTCATGCCAGGACGAAACGCTCTTAGGAAAATTTTCATCCAAACGAACTCAAATTCGTCCCAGGATGAAATGTCCTCTGGAAAATTTTTGTTCAGACAAAATTCATATTCGTGCAAGGACGAAATGCTCTCTAGAAAATTTTTGTTCAGACGAATGCAAATTCGTCCCAGGATGAATTGTTTTCTCTAAACATTTCATCTGGACGAACTCATATTCGTCCCAGGACGAAGTGAACTGACTCTTCAAATTTTGGCGATGTCCTGCAGTTTTTGGGAACCAACCTATGGTATAACTGTTCGTACCGGACAAACCTAGTTCATACGGGACAATGCTCGGGTATGATTTTAGTTCGTACCAATATACATTTGGTTCGTTTCCACACATTTAAGTAAAATCGTCCAGGACGATCCACGATCGTACGGGATGATCAACTTTGTGTTGACTTAAAAATTTGCAGTTTTTGGACGATTTTTCTTGTCTTTCATATAAATAGTTTAATTTAGACTGCCACTTAATCATTTTGCCTACTGATTTTTGTGCTTATTTAAAGGAGAGTAAAGGAGAGAGTGTTTGTAGGAGATTTCTTACTACTGGTGCGTGAAGGATTCACTTGGAACTCAAAGGTAAGAATCTCTACTTGTGATTTTTGATTACTTCATTCTTTTCTCTCTTCTTTCTAGATTTTTTGTGAGAAGATCTGTCAAGGAGATCCAATTCTCTGTCGACACTTGGAGAGTGTGAACAGTCGAAGGGTTCTCTGCCCACACTAGGAGAGTGTGAAAGGACGAAGGGTTCTCTGCCCATACTAGGAGAGTGTGAAAGGACGAAAGGTTCTCTGTCCACACTAGGAGAGTGTGAAAGGATGAAGGATTCTCTGCCCACAGTAGGAGAGTGTGAAAGGATGAAGGGTCTCTGCATACACCTAGAGAGTGTGAAAGGACGGACGGTTCTCTGCCAACACTAGGATGAGTGTAAAAGGATGACGGTTCTCTACCGCACTGGTAGTGGTGAAAGAGAGTTTTATAAAGGCTTCTCCGCCTTGCTGTGGGTGCAAAAGGAGAGTCACTATTGGTATTATTACAATACTCGAAGGGTGCCTCTTGGAAGTGGATGTAGGTCAAGTTTGACTGAACCACTATAAATCTCGTGTCTTTTATTTTTTCGCTGCTTTTATTTTTGCTTTTCATTTTTTAACTTGTGGTTGAAAAACATTTTCTATAAAATTCACTAAAGTTAATTTTCTCGATTTTAAATTTTAAAAGAGGGGTAAAATTTTTAATTACCAATTCACCCCCCCCCCCCCTCTTGGTTAGCCCCTGGGACATAAACTTAGGTTTAACAACTTAATTGATAGTGAATAAGTTTCAACAAGTGGTATTACAGCGTAGTTTCAAAATCCTAAGTTTAGACTATTTTTTTATTAACGTAGATGGATACATTTGGAAATCGAAATACACCTGAGGGTTACTCTATAACTAGACCTTTATTGTTCGACAATATTCCTTTTGATTTTTGAAAAACACGCATGTCTATATTTTTACAGTCACTTGATTATCGTATATGGATCTTAGTTCATGAAGGGTATACAATACCAACTAGACTAGTTGATGGAGTTAGAGTTGAAACACCTTTTGCAGACTGGACAGTAGAAGAACGTGACTTAGCACAACTAAATGCCAAATGCTTGAATAGTTTCTTTTGTGCTCTTAAATCAAAAGATTATATGCGGGTTTTTACTTGAAAAAGTGGAAAGGATATATGGGATAGACTTTTTAAAACTTATGAGGGGACTAATGAAGTTAAGCAATCTAGACTTAATATTTTGTTGCATGATTATGAATTATTTTGCATGAAACCAAATGAATCCATTTCTGATATGTACACAAGATTCACACAAATTGTCACCTTTTTAGATGCATTAGGTAGGGAACTAACGAATGCTGGAATGGTAAATAAAATTATTCGTTGTTTGCCTACTACTTATTATGCTAACATTACTGCAATTACATAGTCTAAAGATCTAAACATTTACTCTATTAACAATCTTCTTGGTTTGTTAATTGCTTACAATCAAGGAGTTAGCCAAAGAAAGATTGATGCAGGTGAACCACGGAGGGAGAAGAACATAGCACTAAAAGTAGAGAAATTTGAAGTGAATACTCACAACCTAAGGATGAAGATGAATCGCTCTAATGACTAGATAATTCAGAAGCTTTCTGAAGAGGAAGCAGAAGAGACGCTAGCAATGGAATAGAGATAAATTTAATAGAAATGCCAAGATTTCAAATAATGTAGTTTGCTATCAGTGCAGGAAACCTGGACATATCAAGACTGAATGCCCAAAACTCAAAGCCACTCCTAGAAAGGAGAAGGTAGATGAGAAACCAACTGTAAAGAAGGACAAGAATAAGTTTCAAAGAGCTTTCTGGGCAGACTCAGCTTCAGATTCATCAGAGACAGAAAAGGAAGAGGAAGTCACTAATATGTGCTTAATGGCTGATAGTCTTGATCAGTTAGATCAAGAAGAGGTATGTGACTTAACTTATGATGAACTCTTTGAAGTTTCTGAACACATGCATGATGCATATAAAAAAATAAAGAAAATGCATGCTATTCTAAGTTTAGAGTTTGACGAGTTACAAAAGGAACATGAAATCCTTAGGAAAGATCATGCTTTAATTGATGACAACCACATAAAATTACTTGATGAGTTTGATGACTTGAATAAAAATCATGAAAATTTAAAATCATCCTATGCAGAACTTGAAAAAGATTTTAAAAATTTTAAGGATGAATTTGAGAGCAAAATATATCGAATCAATTATACAAATTGAATTTTAAAAGATATGAATTCTTTTTATAAATTGAAGATAAATGGTCTCGAGGATAATATGATACCCCTCAGACTTGAAGATTTTACTAATCCTATTATGTATCCTAAATTTATGCAATCCCTAAATAGACAGATGAATGGTAGAAGACTTAGAAATTCTTTTCCAAAAGTCAAATGTAATAATTGTGGATTGCTTGGATATATAGCTCACATCTGTACTTTGAGATGAAAACTTATTTGGTGTGGAGACCTAAGATGCATAAACCTAAACATATCATACATGCATCTGATTATAAATTGTCAAAAGGAGAACCCAAACTTATTTGGGTTTACAGGTCTAACATTTGATAATTTTGCAAGATCGCTCTCACACAAGACCTCGTGAGAGCATATGGTACCTGGACAGCGGATGCTCAAAGCATATGATTGGAGATACTGCACAATTCATATCGCTAGAAGCCAGGAGTGGAGGCAAGGTTACACTTGGAGATAATACCACAAGAAAGGTGGTTGGATCAAGTATGATTGGAAATCTCAAGAAATTTTACATTGAAAATGTGTTATTGGTAGAAGGCTTAAAGCATAACCTGTTATGTATAAGCCAGCTATGTGATAAAGGATATTGTGTGAAATTTTTTCCTACTAGCTGCATATTAAGCCTAAATAAAAATGATGTTTTGAATGGTAAAAAGGTAAATAATGTTTATATGCTAGATTTGAATTCTAT
>NW_021319490.1:539269-570454 GCF_001605985.2 Dendrobium catenatum
TAGTTGCTAAGGGGTATAATCAGATTGAAGGGATTGATTTTGAGGAGACTTTTTCCCCAGTAGCTGTACTTGAAGCAATTAGTATTTTGCTAGCTTTTGCCTATTTTAGATGATTCAAATTGTATCAAATGGATGTAAAAAGTGCCTTTTTAAATGGGGTAATTCAAGAGGATGTTTTTGTAGAACAACCTCCAGGTTTTAAAAATTCTAAATACCCAAATCATGTTTTAAAATTGAAAAAGGTATTATATGGATTGAAACTGGCACCAAGGGCTTGGTATGAGAGGTTGAGCACCTTCCTACTTGAAAGATCTTTTGAAAAAGGAAGTGTGGATACAACTCTCTTTTTGAAGAAAGTTGGAAAGGATATATTCATTGTACAAATTTATGTGAATGACATCATCTTTGGATCTTCAAAATAAAAATCTTTGTGATGATTTTTCTAAAACAATAAGTAGTGAATTTGAGATGAGTGTAATGGGAGATTAAGTTACTTTCTAGGATTTAGCATTAAGCAAATTGAGGAAGGTACATTTCTTAGTCAGTCAAAGTATGTTAAGGATATTCTCAAAAAGTATGAAATGGATAATGCTAAACCTATTAGTACACCTATGAGTTCCTCAGTTCAGTTGGATAAAGACCCTAAGAGAAAATCTGTTGATCAAAATAAATTTAGAGGGATTATTGGATCTTTGCTTTACTTGATTGCTAGCCAACTTGATATCATGTTTAGTGTTTATTTATGTGCTAGATTTCGATCAGATCCAAAAGAATCACATTTGAAAGCAGTAAAAGGATTCTAAGATATCTGTTAGAAACTCAGAACTTAGGAAATTGATATCCTAAGTTTAGCAATTTAGAGGGATTATTGGATCTTTGCTTTACTTGATTGCTAGCCAACTTGATATCATGTTTAGTGTTTATTTATGTGCTAGATTTCGATCAGATCCAAAAGAATCACATTTGAAAGCAGTAAAAGGATTCTAAGATATCTGTTAGAAACTCAGAACTTAGGAATTTGATATCCTAAGTTTAGCTCTTCATTTGAAATAATTAGTTATTCTGATTCTAACTTTGTAGGTTGTAGGGTCGATAGAAAGAACACTTCTGGAACATGTCAGTTTATTGGAAATTCTTTAGTCTCTTGGTCTAATAGAAAACAAAATTCAGCAGCCCTATCTGCTGTAGAAGTTGAATACATTGCATTAGGAAGTTGTGTGGCACAAGTACTTTGGTTAAAATAACAGTTGATTGATTTAGGATTAACTATATGCACTATTCCAATTTATTGTGATAACACTAGTGCTATTTATATTTCTAAAAACCTATTCAACATTCAAGAACCAAACATATTAACATAAGACATCATTTCATAAGGGATCATGTATCCAAAGGAGAAATTGAACTCACTCATGTTTCTACTGAAAATCAACTTACAGATATTTTTACAAAACCTTTAGCCTTTGATACTTTTAGTGCATTAAGAATAATGCTTGGTGTGATTGATTTGAATGCTTAATTAAAAATATTTTCTGCAACATTGATATGTGTTTTCTAGTTAATATTTTTGTGTGTTTTTTATAAGTTTTTGATCTTGTGTTTTGTGATTTTTTTCTGTATCTTGAGTTTTTGTTTTCATTTTTCATTGTGTTTTTAGTGTGCTTGTATTTTAGTTTTGATTGAGTGCTTATTTATGAAAAATTTTGAGTGACAATCGTCCTGGATGAAATTTTTTCGTACGGGACGAATTGTGTTGTGTGTCAAGCTGTCAAACTTTGAACCGTTTGTGTGCAATTTTTTAGTTTTTAATTTTCACTTCATCTGTACGATCGTCACGATCATCCAGGACGAACCTGTTCAAATGACGGTATGATTGAATGACAGTTAAACGGATAAGGTAGTTTTTAATGCTATATTTCGTACATACGAACCTTTTGTTCGTCCGAACGAACACATGTCGGTTCGATGGAGGGGAATGTTTCAACTATCATTAAAATGATCATATGTTTGGATCGTCCCAGGGTGAACACGTGTTCGTCTGTGCGATCAGTTTGGTCAAAAGTCTGTACGAAAGGATGCTTTTTAAGTTGTGTGATTACGAAAAGCCGTTTTATTTTGGACACATCCATTCGTCCATACGAAATTTTTTCATATGAGACGACGTAAAATTTTGTCTGTATGAACAGTCATTTTTTCAGTAAATAGATGGGCTTTTGATCTCAACAGTCACACTCTCACTTCACTTTCAAATCTTTTCGTTCCTTAGATCCTATTAATGGCAAGTTCAAGCAAGCGTCAAAAGAATCTAGCCAAGGGTCCACCAAAGAATTCATCTAAGAACTTCCTTTCTAAAGCCAATAAAGAATCCTTTCCTAGGTTTGTATCTTCCAAAATCACACCCTATAGAATTCTTGTCCAGGAGCAACTAACCTTTCAGGTGATGAACTTGTTTGCCTCAACTCAGTTTGGTTTTATCCTCACCCTAGTTTATCTCAACAACAAAGAAACCTTTCACTACTTTCTGGCAAACATGTCTTTCAACTCCGACCATACTGTTATCTGTTCCTTTGTCTTTAAGAAAAAAGTTAAAATCACCAAAGCTGACTTAGGAGCCTTTCTAAACTTAAGGACTGAGGGAGCTAGAGCACATACCTTGATCACCTCAACTGAATATCAATGGTATGAAATTAATAAAGTGATTAGAGGAATCAATTTTAACGAGCATATTCCTAAAGTATCCGGTCTCGTTCGTAATGCTCGTATCATCCAGCATGTTCTTAGAACTTTTATAATTCCTAAGCTGGTGACAGAAACAACCATTACTCCTTCTTCTTTCTATGGTAACTTTTTTTTCATGACAGAAAGACCTATATGATGGGAGCCCAACCTATCCTTAGAGACTATCTTATGGACTTATCTGAAATTTGTTCATGTCGAGCATAAAGAAAGAAAAAATGGCCTTAGGAACATCTGGTTTGCACATTCTGGATAGAAATCACAAATTTGGGTTCATCCTGATACAAGAGTTTGAAGAACCGCTCTAACTCAACGAATAGGGATCATTTAGAGAGCAAATTCTTCCAAAGAAGAACCAAAAGTAACACATGTCATTAAGTGATACTGAGAGAACTGAAGCTGCATCTCCAGCACCTGCTAAATGAACCAAATTATTAGGATTGGTTCAAAGATTTTGGAACGTTTAGAGGACTTAATCTTTGATCAAAGGGTTTGATCAAAATGTGGAAGCTCATATGCAGTAGTAGAGAATTATAGTACAGCTCAATACATGGGGTTTAATTGAGAGCACAAGATGAATGATAATGTACAGTACCAACATGCTTGTGATGAAGTACTTATTTTTAACATCCTTTGGTGCTGCTCGCTTTGTCTTCCTCCTCCTCCTCCCACGATCAGAGGTCCTTCTGAGTTACACTCGTACTAGATTTTATGGGTGTTTCCTTTATTGTTTTTTTTTTTTTTTTTTTTTTTTAGTTAGTAAAATGTGTTGTACTTTTTTTTTCATAGATGTTTTATTTTTAAATCTTATGATGTATTGATATCACATGCTTAGATTGTAATATCCTTCATATTGATATCAATATAAGTTATCCTATTTTGGCTATAATCATGTTTCTGAAATGTCTGTTAGCCTATATGACAATCGTTATGATTTTTGATCTTGAAAGTGTTATACTTTGAAATAAAAGTTAAAATTAAATTCATTAGAAAATTTAATTTTTCAAAATTTAAGTATTGCTTATAACTTAATGTAATTAAGATTGTCAATTTCATGTTTCTTATTTAGACTACATTAATGTTAATACTATTATTACAACTGTGATACTTTCTTATTTTATTTTTCACTTATCAATAATATTTATGTACTTAAAAAAATTGAAATTTTTTATTATTGATTTTGAAAAGATCAAAATTACTCTTAAAAAAATGTACAAATGTACAAAAATTAAAAGGAATGCGCAATGATTTGCAAGTTGAAAAAGAGGCATAAAATAAGCCCACAAGTAAAAAGATGCACAAAAATGTGCCACAAATTTGAAAAAGATGCGCAAAGCACCACATGTGGTAGTTATTTCTTTTCATTATCTTTTAATCTCTTAATTCAAATTGATCTACTGTACATTTATAATTCGTATTGAAATTTGAAATATACAAATTTTTTATTCATCCTTTTTGCAATGATTTTCTCTATCTTAGTGTCTAAAGTGACTCATATTTTTTATAAATACTTTTTATTATCAATGTTATATCTCTTTTTAAATTCTATGAATTACTATGATTTGCCTAATGTTTTAATTTTGTTTACAAAATTTATTTCAATCACTTTCAAGGCTCAATTATCAAATGATTTTCATATGACTGCTTACTTTTCAGGTCTTTTTTCTTCTTCACTTTTTGCTGTTGTCAAAAATTGGGAGAAATTGTTTGTTCGTATGTGTTTTTGTTTTATGTATTTTTGTTTTATTTTGATGTGTTTTTATTTTGTTTTGTATCTCTTCATATGTGTTTTTTGTTTTTTGTGTTTTTGTTTTGTTTTGATGTGTTTTTGTTTTTGTTTTGTATTTCTAAAAATTTTGAAAAAAAAAATTATGATTAAATTGCCTCCTTATTTTTACGTGTTCATTAATTCAGGGGGAGTTTAGGAGATTCTTAGAATTTGAAATTATACAAATAATAATTATTTTACCTTTTTAAAAATGGGGGAGATTGTTAAGAGAGTTGCTATTTACATGTTTTACATTCTTGCAACTTGTATATTTTTTATGATTCCAAATATTATTATTTTATGTATTGATATCTCCTAACACTTTTTAGAAGATTTGTTTTTGCTCTTGTGTGAACTAACATTTCAAGAAAATCAAACTCCAGACTACTAAAGCTTCAAATCAAATTTAGCATGAGAGATTTTTGTGAATTGAAGCTTGTACTTTTATTTGAATTAAGTTTGAGAGAGAGTGATCGTAATTGAGTGAATAAACACACACACACACTTAAGGAGATCTTTAAAAATTTATACTGATCGTACGGGACGATCAAGTCAGTTATCTCCTCTAAAGAGTAATGGAACAAACAGGAGTCGAAGAAAATTTTTCTAAGTCCTAATCGTCCAGGATGAATGTTAATCGTCCCAGGATGAAATGTTCTCTGGAAAGTTTTTGTTCAGATGAAATTCATATTCGTGCCAGGACGAAATACTCTCTGGAAAATTTTCGTCCAGACGAACTCAAATTCATCCCAAGATGAAATGTCCTCTAGAAAATTTTTGTTCAGACGAAATTCAAATTCGTGCCTAGATGAAATGTTCTCTAAAAAATTTTTGTCCAGACGAACGTAAATTCATCGCAGGATGAATTGTTCTCTGTGAAAACCTTGTTCAGACGAACTCATATTCGTCCCAGGATGAAGTGAACCGACTCTTCAAATTTTAGCGACGTCCTGCAATTTTTGGGAATCGACCTATGGTATAACTGTTCGTACCGGACGAACCTAGTTCGTATGGATGATGTTCGGGTACGATTTCAATTCGCACTGATATACATTTGGTTCATTTCCACACGTTTAAGTAAAATCATCCAGGATGATCCACATTCGTACGGGATGATCAACTTTGAGTTGACTTGAAAATTTGTAGTTTTTTAATGATTTTTCTTGTCTTTCATATAAATAGTCCAATTTAGACTGCCACTTAATCTTTTTGCCTACTGAACTTCATGCCTATTGAAAGGAGAGCAAAGGAGAGAGTGTTTGTAGGAGATTTCTTACTACTAGAGCTTGAAGGATTCACTTGGAACTCAAAGGTAAGAATCTCTACTTATGGTTTTTGATTACTTCACTCTTTTCTCTCTTCCTTATAGATTTATTGTGAGAAGATCTGTCAAGGAGATCCGGTTCTCTGCCGACACTTGGAGAGTGTGAAGAGCCGAAGGGTTCTCTGCCCACACTAGCAGAGTGTGAAAGGACGAAGGGTTCTCTACCCACACTAGGAGAGTGTAAAAGGACGAAGGGTTCTCTGCCTACACCTAGAGAGTGTGAAAGGACGGACGATTCTCTGCCAACACTAGGACGAGTGTAAAAGGACGACGGTTCTCTGCCGCACCGGGTAGTGGTGAAAGAGAGTTTTATACAGGCTTCTCTGCCTTACTGTGGGTGTAAAAGGAGAGTCACTAGTGGTATTAATGCAATACTCGGAGGGTGCCTCCGGGGAGTGGATGTAGGTCAAGTTTGACCGAACCACTGTAAATCTCGTGTCTTTTATTTTTTCGCTGCTTCTATTTTTGCTTTTCTATTTCTAACTTGTGTTTGAAAAACATTTTCTATAAAATTCACTAAAGTTAATTTTCTTGATTTTAAATTTTAAAAAGAGCGGTAAAATTTTTAATTACCAATTCACCCCCCCCCCCCCCCTAAAGTTAATTTTCTTGATTTTAAATTTTAAAAAGAGCGGTAAAATTTTTAATTACCAATTCACCCCCCTCCCTCTTTGTTAGCCGCTGGGACATAAGCTTAGGTTTAACAACCTAATTTATAGTGAATAAGTTTCAACAACTATGACTCTTTAGTTCACACTTCAGCTACATGTCTGTCCAATCCACCTTTACAGCCAGCCATGGTTCAACCAACTAAAGGAAGAAGCCGGAGCAGAGTTCCACATGCCCCTCATGCCATAGACCAAAGCATTATCATACCCCCTCTTGCCTGCCCAATGGATTCTCAAATCATAGATGGGCCTTCTAATTAGCCGCCAATCCAAAATGACATAGATCCGCCCTCTAGCATTCCCTTCTCCTCCACTGCCAACCTTGGTTCTGCAATTGTTAACACTGCACTCCATGCCGCTTTGGATCTACCTCTCTTAGAAAATCTAATAATCCCTACCTCCACAAGTGCTCCTATGATCCATAAAATGCTTGCTCTAATTGTTCACCCCTCTAGCAATCCCAATTTAACCATTCCTAACCTAAATTTGCCAATATAAGACTCTTTTAGCAAAATCATTAACCCATCCATGTTTGGTCCGTCCTTAAGTAGCATAATTTCTCCTAACAAATATGAAGCCCTTATAGATTCCCAAGCAGAGGTTTCCATCATTGAGAATAATTTCTCTAATCAACATCTTTACCCGAAAATACCAATCAAAATCAAACCATCACAACCAATTCGTAATTAACCAAATAAAGCAGAGGTAAAAATAGTCAAAAGACCATAAACTCCTCAACAAAATTATTCTCAATGATGTGCTCTCTTCAAAGATTCAGAGATTTCAGTTCAAGAATTATTGGACTAAAATGGAGGGTTATTGAAACATCATTCTTAATGTATTTTTGGAGCCTTGCCAAGGCAACCCAATGGTGGATTTTGTTCCAAGTTGAAGAAAGTCAAAGCTTGTATTAAGAATAAATCATGGGTATCTTCTACATCTCTAGAAGAATCTTTGAGGGATCTATCCAACTAGCAAAAAGGCTTCCTTTCCCTTATGGATGTTGATCCAGATAATTATGATCTCAATTTATATCTTAAACATCTAAATTTAAAGATCTATGAGCTCTTTACTTGTTGGTCATCTTGGTTAATTCAATGTGGAAAAGCAAAGTGGCTTAAGAATGGGGAGGATGACCTTAAATTCCTCTATTCTAAAATTTAGAGGAGGAAAAACTATAATGGTGTCTCTTTAATTGTTGTTTCAGATGGGTATTCGAGCAACTATCAAGAAGTCGTTAATGTTATTACACAATATTTTCAAAATTTGTATAATCCCTTGCCTCCTCCTAACCAGGATCTTTCATATTTCCCAGTGGGATCTATGGTTCCTCCTCATTTTCTCTCTACTCTTTCTGGCCTGATTACTAATACTAAAATCAAAATGGTTATTTTATCAAGGTCCCTTTCATCCTCTCCTGGGCCGGATGGGACCAATTTCCACTTCTTCAAAACTAGTTGGCATATTACAAGCCCTTCATTATACAGAGCTATCCTTTCCTTTTTCAAAAAGGTTACATCACTAGAAGTGAAGGCTACGACTATTGCTTTAATTCCAAAGAACAATCGTGTTGGGAATATTTTTTATTTTAGGCCAGTCTATTTGTGCAACACCATTTACAAGATTATCTCCATAATCTTGGCGGCCAGGGTTAAGCACATCATGCTTGTGATTATCAATCCTTCTCAAGCTGGCTTTATATACAAGAGGATATCAACTGACGATGTTATTCTTGCCTCAAAAATTTTGAGGTTGTTTAAAAAATGTAAGAGCTCCCCCTTTATGTGTGCTAAACTTGACATAAAGAAAGCTTTTGACTCTATGTCGAGGAAATTCTTACCAAGTAGGATGGCTCAAAAAGGATTTCCTCCTAGGCTTGCATTATGGATGTACACTTCTCTATTTGTGTAGATGGGGTGTTCGAAGGCTTTTTCCCCTCTATAGTTGGGCTCATATAGGGATGTCCTCTTAGCCCCTACCTTTACTATATTCTCATAGATTCTTTCTCATGTTTTTGGACTCTTCCATGGATGGAGCTACATCTTTTGAACATTTTACATTTAACAATTTTAATCTCTCCCATTTATTATATACTACTGACTTATTAGTTTTTGGTAGAGCCTTGATACAAAATAACAATGTTTTGAAAGATGTTCTATCTAAGTTTGCTAACTCCACTAGCTTTCTAGTCAACTTGGATAAAAGCTCTATTATTATGTCGCCTAATGCCCCTCATTCCAATGAGATTTGCTCTATCCTCAACATTGCTAATTATAGCTTCAAAATCATCTATTTGGTGATTCTTATCTCGATCAAGAGGCCTCAAATCACTGATTTCTTCCCCCTTCTACATGTTATTGCTAATAATATCTCATGTTAGAAAGCTAAGCTACTCTCTTTTGTAGGTAGGCTCTAATTTAATTTATATACTATCTTGAACACCATAGCCTATTAGATCCGCGGCACTATTATACCTAAGAACTGCTGTAGGAAAATAGACAAACTTTTTGCTAGATTTATTTACTATGGGGGCTCTATGGCTAAGAAATTACACTTAATCTCTTAGAATAATACTTATAAACCCAAAAATGTGGGGGGTTTGGGGCTCCCTTTTATTCTTTTCGTTCGATTTGCATACAATTGTTCCATTATTTTTAGATTGTGTAACTCTCACTCTCCCTTAGTAACTTGGCTGGTGTGCAGGTACTGCTCTCCATGGAAACCTATTTCTTCTGGCTCTTCTCCCATGTTGAAAAGTCTATGTGAGACTGCTTCTTGTGCGAAAGGGAGCTTTAACTTTAATGTGAAGGTGCATTCTCCTATCTCCCTAATATGGGATCAGGGTTATAACGGGTCATATTTATCTGAACTTAATTATAATTCCTCATTTCTAAATGCTTTTACATCTGATGCTCCTCTCACAGTTATTTTGGATATGAATGGTTGGATGGTTCCTTCTAATAGTAATGAATTTATACTTGTTAATATTATGTTTGTCCCCATTCATTTTGGTGATGACATGGTTAGTTTGAAATGGAAAAATGGGAGTAATGTATCTTTTGGTGATTTCTTGAAGGAATTTTATAGGGAAGAAAGGGAGGTGGCTTGGTTTAAATCGGCTTGGCATAAACATGTGGCTATTCGGTATTCTGTATTCGGCTAGATGTGCTTGGTTCGTGGGTTTAAAACAGCTGATGTGCTACTCAAAAGAAATATTGTGGTGGATCCATTATGTTGTTTATTCCATGTTAAGCCCAAAAATGTATCTCATCTATCTTTGAATGCGACTTCACCTATTCTATCATTGTTGGCAATATGACGTGCTTAAGATCCTTTCTTTTAAACCCAAATTTATTCCAAATTATTAACTTATTTGCTGATGTCAACATTACAATGCTGGGGAAATCTTCTTTCTATCTGTTATTGCTATGGTGTTTTGTCTATCACTTATCGAGGGAGAGAAATGCTAGAAAGTTTAGAAATAATTTTTACATACATTCACTATTTGTATTAGTATTATTAAGGCTATCATTATTAAAATTTTTGGTTGGAAATAGGGGGAGAAATTTAAGCACTTGCTCAGTGCATACAATTAATGGTCTTGTTGCTTTATGTTGCTCTCTATGGATGTTGTGTGGATTCTTCTTTCTTGGTTGTTGATGCCTATGCTTATTACGGAAGTTTCTGTTATGGGATGTGAGGACTGATTCAATTTTCTGGCTGCCTTTCGTTGGTTTTGATGACCTCGTGAAGTGGTGAAGGCCTTATGACTTTCATTTATTGGATTGGCTCCGTTATTCTAAACGGGATTTTTGTTGCCTTGAACGATGATGAAATCGTCCTGGTATCCCCTTGGAAGGTCTTCGAGTAACCAAGGGTGTCATTTATATCTGATACTGCTTTGGAATCTCTTAATTTCTGAGTCCATACATTCTTGCATTCTTGCTTTCTCACTTCCTCTTTTGTTGGCATATGCTCAATGGTAATCTGGTAGCCTTTTTGAGAGTCTGTTTTTGTTGTAGCTGCTCTTTTTGGTCTAAGCATGTTGGCTCTTTTGTTTGGTTTTTGCTTACTTGTTATTTCTTTTTTATTAATGGAATGGGCTTTACCCCTAATTTTTTCAAAAAAAAAAAATTTTTGAATTTGCCAAAGTCAGAATAATTCCAAATGTCCTGAAAATTCTAGTCAACCACGTGTTGTCGCTACTCGCATGCAATTGACCGCCACTCGTCCTGGTTCATCATTTTTCAATGCATTGCAAATATAGCAAAACGAACATAAAAAAATATTTTAATATATTTGATTAATTTGCAAGTAACATAGTAACTCATAAATTTATAAAAATGCATTCATTCAAACTACTTTACATTTTAAAAATACATGAATTTTAAAATTTTCCAATCAAACAATCACTAAATCAATTATTTTTTATATATAATACATATATACTAATATACTTCAATATTTTTGATATTTTCTATAATGCATATTCAATTCATACCCATCTCATAAAATTAATTGATTAATTTATATCTCCACATTTAGAAATCTTTCTAACTCCACTATTGATGTACTTTTATGGCATTTCAAGAGCTCATAAATATGAGAAGAGAGTTCATCTCTCACCATCATTAAAATTTCTTTTGGCATTGATTCTTTTTTCTATTGTTGCTAAGATAAAACTTATTTTTTTCTCAATCATAGTTTTAAATATATTTTTTTCAAAAATACTATTTTAAAGACAAAATAAAAAAAAAACTGAAAAAAATGTCATCCAAATGAACATTATTTTTACTAATTAACTTTCCCATTATAAAAACAATAAAAAGAATGTCTTAAAAGGGAGAAAAAAAAGTTGTTCTTGAAAAGTACTTCGAATAAGCTTTCTAGCCAATCGAACTTACTTTGAAAGAAATAAAATGTATGATTCATTAACATAAGATTATATGTTACTATTCTCAAAGGAAAATTGTTGATATTGCAATGTTATTATAATGCATAAACTAAGCCAAATATTATTTTTCTCTAGTATTTAACATCTAAATTTTTTTAATTTTTTTTCCAAAATTATAGAAATTATATTTGATTTGTAGAAATTACAAAATGATGCTAGTAAAAGTAAAATAAATTTAATAATTCATTCCAAGACTTTACATATACATTTTTAGTCATCATTGGTGAATTGACCTAAGTCTTGTATTTTTGGCCACTTAACCATCCTAATTAAAAATTTTAAATATATATTTCTTATGGATTAGAGAATTTGTTAGTTTGTATATTATAGCCTTTCTATTACACATACATAGTCACACTTACACATGCACCCTTTTCTTTTACACATACATAGGCACCTACCTCAGGCATGATATAATAATTCATTAATTTGGATCTTTCAAAGACTTTATCCATCCTCATACTACATTTAGGGGCTACTTGGTTTGTTGAAAAGGAATGCAAAGTATTTCAATTATACATGTTTCAAAAATTTGTGTGTTTGGTTTGATGAAAAAGAAATGCAGAGCAAACTTTTAATGAATTTTCAAATACATAGCAAGCTTGACTCTTTTGTAGCTATAGATAACCGCCATCGTCACCCTATTGTCTTCATTACCAATCACCTCCCAACTCCCTCTGACTTCTGATGAGGCATTCAACGGGCTCCCCCACCACCCTTGGTTATCAATGTTGCCCACTGTCTGCTAGCCCCCGCCACCACTTGCCGCCACCACCTTTCACCAGCCACCACTATCATGGGTTTTCACTACATTTATATTAATTCAACTGAAGAAAAAAAAGGTAATCACATATATTTATTTTCCACTTATCCAAGCAACTTCAAGCATTCCCATATATATTGCATTACTTTTACAATATATTCCATTTTATTTTTATTTCCTTTTTCAACAAAATAAACTAGCCCCTTATCCTTGAGAGGATTTTTTCATATACTCCCATTTTCCACTAGATTAGATTGCTTTACTCTAGTCTCTATAAAAATATACTTTAACCGATCTTTATTATGACTTGACCTAATTTTTCCATATTGTCTTAGACCCGCATGTAAGCTTTATAGGAGCTATATCAATACTTATATCCTAATCTTTATTTAGTTGACAACTCCATTGAAACCATTAGTTCCCCCTGATAGTGAATGGCTCCTAAGGAACCTTTCCAATTTAGTTGTTGGCACTCTTATTCATTGTAGATTCCCTTCTATCCAAAAACTTTCGTAGCCTTAGCTATAAACTTCCCTTCTTAACCTTTAAGTCAATTTCTCTTCTTAGCTATTAACAATAAGTTATCTTTTCGACCTTTTCACTAGGCCTTCTCATCTCCTTACTGAGCTCTCCTTCTTTCCCTAAGTTGAGTTCCTCCTTGACCTTGATGCTAATGTCACCTTTTCAAACCCCACCATCAAGTTCTTTCTCAACCTTAATTGCCAACATATAGTTATCGACCTTTGATTGACTTTCTTGTTGCCTTCGGCTAACTTTCTCATCATTAATGGCCACGACTAGCCCTCATGAGGTTAGATGATATTTTCCAAAATATTCTTTTCAATATTGTTGGGTTTGAGAAAGGTGCCTTGCATTTGACATCATCCTCATAACATACACCCTTATTTGTCTCATCTTGATATCTTTCCCTTTTGGTGAAATAGACTATATACTCAAGATGTATGACCCAGCATTTTGCCAAAGCTTCTAATTGATGCCCATATCCTCATTAGTGGTGCCTCATTGTATAAACAATACAATTGTTACCTCCCCTCCACCATATATTTATAATTTATTTATTTATTTCAATTGTGAAAGTAATTGATGCATCAAGGAAGGGGGGTGAATTGGATATTTAAAAACTTCTTTAACGAAAAGAAAAAAAAAATTATAACTTGATGCTAAAGCGAATTACATTCAAAATAAAAAATAAATTATCAATTTCACCCACGTAGTTAATCAAAACAAAATTAAATGTGGAAATAAAGTGTGAAAATAATAAAGGAAAGACCACACCAGATTTATAATAGTACGGTCAAACCTTGACCTACGTCCACTCCCTAAAGGAACCCTCTGAGTATTGCACTAAATCTTTAGTGACTCTCATTTAGCCCCCACAGCTAGGCGGAGAAGCCCGTACAAAATCACTTCCACCTTCTCCAGTGCGTCGGAGGAGCCGGGTCTTTTGACACCAAGGAAATCTTCTTCTTCCCAAAACTTTCCTCAAGATGAACCTTGAATCCGATGGTACTAAGGTGCAAGCTTGCCAGAACAACTGTGTGAAATCACCTCCACACTCCCTTGAAACCCTTTCCAAGAATCTTCTCCATCTCAAAATCCACCCTTTTAAGTTCTCTCTTCAAGTTTTCTCCAGAAGAACAAAGACACAATGGCTTCCAAAGACTATTACAATGTCATATGACAAAGCTTAAATAGAGGGCTTCAAAAAACCCTAAAAATCAATTAAGTCATCAAATATCATACAGTACGATCTCATAATTGTCTAGTAAGATGTGCATAATTTAACCTATTAGTACTATACGAATAGTTCAATTTGCAAGTTAGTACTGTATAAACAGTTCAATCAAAAAGTAGTTTGTTTAGGATGAAACATGGGGCGAATAAAATCATCTCTATTGATCATAAAGTATGATCCAGTTCGTACAGTACGATCAAAATATCAAGATTAAGCCGATTCAATTGACTAATCACAGGATTAAATTAGGCAATATTTTAAATATTGTACAGTACGATCAAATTCATATAGTACGATTAAAATAACTTTTCACATTCAATTTTTTGTTTAATTTAATGTACGACGGACTTTCTAGTTATAACAGATCGTCAAGTATGATGTAGTGTTCGTATTGTACGATTAGTTATATTTCAAAAATATTTTTTCCACGAAAATAAAATATTTTAATTAATTTTTGTAACATCAGATCGTAGAGTATGATCCATATCGTACAGTATGATATACAGAAAAATTAAAATATTTAAAATCATTTTTGCTCCTCATATGTATGTGCACAATCACCAAGCTAGCATATATCATTACAAAACTTAACATAAGAAATGAAAATTACATACTCATTTAACATAACATATTATACCCAATCTTGAATCCTGAATCTTCAAAAAATGGTGCATGGTGTACCTAAAATATTAGTCAACACACAAACAAAGATGCATTATAAATATTAGGAGAAATAAAGAGGTAATCAATATTATTTGTTATTATCAAAATCATAAACTCGAAAGCCTCAGTTGCAACAAATTGTAGCTTCCTTTAAGATTTTTTGAAAGTAATGTTTATAAGACAATTATTAAATAGTAAAAAAATTATTATCCAAAAAAAATATTACTTTTTATTTGACTATTTTTCTTTAAAAAAAATAGGTTCACAAAATATCTTAAATAAAACCTAATATTTTTTATTTATGGGCTTCATAAATTATGATAAAACTGTTGTTGCCAGGTCCCAAGTCCTGGATGAGAAAAGTGGAGGATTGCTTTAAGTAGTCAACAGCTAGAATAAAACTTGTCGAACAATAATGACATGAATCCTTTAAGAAATTGTGTTAATACTAGGGCGTCCCCTAGAAGCGACGCGTTGTATGGCCTGAATACAGTGACAAGTGTGCAAGAGCCGCTGCACCGGCGCCCGGGTGCAGTGTTAAATAGGCAAGGGTTCCGACATCAAGGACAGATGTGGGCAAAGAAGCTAATCCATGAAACTAAAATTAGGATAGGAACTTGGAATATAGGTTCCCTTACAGGAAAATTAATGGAATTAATAAATATTATGATTCATAGGAAGTTAAATATTTTGTGCATTCAGAAAACTAAATGGGTTGGAGAGAAGGCTAAAGAAATTAATAGTTTAGGATTTAAACTTTGGTATTTGGGTAGGAGTCGTACTAGAAATGATGTAGGTGTTATTATAGATAAGAGTTTAAAGGATAATGTTATAAAAATTAATATGATTGGAGATAGAATTATAATTTTAAAGATTGTTGTTGATGATAAGATTATTAATATTATAAGTGCTTATGCTCTTCAAGTAGGTTTGGATATGAGTTCTAAATTAAATTTTTTGAATGACTTAGAAGAATTAATACAAAAGATACCTCTTGAAGAAAGAGTTTTTATTGGAGGAGATTTAAATGGGCATGTTGGTAGAAAGGTAGATGATTTTAAAAGCATTCATGATGGCCATGGATTTGGAACGACGAATGAAGGTGGCAAGACCATATAGGAATTTTGTTTAGCTTATGACTTTTCAATTGCTAATACCTTTTTTAAGAAAAGGAATTAGCATCTCATCACTTGTAAAAATGGATTGACTATTTACTTATTAGAAAATTAAATTGTTTAGATTGCAAGGATTGTAAAGTTATTCCGAGTGAAAATTTATGTACCAAACATCGATTTTGTTATAAAAACTAGTTTAATTTTAAAAATTCTGATAATTGGGAAATATATAAAGTGGCTCGTAAGGATGCTAAGAAAGCAATATGCGATGCAAAGGCATTAGCTTTTAGTGATTTATATAATAGATTGTATACTAAAGATGAAGAAAGATATATGTATAAGTTAGTCAAACAAAGAGATAGGATTAGTAAGGATTTAGTTCAAGTGAAGAGTATTAAGGATGAAGATCAAAAAATACTTTTCTTAGAAGATGATATTCAACAAAGGTGGATGAGATATTTTGCTAAACTTTTTAATGAAGATTGTGAAAATAAGATTGACTATAGCGACCTTAGCACCCTAAATGAAAATAAAGATTTCTATTTTTATGGGCGTATTAGTAAAACTGAAGTTAGAGAGGCTTTAAAGAAAATGAAGGGTGGAAAAGCTGTTGGACATGATGATATTCCAATAGAGGTGTGAAAATGCTTAGGAGATGAAGGAATTTCATGGCTTACTAAACTTTTTAATACTATTTTGAAGACTAAAAAGATGTCAGATGAGTGGAGAATGAGTCTGTTAATTCCTATTTTTAAGAATAAAGGTGATGCTCAAGATTGTTCGAATTATAGAGGTATTAAGTTAATGTGTCATACTTTAAAACAATGGAAGCGAGTTATGGAGCATATGTTGCGGCGTGATACTAATGTTTCTCAAAATCAATTTGGATTCATGCCGGGTAGGTCGACTATGGAAGCCATACATTTATTAAGAGGTTTGATGGAGAAATATAGAGAAAATAAGGAGGATCTACATATGATATTTATTGATTTCGAAAAAGCATATGATAAAGTTCCAAGAGAAGTTCTATGGAGAGTTCTTGAAAAGAAATGTGTCAATAATGCTTATATTCAAATCATTAAAAGATATGTATGCATGAGCTATTACTTATGTTCAAACACAAGGTGGATTGACCAAGTATTTCCCTATTTCTGATGACCCGGTTAGGAGAGTAGAGGTATTAGATTTGACTTATGTTAAGAAAGGTAGGGGTAGACCTAAAAAAACTTGGTTAGAAAATATTAGGAATGGCTTTTCTTTATTAGATTTAAACGAGAATTTGACTTTTTAAATTACACAATAGAGAAAAAGGATTCATGTAACTGACCCCACGTAGTGGGATAAAAGCTTGATGTTGTTGTTGTTGTTGTGGTGGCGGCTTCATAAATTATGAGTTTCTTGCATATTTTATTTAACTGATAAATATCTCTGCCTAATCAGCTGTATTTAAAAAAAAAATTATTAAATCTATGACTAAAATTTATAATTTAAAAAATAATATTTTTTAATCATTAGGTCATATATTTGAAGTGCACTTTTTGTACCAAATAATGTCAGTCCACAATCCACAGGTTTTTTTTTTTTTTTTATGTGTGGGGATAGTTAGGGGATTCTAGTCCGAATGAGATGGGAAGAATTTCTTCTGTCGATCACTCGACCGCAGACCCGATCTCACACAACCTACAGGTCAATAATAAGTTAAATGTGCCCCCAAAAAAAAAACAAATAAATTACCATCTTCACTGTACAAGAAATTTCTCTCCATACTTAAAAACTTCTTCCAAATATTTTATTTTGTATTAATTAAAATTAGAACATAATATCAATTACAAATAAAAGGACAATCAACTACAAATTAAATTTCACGCATAAAACTATATAACATTTAATTAAAAAATTACAAATAAGACTCGAATTTATAATCACTACCTAAAATTCAAAGAACATTTCACTTGAACTAAAGCTCTTTAATTTTTTGGATAGTTAGCTTATGGGACTAACTATTTTGTGCAATCCAACTTAGCAGTGGGTGATCTGATGGAAGATGGATATAAAAACTTTTTTGCTCCTGTAGCCTCCAAGATTTTTCTACTGAGCGCCTTACTTGAATCAACGCCAGGTTTAGTAAGATAGAATGATCTTGAATACCAGTTGATTATCTCAGGAGCAAAGAACATGATTGCATGAAAAGGTTGGTACCAAGATGGCCAAGTCACATACTCATCACCTCTACATGCACTTTCCACAACAATCTCTGCAAATTTATCTGTGTATCCAACTGGGAAAAGTCCAACCTGAACCTGCATGGTTAATGAAACAGACTTAGAGATAGTATTTTGAGGGAATTTCTTGTAAAATTTATAGAACTTAAAAAAATAATAAGTTCATTTTTTCCTTGATTGAATAGATGTAGAGTTGTTGATGATTTGATCTTGACTAAGTGGCTTAAAATCATTCAATTCAATGATTGCTATATTCGAGTTGGATATGACTTGTTAAATTTGATTCTGAGTAAAAAATCAATCCTACCTTGTCCAATTACAGGTAATTTAAGGCTTCGTTTAAGACGGTTTTCTTATTGTTTCTTAAAACAATTTTTTAGTATAAAAATTAAATTTGTTGTACTAAAAAGCTGCTTTAAAAAGTAGTAAGAAAGTCGTCTCAAACGAATCATAAGACAATATATACATTAGAAGGATAGGAATTGAGCAATAGTTAATTTACTTACATCTCTAATCTCCTCATTGACTCCAATTTCACCTCCTTTTTGAAGAAATTTCCCCTTTGTAAGTTCTGAAGCTACGTATCCTGGTGTCAGTATGGTGATTCGTATGTCTGATCCAAACTCTGCTCTCAGTGTTTCATAGAATCTAATTAGTGCAGCTTTGCTTGCCTATGAAATTGAAATATTAAACATTCAAACATTAGGTTAGATATCTGAGAGAGCAGAAAAGAGAGAGAGAGAGAGAGAGAGAGAGAGAGAGAGAGAGAGAGAGCAAAGATTTCTTCCATTACATTGTAAAAGCTCATTCTTGCAGTGGGAACACGTCCGGCAACTGAAGATGTGACAATGATATTCCCTTGACTATTCTTCAGGTATGGAATAGCGTAATAGGTTGTATATACTGCACCCCAGAAATTTACATCCTACAAAGAGTTAAAAGTTAAATTCCAAGTAAATTGGAACTTAAAAATAATGAAATACTTCTATGTGATTCGATTTTTGATTAATGATGACGTAAGAGAAGACATTGTAGTAATACTAGAAAAAACTGCTATATGAAAAGGAGCATGTCAAGTGAATGAACTCGTAGCTTGTGTACTCACCATAACTTGGTTGAAAGCAGATATGTTGGTGATCTCTTCAAAGAGAGAACTGGAAAGAAGCCCAGCATTAACAACTAGGTGATTCACTGCAATGCAAAGAAGATACTTTGTGATAATAAAGCCAATAAATTTATGAAGTAAGAAATAAATATAAATACTATATAAAATATCACATTGGGCAAAGTGGGCAATGGTTTCTTCAATGACTCTCTTGCATTCTGACTCTTTGGAGATGTCTGCTTTGATCACTAATACATCTGGCGAGCCTTTCCCCAATGCAGCCTTAGCAACTTTTTTTAGTGCGTGCTCTCTTCTGGCTACAAGAACTAGAGAGGCTCCTCTAGTTGCATATTGGTAAGCCAGTTCCTGTTATCAAAATGTTTGTAAGGATTATTATAAATGGGTTTAAAGTAACTATTCGTATAGGGCATTTTAAACAGCTTGTAGCTGATTACATAGAGAAGCTTTATTTGAATAACAAGAAAAGGAGTAAGAAATTAGCAGACTGCATATGTGAGAAAGAAAGAAATCTAAAACGTCATAAATTTAATTCAGTATTATAACTTCTGCATAACGAAAGATTCCTTTCAGAATAATGAAATATAACTTTTGCATACCAGAGCATTTCAAATAGACTGAAAGAGTGCTGAAGATTTATGTTCTTAGCTCTAGATTTTTTGGTACATAAAGAGCTGAAGATTTTTTTTTTTTTCATAGAAAAATTAATCTAAAGAGAAGACCATAGAACCAATATCCGATTATAAGCTTACACTATAGATGTAAAGTCTAATGATGAATCCTACTGGCATGCTAACCCATTTTGCGCAAATGATGAACCCTAGTGGTGCAACAACTTGTTTAGTGCTCTTCACAAAGTTGTCCACATGTCAAGCTAAATGTGAGTTCTGATTTGACCGGTTTAGCAATACTGGCTAATTTGATTCATAAAAAGATAAAGAAGAAGCTAATGTGGTACCAACTAAAATCAACCTAACTGAATCATTCAAGACTTATTAGACAATCTCAAGGTTCTTCACCCAAGTCTCTATTACCAAGTCTCTATTAGATCAAAGTTGTCAATAGGAATAACACAACATATCGGCCAAGAACATCTCTTTATCTTGATCAGATTCATTACTTGAACCTTAGAAGATTTCCCTTTTTTGTCCTAATGACACCACAACTATGGCCATCAAGCTAACCACTCAAAAGATACAACTAGCCAATTATTGTATGAGAAACTGCCACACCAAAAAATTCTCTATTTGACTCTCCTCCATGTCTCGACATTGTTATCATGGGCTAATTGTCAATTAGTCATTCGATCATTTCATGTTTTTCAACGGATAATATATTTTCCAGGCCTGCCCGATGTACCACATTCTCAATCACTACCAAAGTAGTTCTCTCACAACTTGCATGGTGATCTCCCCTTGTATACCCTCAAACTTTAAATAGCCTTAAACTAGGAATTGAGCTAAAATTACATTCTCCTTAACCTCAAAGAGGGTTTTGCCTTATGTATCACATCCTTCACCTAAGTGATTTGCATAGCCTCAAACCAGGACTAATTGTCAATCACTCATTCAATTATTTAATGTTTTCCACCATACAATTGACCTTCTCCAAGCTTACCCGATGTACCACATCCTTTACCCCTATTAGAGTGGTTCCCTGACAACTTGCATGACGATCTCCCCCTATAGCCTCAAACCATGCATAGCCTCAAACCAAGACTTTAGCAAAAATTACCTCCTCCTTCACCTCTAAAAGGGTTTTTCAAACCTTTATTGAGAAATACTCCTTAAAAAGAGAGAGAGATTTTAAAAGCTGGGAAACTTTAGAACTTATAACTCTTTCACAATAACATTAAACTTTTCTCCCCTCTTCTCTAAGATAGGGATTGTTTGGTTGGTTGTAAAATGAATGCAGTGCAAAATAAATGCATTGTAAAGTAAATACTTTAAGTCTATTTGGTTGGCTATAAACTGAATACAGGAAACTTTATTTTCCTATTTGATGAATGCAGAGTAAAGTAAAATCACTTAAATCAAAATGGCATGTACTCACGGTCGCTCGGGACGAACAAAGAAGATGCAAATGCAATAGTCGCTATTTGAATTTAAGCAGAGACGGGTGAATGGGGGAAATCATTGAATGGTTAGACCCTTGTGTGCGGCTGAGGGAGATAAGTCTTTGGCCCTTCTTGTGTGTAACAAAGAGATCAGAGGGGACTGAGCTTCATCCCTTGGCATGCGCAACATATCGAACGAAACAGGAATGAGAGAGGCTTTGGCCCTACTCACGCGAAGCAGGATCTTTCTGCGTGCGAAGTCGAATAGAAATGATGGAGCCGAAGAAGCGACTCCTCACATAAAGCAGGATCTTCCTGTATGCAAAGTCAAATAACAACAATAGAGTTGAAGAAGTGACTCCTCACACAAAGCAGGATCTTCCTGCATGTGAAGTTGAACAGCAAAGATGGAGCCGAAGAAGCAACTTCTCAAGCGAAGCAAGATCATCCTGCATGCAAAGTTGAAAGGCAATGGAGAAAAGAAAACCCTGGTACAGAACTCTGCCTCAGGCGAAGCAGGAGGAAGAAATGAAGGAGTATTCCCGTGGGCTACTCTCTCGCGCGCGCTTAAGGAATTTCTTATTCGCTCGATTTGAGCAGGTTTAGTTTGCCCGCATAATGAACTAACGCGGAGAATTCAAAATTTTACTTTACTCAATTGTCCAACCAAATACCAAAAAAGTGAAAAAGCAAAGCATTCACTATGCTTTGCATTTCTTTTCTTCCAACCAAACAACCCCTTAGTAGGTTGAATCATATAAAATCATGGTGTTGTCTCCTAACTCTTATCTCTCTTCCTTATACTTCTCTCATATACCCATAGGTCGGAATTTTTCCCCTGTCAAAGATTATTTAGCTTTTAAGCTTACCATTCCTCTTTTTCCTTTTAGTGAAATGATAAAAACTGTAGTTCAATTTTATTCATTCTCCTCTCGGACCACTTCTTACCATCATAACTAGTGACTATGTTTTAACTATCAATCCAATTTATGAGATGGAAATTTTCAAATAGACACAATACTAAATGCAGCGCAAAATATTATCTAGGCTAATAAATAATTATGCCTATGTTAGCTTCAAAATTATAGTTAAGATTGACTATTACTTCGTGGTTAATCATTATTACTCGTAGATTAATACTTTCAAGTTTGATACTCTTTTCCCAACAATTAACATTAATGAGTAGATTTATGAAGAAAATGTTGCATTAACATTCAAGGTCGAGAAGTTTGATGACTCAAACGTGTTTTGGACTATAAATAACCATATTTTTTGAAAAAATTGAAATTTATCACATACATTTTATAAAAGTGCATAAAAACAATTACAATTTAAGAAAAGTTATTGCTGGGGACAAACCTTTAATATAAGAGCCAAGTATAAATTTGTTTCATTTTTTTTCAAGAAAAAAACAACTATGTGAGGAGTAGAGATCAAAATCATGACCTTATGATTGAGAGCTGGGGTATGAACAATTAGGCCAAGTCTTTGCTGACAAGTCTTTGGATGACAATGATGCACAAAGTTTTTGTCTAATAGGGTATTGTTAAGGTATATATGGGGTTTGTTAAGATGCTTAAAATTATGAGTAGAGAAGATAAAAATAGATGAAAATAATTTGTTAACAATTGAACTAAGTTTGGTGGATAAGATTTTGAAAGAGTATTAAAGGAAACAATTAAAAATGTCTTATTTTTCTCTTTGACCGCTTCTTACCATTCACAATCACTGACCTTGCTTTTACAAGCACTCCCCATTTATGACCGGGAATTTTCCAAATGAGCATGACAGATTATGCAGTTACATAATATGATATAGGCTAACAAAAATTTTATGCCTGCCTTAGCTCCAAAATCTTAGGAAAACTTGAATATTACTTTATAGTTCATTAAATTCACTCATGGGATAATGCTTCCAAGTTAGACAGTTGTTTCCTAACAATTGGTATGTGGGAGAAGGTTTATGAGGCAATATTATCATTAATATCAACAAGTTTGATGGCTCAAAGAATTTTAAGCTTTAGAGAACTATGATGCATGGAGTTTTAGTCTAACAGGTGTGTGCTAAGATGCCTAAAACCATGTGTAAGAAAGATAACATAAAGATGGATGAAATGACATTTCAACGATTCAACCGTCTAGTGGATGAAGCTTTGATAGTGATCTAACATAAACCAATAGAAGGTTTAAGGCTTTAATTTGGAGTATTTGTATACAACCACAAGCCTCTAAAATAAATATGATTAAAAGAAAAGATTGAACTTGCTCGAAACTTATTAAATCATATTAAAATGAGTTTAATTCTATTATTTGAGATTTTAAGGAATAATAGAATGATTGTTGATGATGAATATCAATCATATTGATATATGCTCCGTATCGCCCTCCCATATAAAAATTTCATGACAATATGTTATATGAGAAAGATAATGCAAACTCATTGGATGAAAAAAAAACTTACTTCCTTTTAAAGATCTGATTATTTGTTGGGGGAGATCTTTTAAAGATAAGATATTTCTAAGTTTGAAGGTGCAAGATTCGAAAAGCCACTGATAGATTATTGGTTAGGGGAGATCTTTTAAGAAAGGGCATGCTTCTAATCACGACAGGGGTAAGTTTAAGACAAGTCCAAGGCCACGCTTCTATTATAAGGGAAAAAAAAACACACATACAAAATGAATGCTATGCTTTGTAAAAAAGGGAGTAACAAGCAAGTGAGAACAACAATGAGGGAAAAACACCATATGCAAAGGTTGTTGTAAGGGGCTTTTTTGGATTTGCATTGAGTTTATATAATGAGCAATGAACTAAACACTCACTAAACAAACCTCTATAATTTTAACATGTATAAAAAAAGCATAATAGAAGTTTTTATGCATGCATGTTATGAAGCACAAACTCAGTAATGGAACACCCATTAATCATCCAAACCATATCAAAACTTTAATAAATTAGGATCAATTTGTATTATCATAGTTGTTTCTAACGTTTATTTTGGAATAAAATATATCAAACATAATTTTTAGCATCATGAACACATGTCAGCTATGATGCATAGACACGGACATGACAATATGGATACAACACGATACAAATACGGGACACATCAATTATTGAAAATATAAGACACGGACACGAGTTGGACATGTTATTATAAATTTTATATTTTAAAAATAGTGTATAAAAATTGAATAAATATAATATTAAAAATAATTTAGAAATAATAAGTCATTTAATTAAAATTTGTGCTTAAAATGATTAATATTAGGATGTCGAGCATCGATGTCGTGTATCAGGCATTGAGAGAGGAGACGACAATATTGTCAACAGTCGGACATCGATGTTATGCAATAAGTATTGAGCATCAATGTCAATAGGGCGTCTGCCATCAATGTTGAGAGGGCGTTGGTTGTCGATGTTATGAGTTGTCAAGTTGTTGGTGTAGAAATTTCTAGCATCGAGCATCAATGTCAAGACAATGTCAAATTTTGATGTTGAGATTGTTTTGAAATATTGATGTTGTAATGACGTCAGAGGTTGATGTCATTGAGCCTCTGACTTCATTGAGCATTGTTGTGAAATCAAAGTCGCAACTTGTCAAAGAAAAATGAAAATGAGAATATTCCATGAATAGAGTATTAAGTGCAAGTGATTGCTTTTGTGTTGTGGATAAGAAATAAGAAAATTTAGTTTTTTATATTTTAAATAAATAAAAAATTGAAATACATGAAAGTATATTTAAAAAGAAATCATAAAATATTTAAGGCACACATGTCGGACACACGTATCCAATTTGTATTAAATATTTTTTAATCGATCATGTTTTTGGCGTATCCGACACATGTCAGAAGAATGTCATATGCATGTCGTGTCAGATACGTGTCGGAGACTGCACGACTCTTTGAAGAGAAGTGATGGTGCATCATAGCATGTCAATCAACCTTCATAACTTACACGCTAAATTAAATTTCATATAGTGTACAATTATGCAATGCACTTATATTTTGTTTTCAATGTATTTTATTTAGAAAATTATAATTTAATTGAATGTTAATAAAATAAAAAAACCATTTAATGATACTACTACCTCAAAACAAATTTAAAAAAAAATGCTACTTGAAAAGAAGCTCGTCCATTTTCATAATATTTAAAATTTTCTCCATCGTAAATTTGAACTTTAATTACATACTATCTAAAATATGGTTGAATATTAAATTTTATTCATATTGATTTTATAAACATGAAAAAATCAATACTTTGAACTGCACTTTTGATTTTTTAACATATGCTTAGAAAAAATGTGACAATTATTAGTGTAAATAAAAGTTTTAATCACATATTTTTATTAAAACGACACAAGCAATCATCAAAATGTTGAAAAAAACATGATTTAAAAAAAATTATTTTCAACATATACAAAAAAAAAAGCAACAAAAAGTCTTTATCCTACTATGTGGGATTAACTAAATGAATTTTTTTCCCAATGGTCTCCTATTAAGAGCAAACTCTCATTTAATAAAAAAGTATCATTATTAATAATTTCTAACTTTTTTTTTAGGTCAAACTCTACCTTTCTTAAAATCAATCTATAAATGCTAATCTCTTCTTTCTCTCTTAATTTCTCATTAATTTTATATTTTCCCATTCTTCTTATGATTCCGTGTTAAAATTCATTTAATGTCTCGTTTACGTTCAACTAATTTAATTGATCAAATTCAAACAGCCACGCAACATTGCAGCTTTTCTTAAACTCATTTACAACCAAGGGATAATAACTACCTTTCATAACTTTTATTGCTAAAACATAGGTTAAGCTCTGAAATTGCACTTCTCATACATTAAATTTATGCTTAAATTAAAAAATAATAAATATAGAAATGGCCGGTGGGGGCGGTATAAATAAGACACCAAATGCTCTGCTACCAGATTCGGAGAAACAGTGAATGGTTGAAGGTGCATGTGACACAATAAATTATACGGAATGAGCGTTGATGGCCCCCCGCTTACTGTAAGTCTAGCTTTAATAATTTAGATGTTCAGCTAAGTCATAAATAATCCAGGCATTTAATATTTCATTAATTATATGGCTATAAAACACATTTTGTTCAAATTTTATTTATTTATTTTTTAAATAACACTCAAATCTTATTTATTTATAGAGCCCTCATCCTTATCCCTTCTGTTAAATTCCCACCAAAATATTAAATCTCACAGTTAAATTCAAATTTTCGTTAAAACTCTTGATAATTTGATAATGGCATGCACAAGTACATAAATTTAATATTTTTAAGGTATTTTTAGATTTATAAATATGATTATTTGTGTGTTGTACGGTAATTTTGCATATATATAGATAAGAGTAAAATATTATGTTCTTGTTAAAAAATTATATTTGAGTTAGTAATTATATTTGATTAACAAGTTTAGATAATATTTTTTATGAAATTTGATGCATCCTATCCAAATCTTTTTTATTTATAACATCAAAGTGAAAAAAACTAGCAAATTTTTTGTGTGTTCTAAGATCAAATCATTTAAAATTTAATAAAGTAAAAAAAATAATATGAATTATAATTTTGTTATGCTCTTCCATATTTGGGTTGCATTAGTATAATAGAAATAGTTAATATTAATTTCATATATAAACAAATTTTGATCATTACGTTAAAAATTGCCCTCAATTTCGTATCTAAATTAAAGAGTTTATCTGACAAGCTTCTTTATATCTATCAAAATCTTTATAAAACTTGATAAGTAAATATTATATTTTACATCACGTAAATTTTCATATTAATCAACATCTTTTTATAATATCTAACAAGGGCATCAATTTAATTTGGGAACAATCGGGAGCTGAAAATATATTTTACTATATTTATACATACATATTTGGAAAATGACTATGGGAAGCCCAAAGACCTCCACAATAGCATTCAAACCCTATTATCTGAATAGCCGCCGCCCACCAATAAATATTAAAAAAATATGAAAAGAGTCAAACAAATCAACGGTATTAAAATCCATCATAATCAGAATTTAATTCTAACTCAAATTTACCTTTTGTCCCAACCTGAAGCTATCAAACCATTCTTAATTTATAACCATACGCAGCTAAATATACCGATTTGTAATAAACTTACTAACCTCTCCAATGCCGGAAGAAGCCCCCGTTATCAGAGCCACCTTTCCCCTAACATCTTCTTTGCAAAAGGGCTTAACGAAGACAAATGCTGTCAGTCTGCAAATCCAGGCGATGGGGAGATAGAATAGCAAGAACACAGTAATCAAAACATGCATAATCACGCTGAGAAAGCTATTGAAGATATCCATCGCTGGTTTATATCAGAAATTAAAAAAGAGAGAGTTAGAGATTTGAATTCTCCGCCGAAGAGACAGAGAATACAGAGAGAGAGAGAGAGAGAGAGAGAGAGAGAGAAGCGTTATCTGAACTTCAGAGGAATAGGCACGGGAGGGACGGAGAAGGGCTTTTTGCCTTTTTATTGGCTGCTTGAAAATAAAATGTGGTCCCGTTACCGACGGTGATCGGAAAGCATGATGACCGTGATAAACGACTTTAGGGACAGTGACCCGCATGGAACAATGATGCGGTGGGTTCATTAAATTGAGAAATGGGGATGACCACCACCCAAATCCCCAACTGCCTCTTTATTTTTTTTTTATTATTTTTTTTTTAGAGAATTTCTAACGTCTTCTTCTTTAGAATATGTTTTTAAATTGAGAGATAATGAAATATTGTTTTTCTCGAAAGACTTTTAGGTTCAAAAGGGGGGTCTTTAATGGGCCAAAAATTATATGCGAAATTCTCCACAATAAAAAAGAAAAAAATAATATCGAGGAAGAGTAAAATTGGTAAAATATTCTAATTAAATTTTAAAAAAAATTTGTTTTTAAATTTTTTTTAAAATTGATTTTATAAGAATTTTCAATTTATTTCTAATTATATTTTAAAATTCAGCCAATTATAAATATCCACACATATGTTGAGATATTGAAATTAGATTGGAGTTAATATTCATAATTAACTCAAGCTCTATATTGTCTCCAGATTGACTTCTACTTCTTATAATGTCTTAGTCTCGACTTAAAAAAGTAGTAACAATTTAAAAATAAATCAATCTTCACGTTTAATTTAGGATACACGTGGGTATTTACCCCCTCCCAAACATTGTTTCATTGATCCTAGGGAGATTCGATTCGGCCTCTTTCACACAAGTTAACATTGTTGAGCAATGCTCTAACAAATAATTTCGGATAGGTCAAATATCATTAGTAGATTCTTTCAGCCACTTCCACATAAGTTAACATTATCGAGCAATGTTTTGACAAAAAACTTCGAACAAGCCAAACATTCTTAATTATTTCTCTCAACCTCTTCCACACAGGTTAATGTCATTATGTAACGCTATGAAAAACAACTTCAAATCGGTCAAACATCCTTAATAGATTCTCTCGGTCTCTTCCACACAAGTTAACATCATCGAGGAACTTTCTAACAGACAACCTTATATGTGTCAAATATCCCTTGTGAATTTTTTTAACCTTTTTCAATGCAAGTTAACTACATCGAACACTACTTTAACAAATAACCAAAGACACATATTCATTCAAAGATCTTAAAAGTCTCAAAAGGCACAGACTCATTCAAAGATCTTAAAAGAGATGAATCCAATGATCCAATGAACTCAAATTAAAGGACCAAAGTATACTTGAAAGATTCATAGCATCAATTGGAGAACCAAATGATATTCGAATATGGCATGCATATAGTCAAATCAAGTGACTCAACGAGGCAAATTTAGCGAGACCAAGATCACTCATTTCTGACTTCATTAAGGCATCTAAATGTCTGATAAATGCTTTATGATCATGGAAAATAATACCAACCATCAAATGAAACACTCTCATGCTACCGTTGATATTCTCTCTATTTACTAGACATGTAATTTAAAAAAAAAAAACTATAAATAGCCCCTCATTCTTCACATGAGGGGGTAGTAAAAAAAGGTGAAACTTAAGAGCTCTCTTGCTCCATCCATCTAACGCTGCCATCATCAGATTTCTCTTCGATCACCTTCAACTGCCGACCACAATCCCTCTCATATATTTATTTATTTATTTGATGTTTCTAAACATTCAATTCATGCCCCTTCAAAAAAGAAAAAAAATAAAAGAATTTATGTACTCCGTTAAGAGAACTTGTTAGCTCCTTGTACCCCATTCATAAAACTTGTTAGCTGTACCATTACTCTACCTTATAATACAACTAATAAATATAAATGATTTAATAAAAATATTAATTGTATTATATAAAGAGAAAACTTAGGTTAAGATATAATTATTAAAATTTAATCATGATGAGCTTTATAAAATTAAATTTGTTTTGAAATAAGTATAATATATTACTAATAAAATAAAATTTATATTATAGTTATTTTAAAATATATATTTAATGACCCTAAACCGTATACTAATTCAATGTAGCTAGCTTAGAATATTTTACCCAAATTTTTTATTTACATTTTTAGTCATTCAATTTTTATAGATGCTCATATCATCAAAATAATTTCTCTTTAAAAATTATCCGCTTAAATCAAAATCCATTAAGGATCCAAAAATATTATGAATAATGCTTAATTCCTTAAGTATACAATAGATTTCTTTAATTCTTGTGAGTATATAGAAACGTAAGATTTCTTTTTATATTTTATATACATTATATAAGCATCCTAATCTCCACTATATATATACGTTAGATGCATATATGTATACGTTTTATAGAAATTAATTAGCAGGTAACTGACGAGTCACAATAGAAAAATTCGATCTCTCGAAGGACCACTTAAGAGATTCGCTCAGAACTAACCAAAGAACTTTCCCGCAATGACCAACATATGTCACTCTCTTGGGCCTTCCCAAAATCTCTCCTTTAGGATGTCATTCTCACCAAACTTAGGTACATGATGGCACTCATTTGTGGACCTCCAATTTGACTCACTACGACCATTCGAGCAAGTGGTATCCCTTCTCATGACAGCATCTCAATCGCCCTTCTTTTCTTAGGGTGATCCCAGAGCTTCCATCAAGGTTGCCGGCCACATCAACTGATTCACCAACTGCTAATCCCCTTTAAATTCATGTCAATATTTACTTGCAGACTATCCCAAACACATTCATCCTCATCTACTCAATATCACAAAGCTCGCCTAGATCAGGAAACTCGTTAAAGCCTCTCGAACTTTCCCTCCTTCAACCAATCAGGAGGCGACAAGAATATATGGCAATGTATAGCATTGTATGGGTATTATGTGTTACATTGTACCTTTTGAATTTTCATGTGAAGCCTTTCATGTAGCCATGCCATCAAAGCCCTATAAGCAAGGGATGATGAGAAACAATTTGAAGAACTTTTTAAAAGAGCATTTTAAGACCTTTCTGGATTGATAGTGGATACTCTGGTCATGTACGTAAGTCTCATATTCTCTTAAGCTTCTTACAAATTTTCCTTTATTCTCTCCATTCTCCATTCTCTCCGTCCCTAACTCACCAGTTTCTACCTGCTAATAAGGTATGGTGTCTTTGGATCAAACACTAGATTACAATTAAGATAATTCAAGTAATCCTCCTCTGGGCTACCATGCTATCATGCTACCAATCCAATTACAAATATTTCTTTAATTGAAAATAAAATAAATACTTATTTTAAAATTTGTCAATATATCATCATATATGACTTCATTCGCGACATCTTTTTACTACTTTTTAAAGCAGTTTTTTAATATAAAATTTTTTCGAGCTATAAATTTTATATTAAAATGCTACTTTTAAAAACAGTAAGAAAATTTCTCTAAACAAAGAAGAAGTCTGAGTTTTCACTTCATGAATAATATTCTTTGATAGCATTCTTCTAGAGCATTTATAATCACCATAAACTCTACAAATTTATTTTTGAAGTGGATTTATAACCACCTCAAAATCTTTGCAAAATTTATCCACCATTAAGAATTTTCGCAGTGTCTA
>NW_021319490.1:570960-601296 GCF_001605985.2 Dendrobium catenatum
AACATCTTTTTATAATATCTAACAAGGGCATCAATTTAATTTGGGAACAATCGGGAGCTGAAAATATATTTTACTATATTTATACATACATATTTGGAAAATGACTATGGGAAGCCCAAAGACCTCCACAATAGCATTCAAACCCTATTATCTGAATAGCCGCCGCCCACCAATAAATATTAAAAAAATATGAAAAGAGTCAAACAAATCAACGGTATTAAAATCCATCATAATCAGAATTTAATTCTAACTCAAATTTACCTTTTGTCCCAACCTGAAGCTATCAAACCATTCTTAATTTATAACCATACGCAGCTAAATATACCGATTTGTAATAAACTTACTAACCTCTCCAATGCCGGAAGAAGCCCCCGTTATCAGAGCCACCTTTCCCCTAACATCTTCTTTGCAAAAGGGCTTAACGAAGACAAATGCTGTCAGTCTGCAAATCCAGGCGATGGGGAGATAGAATAGCAAGAACACAGTAATCAAAACATGCATAATCACGCTGAGAAAGCTATTGAAGATATCCATCGCTGGTTTATATCAGAAATTAAAAAAGAGAGAGTTAGAGATTTGAATTCTCCGCCGAAGAGACAGAGAATACAGAGAGAGAGAGAGAGAGAGAAGCGTTATCTGAACTTCAGAGGAATAGGCACGGGAGGGACGGAGTAGGGCTTTTTGCCTTTTTATTGGCTGCTTGAAAATAAAATGTGGTCCCGTTACCGACGGTGATCGGAAAGCATGATGACCGTGATAAACGACTTTAGGGACAGTGACCCGCATGGAACAATGATGCGGTGGGTTCATTAAATTGAGAAATGGGGATGACCACCACCCAAATCCCCAACTGCCTCTTTATTTTTTTTTTTTTTTTTTTTTTTTAGAGAATTTCTAACGTCTTCTTCTTTAGAATATGTTTTTAAATTGTGAGATAATGAAATATTGTTTTTCTCGAAAGACTTTTAGGTTCAAAAGGGGGGTCTTTAATGGGCCAAAAATTATATGCGAAATTCTCCACAATAAAAAAGAAAAAAATAATATCGAGGAAGAGTAAAATTGGTCAAATATTCTAATTAAATTTTAAAAAAATTTTGTTTTTAATTTTTTTTAAAAATTGATTTTATAAGAATTTTCAATTTATTTCTAATTATATTTTAAAATAAATTTTAAATTTTTAAAATTTTAAAATTCAGCCAATTATAAATATCCTCACATATGTTGAGATATTGAAATTAGATTGGAGTTAATATTCATAATTAAGTTAAGCTCTATATTGTCTCCAAATTGACTTCTACTTTTTATAATGTCTTAGTCTCGACCTCAAAAAAACAGTAACGATTTAAAAATAAATCAATCTTCATGTTTTAATTCAGGATACACGTGGGCATTTACCCCCTCCCAAACACTATCATTGATCCAAGGGAGATTCGATTCGGCCACTTCCACATAAGTTAACATTGTCGAGCAATACTCTAACAAATAATTTGGAATAGGTCAAACATCCTTAGTAGATTCTTTCAGCCACTTCCACATAGGTTAACGTTATCGAGCAATGCTTTGATAAATAACCTCGAACAAGCCAAACATCCTTAATTATTTCTCTCAACCTCTTTCACACAGGTTAACGTCATTACGTAAAGCTCTAAAAAATAACTTCAAATTGGTCGAACATCATTAATAGATTCTCTCGGTCTCTTCCATACAAGTTAACATCATCGATGAACTTTTTAACAAACAACCTTATATGTGTCAAATATCCCTTGTGAAATTTTTAACCTTTTTCAATGCAAGTTAACTACATCGAACAATACTTTAACAAATAACCAAAGACACATTCATTCAAAAATCTTAAAAGGCTAAAAGTCTCAAAAGGCACAGACTCATTCAAAGACCTTAAAAAGGCTAAAAGCCTCATAATACACAAACTCATTCAAGGACCTTAAAAGACTAAGAGCCTCAAAATTAAGGCACATGTATTTTAAAAACATTAGAAGGCCAAAACCCTTAAAAGGTACAAGTATCTAAAAATCTCAAAAGACTTAAAAATCTCAGAATATATATATATATATCTTTGATTCTTTAAAAATCTGAAAAGGCAAAATGTTGAATAAATTCCTCTATTCTAGTTATTCTAACTAGAGAGCAATACATCAAAACATATTTAAGTAATGTTTAAAGAACTCTGAAACAGTTCATGTATAAGGATAAATATTCATTACTTTAATCATCAATCTCATATAAAAACATCTAAGATAATAAGAGATTATCAAAAGTATTTCATATTAAAAAATTGCATAATCTCAATATCTTCATTATCACTTGAAGATATTTTCTAATATCACTCTCTATACCATCATTACTTGAATATGAAGGAGAATCCTTGAATTTATGGCTAGAAGTCAGCCTTTTAATTGAAACCCTAGTCTTACGCTGTATCAAGCGAACTCCTTCTAAAAAATCATGAGCAATGCCTTCCTTAAGACTTTGATGCTCAAGATCTTTTAATTCAACGTCAAATAATTTGCCAAAAACCTCTCTGGCATGATCATGGATTTCTTGGCGATAGGCAGGAGACTTCTTAAATTCTTTTATAACTTTTAATGATACGACTTTAATATGAGCTTCAATTTTTAATATGGTTATCTTCCTCTTTGAAAGGCGATCTTGTAATTTTTTATTCTATTTCTCAAGCTTTTCTTTGTTAGCCTAGAGGACACTCTTTTCTACTGCAAGTGTCTTTACTTTTTTTTTTTTTTTTTTTTTTTTTTTTTTTTTTTTTTGAGTTATTTTTACACAAGCTTAATGTTAGCTTCCTGATTTTAAAGAGAAAGAGAAGTGGACATTCTTACAAGCTCATCTCTGCAATCCTCCAATTAGCTCTCCAAGCCTGATGTTTCTTTAATCTTCATCTTCAGTCTTCACTCATACTCTCCTTTTAGATATTTAACTTTTATAAATTCAGCATTCCAATCATCCAATATTGATTCAAATCAGGATTCCAAGTCTACCTTTTGGATCATCTTTGATAAAAATATAATTATGTTAATAAATGTGAAGAAAAAAGGGGAAGAGAAGGAAGATTGAGGTAACTCATACTTTCGTTAGCACGATGCCGCCCGATCCAAATATGTTTTAATATCTCTTCAAGAATGAGTAACTTTAATGGTCGACTCCCAGTATCTGAATCAAGAGGTATAATATCAATCATCAAAGGATGTGTAATTTATGTACATCTATCACCATCACTTGGCAAGAGTACTCTATCATCCAATTTCCTTTTCTTCAAGGAGGGGGATAAATATGAGAACACGGCAGCTCAATACTCAAGAAGAAGAAGAACATAAGAGACGGGGAAAGTGCAGGAAGAAATCATGAAAGAAGAAATATGTGTTATTCCCCTCTTACCAATAGTACAGACTAGTTAAAATAGAATGGGAAAACAGATACAATATAGTAAGACACAACTTAACATAAACTATTCCTATAATACAAATATATGATAACAGATATACTAACAAACCCCCTAAAATTAAGCATTCATGGGATGAATGGTTAATTTGTTTCGAATGTCATTAAACCAAGCAGTAGATAAAGTCTTGGTTAAAATATCTGCTATTTGGTCTTAGGAGCTGAGATGAACTATAGAGATGGCGCCTGAATTTAAATGCTCCCGAATAAAATGATAGTCGATCTCAATGTGCTTTGTTCGGGAATGAAATACAGGATTGTGCGCAAGGGAAATTGCCGAAGTATTGTCACAATGAATCATTGTGGAAGATTGTTGTGGAAGATGAAGTTCGGCGACAAGACGGTGAAGCCACAGAACATCCGAAGTAGCCGAGGCGAGAGCACAATATTCTGCTTCAGTAGACGAACGAGCAACGGTGACTTGTTTCTTGACGGACCAGGAAATGAGATTAGGGCCGAGAAAGGTACAAAATCCCGAAACTGATTTTCGATCATGAGTATCCGCAGCCCAGTCTGCTTCTACATAGGTTTGAAGACTGAAATCTCCTGGAGTAATTGGAAGACCAAAATTAGAAGTACCTTTGATATAACGAAGTAAACGTTTAAGAGCTTGGAAATGAATAACATGAGGTTCATACATATGTTGGCACACAAAATTTGTAGCAAAGGCAATATCGGGACGAGTGATGGAGAGATACTTAAGAGAGCCATCAAGTTTGCGATACAACTGAGGATTGTTGTAAGGTTGATCTGTGGTTGGACACGATTTGGTTTTGAGCGGGAGAGGTGTAGGAGAGGGTTTGCATTCGGTAAAGCCAGCAAGTTGAAGAAGTTTGTTTGCATAATGGTGTTGATGGAGAAAGTAGCCTTGTGCCGTGCGGGTTACCTGAATTCCTAGAAAAAGAGAAACGTCTCCTAGCTGCTTAAGTTGGAATTGCGAATGAAGTTGCTGAATAAGCTTTTGAATGGTGGCTTGATCATTTCCTGTGAGTAAAATATCATCAACGTATATAAGAAAGTATATTTGAATATTATTATGTTGAAAAATTAGGAGAGAAGGATCAGAACGACTAAACCTACAGCCAAATTGTAGAAGAAAATTGGTAATTTTGTGAAACCACTGTTGAGGAGCTTGTTTTAAACCGTAGAGAGACTTATGAAGTTTACAAACAAAATGTGGATTTTGCTTGTTAATGAACCCAGGTGGTTGGCGCATATAGATCTCTTCCTTAAGTTCCCCATGCAGAAAGGCATTAGAAACATCTAATTGACGAATCGACCAATTTTGATGCAAAGCAAGCGTTAGAAGAATGCGAATAGTAGGCATCTTTTCCACAGGACTAAACGTCTCATGATAGTTAAGTCCAAATTCCTGTGTGAAGCCTTGATCCACCAAACGAGCTTTGTGTTTTTTCTATTTGACCTGTAGGAAGAATTTTAGTTTTAAAAAGCCATTTACAACCAAGAACCGGTATGTTTGGAGGCGGAGGAACTAGAGATCATGTTCCCTGCTATTGGAGCGCTAGGAATTCCGAAGACATAGCCGTTCGCCAATGTTGAAATTTGACTGCTTGATTATAAGAGGTAGGAGTGAGATGGCAAGCAGTGGTGGTCAGTAAATCAAAATATTGTTTCGGTTTCGTAATTCCAGATTTGAACCTAGTTTGCATATGGTGATACGGTTTGGGAGGAATTAAAGGCTGAGGAGGTTCAGGAATAATATAAGATTCAGGAGAAATAGACACGGAAGAATTATTTTGATAGACCTGAGAATTAGAAGTAGGGAGTCTTAACATGGGAGAATTGGAACAGGTGATTGGTTTAATAGTTGGAACAAGAAGAGATGGAGAATTGGAATTGATGGGTACAGGAGGATTCGAATGATCAACTAAGGCTTTGTAAGGAAATTGATGTTCATAGAAGACCACATGACATGAGATATAGATTTTATTTGAACGAATATCAAGACAGCGATAACCTTTATGAGAAGTCGAATAACCAAGAAATACGCAAGGTTGAGACCGGGAGGCTAACTTATCACGAGAATAGAGACGAAGCCAAGGAAAACATAAGCAACCAAATGTTCAAAGATGCAGGTAATCAGGAATACAGTTATATAATTTTTGATACGGTGTAAGAAATGAAAGAGCTATAGCAAGTAGACGGTTAATTAAATAATTCACCGTGGTAAGTGCTTCTGCCCAAAAGGAAGCCGGAAGCTGAGACGCATGCAGAAGAGTACGAGTAAGTTCCAATAAGTGACGATGCTTGCGTTCAGCAAGACCGTTTTGCTCAGGAGTGTGGGGGCAACTTAGCTGATGAGTTATACCGTTAGTGGATAAATATTCCCGAAAGAAATTACTTGTGTATTCCCCACCCCCATTAGATCTGAAAGTTTTAAAAGAAGTGTTAAACTGATTTTTAATCATAGCATGAAAGTTCTTGAATTTTGAAAGGGTTTCATCCTTGGAATGCATGAGATATATCCACGAATAACGAGTAAAATCATCAATAAAAATGACATAATATTTGAACCCAAGAAAAGAAAGTTGCGGAGCAGGTCCCCAAACATCAGAATGAATTAAAGAAAAGGGTTGTGAAGACATTGTGACACTTTTATTAAAAGGCAACTTGTGGCTCTTTGCCACATTACAAGAAACACAAACTAAAGAAGAAGGAGAATTACACATAGTTGGAATGTTTTTAGAAAGAATCGACAGTAAACAATTGTGGGGATGCCCAAGCTGAGAATGCCAAAGTAAGGTAGAGTGGGTAGAAGCCTGAAGAGCCTTGCACGAATCTGAAGAAGAGTTCTTGAGTTGATATAACCCATTACGAAGAGGACCACACTGAAGGAGGCGATTGTCCCGACGATCCTTAATAGTGAAACCATTCATATCAAAACAAACAGACACATTGTTGTCAGTCGTTAGCTTAGAAACAGAAAGTAAATTATGTGATAAATCAGGCACATGAAGAATGCGACGTAAATGAAGCTTACTAGCCGAATCGGGTAGAGGCAAGATGCCTTGTCCCGAATGATTAATGGGCAAGGTATTACCATTAGCAACCGAAACTGTATCTGCTCCTTGGTAGGATGTGGAATGTTGAAGATTCGCAATATCAGGCGTAAGATGAGTGGAAGCGCCCGAATCCAAGATCCAATTGGATGTAGTCGCACCTTGTGGCTGAGAAAGAAGAGCACGAGGAGCTGTTCAAGTAGTGGGTGCATACTTCAAATTACACCTATGCCAGCAGTTTAAAGCAGAGTGACCATTTTTTCCACAAATTTGGCAAACCGGACGGTCAAAGGAGGTAGGTGCTGTTGAAGCCGAATGCTGAGAAGCCGAAGTCCATCGAGATGACGAATTTCGTCCTTTGTTAAACCGTGTAGAGGAGCGACCACGAGAGGATGATGTCCGGTTGGCATGAAGAGCCATAGATTCAGAGGTGGAGGAGTGGTCTTTTTGCTGCTCATTTTGAAGATTAATTTCTTCACTACACAAGAGGGAGTAAAGAACATCTAGATCAATGGGATTTAGGGAAGTTCTAATAGCAGTTTTAAAAGAATTGTAAGAAGAGGGGAGGCCATTCAAGATGTAAAGAATGATATCTTCATTATCAATCTTGGAACCAGCCGAGGCTATATTATCTACAAGAATTTTGACTTGAGCGAGATACTGCTGCATAGAACGATCCTTCATTTGGAGCTTGTGGAGTTCGTGTTTTAACTGGATAACACGCGAGCGGCTTGTAGGTTGCAGACGTTTTTCAAGAACGAGCCAAACTTCCTGTGTAGTTGAGGAAGAAACAACATAAGGAAGAATTGATGGAGAAATGGTGGAGAGAAGGGCAGAAATAAGATTTCTATCAATTAATTTCCACAGATTTAGATCAAAAATGGAAGAATCAGAAGGTTGGGGGGTTTCGCCGGTGAGATGTCTGGCAAATCCGTTGGCTGTGAAATGTTGGAGAAGATGAAGACGCCAAATCGCATATGTATCAGCCGTGAATTGGGTGGGAACCAAGTTCTTGAGATTAGAGATCAAGAACTTCAATGAGGAAGGAACATTGAACTGGGACAGTGCTGCTGCCATTGACGATTGTGTAGATTGCGACATGGCTGCAGTCTTGTTCTGCCATGAAGAAGCTCTGATACCATGAGAACACGGCAGCTCAATACTCAAGAAGAAGAAGAACAAAAGAGACAGGGAAAGTGCAGGAAGGAATCATGAAAGAAGAAATATGTGTTATTCCCCTCTTACCGATAGTACAGACTAGTTATAAATAGAATGGGAAAACAGATACAATGTAGTAAGACATAACTTAACATAAACTATTCCTATAATACAAATATATTATAACAGATATACTAACAAAATATTCTTTTTTACCTTCGTGAAATTATTTGGATGAAGACTTGAAAGCCCCATGACTTATTTTCATGATTTTTTTTAGATTTCTTTAACCATATGGCATGGAATCTACCTGCTTGAATGGAAAGGCCAACTTTAAAAAGTTTCTCCTCGACCACATACCGACTAATGTAGTGTAACTCCCGCTAAAAGCTTTCTATATTAGAATGACAAAATATTAAAGATTTTTAATATCTCTTCCTCTCCTACATGGGGTGAAATTGGTAGTTCTTTCAATTTCTCCTATTTTTCTAGAAGCCCCCACTCGTTCTTCACAAAAAAGAATGAATTTATCCATTTTTTAAAGTCATGAATCTAACCACTTTTTATTTCCATGACAGGAAAAGGTGACCTTGAGAATCACTTGTGAATTTATACAATCTAGATAAGTACTCAAATTTCAGTATCACCCCCTTTTTCTAAAAAAAATAATCATTATTTCTCTACACAAAAATTGAGGCAATACAATGCCACATTCCTTAAAGATTTCCAGCAATTCAGCAGCCCAGGGGAACCTCATTCATGAATTTAGTGTCATCTTATACACTATTATAAATCATGGTGGAGGATATCGAGCTCGATCATATTTTTTTTTAGCAATGATCAATGCTTCATTTGGTATATAAGATTTCCTACAAATCATCATTAGAACATCAAAAGTAATAGTTGATGCAACTTCATAAATTGATATTTCTCTAGAAGACTTTCTTTGTTTCATTGCCTTGATAAAGAGTAGAGGGGGTAACTTTTGATGCATTTGTTACTCCAGTGCTTGACAGATTTTTGAAGTCCCATATGACCATAAATCCAATTTACTCTGTCAATTGTTAGTCCTGGTAATATTCTCCATGTCTAATTCCAAATTTTTGAATAACCTCGACAATGACAATCTCTAAGCAACCAGTCTGAGCTACAAATCTAAGACTTTTTGCTTGGTTCATGGCCCCAATATCAATTGATTCGTCCACATTTGCATCTAAAGGGCAGTCGCATCTTATAATTTGTCTGATTTTGAACTTTCTCATCAAGAATTTTGTAAAATGTTTCAACACATATTTTTGGACTCCTGAAATTTTTATGTTCGAAAATAGGGGGCAATTGATATGACACAAAAAATTACCTTTTATCGGGCATAAATCTCAATGCAAATATGAATTTGAAACTTTCAAAACTAAATTCATGATCATCCAAATTCTGATTTCAGCAAACTTATTGTCATCAAATTAAACATCTCAAGGAGATGAATCTAATGATCCAATGGACTCAAATTAAAGGACCAAAGTATACTTGAATGATTCAGAGCATCAATTGGATAACCAAATGATATTTGAATATGTCATGCATATAGTCAAATCAAGTGACTCAACGAGGCAAATTTAGCGAGCCCAAGATCACTCATTTCTGACTTCATTAAGGCATCTAAATGTCTGATAAATGCTTTATGATCATGGAAAATAATACCAACCATCCAATGAAACACTCTCATGCTACCCTAGCTTGATCTTCTCCATATTTATTAGACATGTCAATTTAAAAAAAAAAAAACTATAAATAGCCCCTCATTCTTCACATGAAGGGGGAGGAAAAAAGGTGAAAACTTAAGAGCTCTCTTGCTCCATCCATCTAATGCTACCACCATCGGATTTCTCTTCGATCACCGTCACCTGCCGACCACGGTCCCTCTGATATATATATATATATAAATAAAATAAAATTTATATTATAGTTATTTTAATATATATATATTTATATTTAATGACCCTAAACTGTATACTAATTCAATGTAGCTAGCTTAGAATATTTTACCCAAATTTTTTATTTACATTTTTAGTCATTCAATTTTTATAGATACTCATATCATCAAAATATTTCTCTTTAAAAATTATTCGCTTAAATCAAAATCCATTAAGGATCCAAAAATATAATGAATAATGCTTAATTCCTTAAGTATACAATAAATTTCTTTAATTCTTGTGAGCATATAGAAATGTAGATTTATTTTTATATTTTATATACATTATATAAGCATCCTAATCTCCACTATATATATACAGTAGATGCATATATGTATACGTTTTATAGATATTAATTAGCAGGTAACTGGCGAGTCACAATAGAAGAATTCGCCCTCTCGAAGGACCACTTAGGAGATTCGCTCATAACTAATCAAAGAACTTGCCCGCAATGACCAACATATGTCACTCTCTTGGGCCTTCCCAAAATCTCTCCTTCAGGATGTCATTCTCACCAAACTTAGGTACATGATGGTACTCATTTGTGGACCTCCAATTTGACTCACTACGACCATTCGAGTCAGTGCTATCCCCTCCCATGACAACATCTCAATTGCCCTTCTTTTCTCAGAGTGATCCCAGAGCTTCCATCAAGGTTGCCGGACACATCAACTGATTCACCAACTGCTAATCCCCTTTAAATTCATCTCAATATTTACTTGCAGACTAGCCCAAACACATTCATCCTCATATACTCAACATCACAAAGCTCATCTAGATCAGGAAACTCGTTAAAGCCTCTCGACCTTTCCCTCCTTCAACCAGTCAGGAGGTGACAAGAATATATGGCAGTGTATAGTATTGTATGGGTATTCTGTGTTGCATTGTACCTTTTGAATTTTCATGTGAAGCCTTTCATGTAGCCATCAAAGCCCTATAAACAAGGGATGATGAGAAACAATTTGAAGAACTTTTTAAAAGAGCATTTTAAGACCTTTCTGGATTGATAGTGGATACTCTGGTCATGTAAGTCTCATATTCTCTTAAGCTTCCTACAAATTTTCCTTTATTCTCTCCATTCTCCATTGTCACCGGCCCTAACTCACCAGTTTCTACATGCTAATAAGGTATGGTGTCTTTCACACATAGATTTGGATCAAACACTAGATTACAATCGAGATAATTCAAGTAATCCTCCTTTAGGCTACCATGCTACCAATCCAATTACAAATATTTCTTTAATTGAAAATAAAATAAATACTTATTTTAAAATTTGTCAATATATCATCATATATGACTTCATTCGCGATATCTTTTTACTACTTTTTAAAGCAGTTTTTTAATATAAAATTTTTTCGAGCTATAAATTTTATATTAAAATGCCGCTTTTAAAAACAGTAAGAAAATTACTCTAAACAAAGAAGAAGTCTAAGTTTTCACTTCATGAATAATATTCTTTGATAGCATTCTTCTAGAGCATTTATAATCACCATAAACTCTACAAATTTATTTTTGAAGTGGATTTATAACCACCACAAAATCTTTGCAAAATTTATCCACCATTAAGAATTTTCGCAGTGTCTAAACAATTATTAAAGTAGGTAAACTACCAATTGTTTTCACAATCATATTTTTTTCAACTTAATTGCTTAGACGAAACTGAAGGCTTAGGCATCAGTTCAAAATGTTGGACTTTCAACGTCTTTGAATACCACAGTAATTATGCGTGCCTTCTTTTGAATAATCTGTTTAGGATCTTCTTCCTTCCCCCAGAAGTGGCTATCATTATCCATACATACTCACACATGGAAAAGATAAGAGGTATTTGTGCTCACACATATTAGGGTGGAATCAAGAATAGCTCAGGATGGGTAATTGCTGATCTCGAAAACTAATAAACAATTTAAATATTTTATTTATCTTCAATAAATGCAATTACCTAAATTTTAAGAACAATTTTTTTTTTTATATTTCATACATAATATTATACATTTCATAATTCCATTTTGCCCACCCTCAAAAGAGAGGATGGTTCTGCCCATCACTCAAGCAAAAAATTCAATAAAAAGAATATTACCAAAATGAGAGCCCTGAATTAAAAAAAAAAAAACCTTCAATAAAATGTAGACTTAAAAACTATATTATTATATGATCATTTAAATATATTAATAAGCAAGATAAGCTAAATAAAAAATATTTTTATCCTTTTAAAAAGATAATAACTATAGGAAAATTGTACTTTATATGTTTATAATATATATAATTTGTCAAATATCTCACTATATATTTATTTGAAAAAATATATCTAAAAGTTCATTTTAAACAAAATTATCCTATGTGAGGGCAACCTCTTGTATTCATGAACTATTCATTGAACTCAAAGTCATTTATTGTTCGAACATGGTCCAACCCTCTTTTTTTGTGAAATTCTAACCTAGGTTCAAATTAATTCAAATTCAGACCAATTTGATAAATTTAAAGGGCTTTGACTTCAATAAATAGTCTAAGAATATATATAGAGAGAGAGAGAGAGACGCCAACAAAGCTGCCATATAAATACAGAAAGATGGCAACATTGAGCTGAAGACTTTCACAGCTTTTCTATTTCGAAGATCTCAACTCGTAATATTTTTTTCATTGCTTAACGTTAAAATCTGCATCGTGAATGTGTCATTCTTTTCTCCTCGCGCATGAGGGCTGAATGATTTATATACAATTAGAATAAGGCATTGATGTGCATTCTTTTTTCCTGTTCATGTTGCCACATTTGGATATCTATGCTATGCTTTCAAGGGACTCAAATGGAAACTTTTCTTAAGAAAATGGGGAAAATAAACAAAGGACAATACTGTATAGTTGGTGAAGGCTACATGAGGAGGTGGATATTAAGGCTTCTTTTCGGAAAAATTATTTTGTTCGGATACTGAACGACGTCCAGAGACTAATAAAAATGCACCACGTCACTTTTTTATTGTACCGCAGCTCGGTATTGCACGGTAACATGACATCCGAACATAAAGATGCATCCGGCGTCCGCACAAAATAATTTCTCTTGTTTGGAATGACTTTCTTATTGCTTCTAAAAGCAGCTTTCAACTACAAAAAAATTAATTTTTTTACTAAAAAGTTGCTTTGATAAGCAGTAAGAAAGATGTCCCTTCGTTTGAGACAATTTTCTTACTACTTTTAAAGTATCTTTCTAGTAAAAAATTTTCTTGAATTAAAAATTTAATTTTGTACAAAAAAGCTGCTTTAGAAAGCAGTAAAAAAGCTGTCACAAATGAAGCCTAAATTTATTTAATGCTAGGTATGAAATATGTATCTTCCATCATTAGAAAATTAGGAGGTTGGTTTAGGTTGGTATGTTTCTTAATTACAATGGCTTAATGACTCTTAATGGTATACTTACCATGGTTTATTCTCCCCATTGCCTTTTTCTATACACTTGTTTGCTAACTATAGTTATCTCTTATGATAATATTAACTATGTGAGAGTTTGAGTTTAATCTCTCACTATATAGTTATAAAATATGTTGGAATAAAAATTCCTAAGTGGAGATCAAATTATCATCTGAAAGACAACAATGTCAGATGTAGGAGTGTCAAAAATTGACACGATCTGAAAATCTGATTAGAACCTAACCCGAATTTTTTTAATTTGGGTCAACCCATTTTAAAAATGAGTTGGGTTCAAATCATTTTTTCTACCCGTTTCGAATTCTGGGTCGGGTTTTATGTCAACCTAGAAACCTGGTTTTGACTCGATCTGACTCAGACCTATATATTTAAGTTAAAATGAGTTTGATTAGTCCAACACTGATTCATTTTGGATTTTACGCTCTTTAATAAGTGATATTAAATCCAAAGGTTTGGCGGAAATCAAATTTTCATGTGGTTTTTTGCTACCACAATTATCAAATTCTTTGGACATAATCAAGCAAAACTCCAAAGTAGGTGTGGCTCTCATGATGGCCTCTTGTAATTTAATACTTGAGTGATCTCTCAGTAGGAGTAAGATTAGGGGTGTCAATTTTGGGTCACGGGTTGGGTTCGGGTCGAACCCGAAACTGACCCGGCACTATTCGGGTCAAACCGAATCCGACCCGTTATTAAAAACGGGTCAGTTTTCCTGACCCGAACCTGACCCGCTTCGGGTCCGGGTTAACCCGACACGACCCGAATGACCCGTTTCCAACAAAAAAATGGCTAATTTTTGGGTCAAAAACGGCTCAATCTCCTCTTTTGGGGTCAAAATCGGATCAATCTCGGATTGCCGGGTCAAAATCGGGTTTCCGGGTCAATATCAGGTCACTTTCTGGTCAATTTCAGGTCAAAGGGTTAACCCGAACCCGACCCGATTTTTGAAACGGGTCGAAATGCTGAACCCGAACCCGACCCGTTTTGGGTTCGGGTTTACCCTAACCCGAAATTTTTGGGTCGGATTCGGATCGGGTTTTCGAGTCGTGTCAAATATTGACACCCCTAAGTAAGATTATACTACTTAATTGATGATATAGATAACTCTTACTTAAAAATGAGTTAATTAAGATTTTGTTTGGAACAATTTTTTTTTATTTCTAAATTAATTTTTTAATATAAAAATTTATTAAAAGTAAAAAAAATGCAGTGACCAAAAGTTGTCCCACACGAAGCCTAAATCACATGATATTTGGATTTACTGTATAGACAATCTATAAATTATTGACAAAATTTTTCGGATTAAAAATAATTTTTTAGTAATTTTTTTTTCTAGTAATATGATCACAAATAAGAAAACTTTACTATTGGATTGAGGACCTACAGTTCAATTATGCAATGAAAATGCCCTTTCGCAAATATTGCATTACATTATTTGTTTTGCATAATTACAATTTAAAATTTCTCGTGCTGGCGTCTTGTTGAATGGCTGCTCGATGATCAATGTAACTACAAATATTAATGGAGTTTGAATATGTAATTAATAAAGAAAAGTCACCTGTAATGCTTAAACATACAATTAACGACACTTTAGTTTGAATCATTTGTAAATTCAAAAATTATATTTAAATGTGTGTTTTTAACTTGCAAAATTTTGTATTTACAGAACAAAACTGCAGTTGGAAAAATTAGTTTTACAAATGATTTTGTATTTACAAAATAAACCTTCCTTTTTCTCCTCGCGCATGAGGGCTGAATGATTTATATACAATTAGAATAAGGCATTGATGTGCATTCTTTTTTCATGTTCATGTTGCCACATTTGGATATCTATGCTTTCAAGGGACTCAAATGGAAACTTTTCTTAAGAAAATGGGGAAAATGAACAAAGGACAAGACTGTATAGTTGGTGAAGGCTATATGAGGAGGTGGATATTAAGTCTTTCTTTGGTGAAAAATTATTCTATGCGGATACTGAACGACGTCGAATAAAAATGCACCACATCACCTTTTTACTGTACCACAGCTCGGTATTGCACGGTAACATGACATCCGAACATAAAGGTGCATCCGGCGTCCGCACAGAATAATTTCTCTTGTTTGGAATGACTTTCTTATTGCTTCTAAAAGCAGCTTTCAACTACAAATTTTTTTAATTTTTGTACTAACAAATTGCTTTAATAAGCAGTAAAAAAGATGTCCCTTTGTTTGAGACAATTTTTTACTAGTTTTAAAGTAGCTTTCTAGTAAATTTTTTTAATTAAAAAAATAATTTTGTACAAAAAAACTATTTTAGAAAGCAGTAAAAAAACTGTCCCAAATGAAGTCTAAATTTATTTAATGCTAGGTATGAAGTATGTATCTTCCATCATAAGAAAATTAGGAGGTTGGTTTAGGTTGGTATGTTTCTTAATTACAATAGCTTAATGACTCTTAATGGTATACTTACCATGGTTTATTCTCCCCATTGCCTTTTTCTTTACACTTGTTTGCTGACTATAGTTATCTCTTATGATAATATTAACTATGTGAGAGTTTGAGTTTAAAAAATATGTTGGAATAAAAATTCCAAAAGTGGAGATCAAATTTTCATCTGAAAGACAACAATGTCAGATGTAGGGGTGTCAAAAATTGACACGATCTGAAAATACGACTCGAACATAATCCGAATTTTTCTAATTTGGGTCAACCCGTTTTAAAAATGGGTCAGGTTCAAATCCTTCTTTTCTACCCATTTCAAATTCTAGGTCGGGTTTATGTCAACCTAGAAACCTGGTTTTGACTCGATCAATCTGACTCAGACCTATATATTTGAGTTAAAAATGAGTTTGAACATTAGTGTTTTTAGTCCAACACTGATTCATTTTCGATTTTACGCTCTTTAATAAGTGATATTAGATCCAAAGATTTGGCGGATATCAAATTTTCATGTGGTTTTTTGCTACCACAATTCTCAAATTCTTTCGACATAGTCGAGCAAAGCTCCAAAGTAGGTGTGGTTCTCATGATGGCCTCATGTAATTTAATACCTGAGTGATCCCTCAGTAGGAGTAAGATTATAATACTTAATAGATGATATAGAGAACTCTTACTTAAAAATGAGTTAATTAAGATTTCGTTTAGAACAAATTTTTTGATTAAAAGTAAAAAAAAAATGCAGTGGCCAAAAACTGTCCCACACGAAGTCTAAATCAAATGATATTTGGATTTACATTATAGAAAATCTATAAATTATTGACAAAAGTTTTCGGATTAAAAATAATTTTTTAGTAAAATTTTTTTTCTAGTAATATGATCACAAATAAGAAAACTTTACTATTGGATTGAGGAACTACAGTTCAATTATGCAATGAAAAAGCCCTTTCGCAAATATTGCATTACATTATTTGTTTTGCATAATTACAATTTAAAATTTCTCGTGCTGGTGTCTTGTTGAATGGCTGCTCGATGATCAATGTAACTACAAATATTAATGGATTTTGAATATGTAATTAATAAAGAAAAGTCACCTGTAATGCTTAAACATACAATTAACGACACTTTAGTTTGAATCATTTGTAAATACAAAAAATATATTTAAATGTGTGTTTTTAACTTGCAAAATTTTGTATTTACAGAACAAAACTGCAGTTGGAAAAATTAGTTTTACAAATGATTTTGTATTTACAAAATAAACCTTCCTTTCTCCATCTCGCCCAAATGAACTTCACTTTCACAATCGTTAAAAGTTACCATCTTTGTTTCATGAAAGATAATTGATATGTCATAAAAAAAATTATCTTGATTGTACGCGAATCTTGAAATCAAATCAAGTTAGAAACTTCAAAAATTAAAATCAGGAGCATATGAACTCCGATTTTAGCAAACTTATAGTCGAATTTAGTGTCTCGGAAATACGAACCCAACGACACCAATTCGACAAAATCTGAGCCCAAAACGGTCCAAATCAACGACCCGAAGCGCTGTTGGAAGGTTCAAACCACAATTTGAATTACCACACGGTTTTCAAACATAACAAGCTTATATTCGAATCGAGCGGCTCGACGAGACGAATCCAACGAGCCCAAGATCACTGAATTCCAACATCACTAAGACATTCAATTGTCCATCAAACAGTTCATGATCAAGGGATTCAAGATCGGCCGTCCATCCAACCACTCCCAACTTACCCTCGATCCTCCATCTATTTACAGGCCATGCCATTCCGAAAATCGATAAATAGACCCCTCATTTCTCTTGAGGAGGAGAGGACCGAAACAAGAAGGAAGAAGAGAAGGAAGAAGCTCCTCCTCGACCACCGTCGGAGTTTCGCCGGACCAACGACAGACCTTCGCCGGACCACCACTTGAGGCCCTCACCTCTGACAAACCACCGCCTGACGTCGTTGCTCTACCGGACCACCACTTGAGGCCCTCACCTCCGCCGGACCACCGCCTGACGCTGTTGCTCTGCCGGACCACCACCTGAGGCCCTCACCTCCGCCGGACCACCGCCTGACGCCGTTGCTCCGCCGGACCACCACTTGAGGCACGGACTTCTGTCGGACCACCACTTGAGGCCCAGAATTTTGTCGGACCGCCACCTGAAGCATGGACTTCTGCCGGGCCACCACTTGAGGCCCTGTGCTCCACCAGGCCACTACCTGAGGCCCGAACTTCCACCAGATTTCCACTTGCGGCCCGAGCTCCACCAGACTTCCACCTGACGCCCGGACTTCTACCGAAGTACCGCCCTCCAACTACAGTCTTTCAGACCCTTGGTCTCCTGCCGACTATGGTCCTTCGGACCTCCGTCGCCTACTATGGTCCTTCTGACCTCCATCAACAGACAACGGTCTTTCTGACCCCGGTCTCTTGCCGACTATGATCCTTCTGACCTCTGTCACCTACTATAGTCCTTCCGACCTGCATCAATAGACAACGGTCTTTCTGACCCCGGTGTCCTGCCAACTACAGTCCTTCTGACATTCATCGCCTACTATGATCCTTCCAACCTCCATCACATGACAACGGTCTTTCCGACTTCCATCCTATCGACTATGATCATGCCGACCAAACAAACATGTCTACATTATAACTCTCACCATGTAATGTGCTCTATATGATGTACATTTGTATCATCAAAGCCAATGCCTTCTCCTAAGGAAGGGCCTCATTTATAATCGACTGCAAATATTAGTGGATTCATTCAAACTGGGCAAGGCCACATGGTTTTTCCCCCTTTTTAGGGGTTTCCTTGTAAAAACTATGGTATCTCTTATGAATGCTACACCCTCTCACTTATCTGATTGTGTGCTGGATCTTTGTACAATGTTAAGATGTTAAACTATATATTTCTCTACTGTCGTGAATACTCTAGGACGCAACAGTTTGGCGCCGTCTGTGGGAACGTGGTTCCCGACTGGGTGGTAATTTTCGCTCTAACCTCAAAAGGCTGTTCAACTTCCTAACTTATGCTATTGATGCATCAATTTCATGGAAATCAGATCCAGACTGGGGGGCAACCTTGACTATAATTTTAGTTAAGAAGATCCCTCCAAGACTTCTAAAACTAAGACAATATATAAGAAAACTCTCGGCAAATATAAGGAAGCTTCCGATAAATTTCAAGCCACGTACAGTCCCTTACTAGACTTCTACTCCTTAGGCAATGTCTTGATCTCGACCTCAAAAAGGCAGTAACGGTCTAAAGATAGACCCTTCTTTACCTTTGATTCGGGATACACGTGGCATTCGCCCTCTCCCAATCAAGACAGAATTGATCCCAGGGGGACTCGATTCTACCTCTTCCACACAGGTTAACGTCATCGAGCAAATGCTCTGACATACAACCTTGGATAGGTCCTACATCCTTAGTGGATTCTCTCGACCTCTTCCACACAGGTTAACGTCATCGAGTAAAGGCTCTAACATATAACCTCGGATAGGTTTTACATCCTTGATGGATTCTCTCGACCTCTTCTATACAGGTTAACATCATCGAGCAAAGGCTCTGAAATACAACCTCAGATAGGTCCTACATCCTTGAAGGATTATCTCGACTTCTTCCATACAGGTTAACATCATCGAGCAAAGGCTCTGACATACAACATCGGATAGGTCCTACATCCTTGGTTTGGTTTATCTCTTCTTCTCTTTTCTCTATTGTCAAAGAGGGGGAGAAATATTATTTGAAGTGTTATTTTTAAAGTGTCTTTAACGTGTTGTTCATATTTTTGTGTTCATAATTTTTGTTTTCTTCTTGGTGTCTAAGTGTGTTTATTGTTGTGTGTTTTTGAGCATGTAAAAATTTTAAAATTAAAAATTGGGATTAGTTAAACATATAAGCCCCTTATTCTCACATGTTTATTAATTCATGAGGAGTTTAGGAGAAACTTAGGACGTTGAAATTTATACAAATAATAATTATTTTGCCATCATCAAAAAGAGGGAGTTTGTTGAAGAGAGTTGCTACTTAGCTTTGCATGTTTTACATTCATGCAACTTGTATGTTTTGATGATATCAAATATTATTATTTTGATTATTATATTCTCCTAACACATTTTTAAAAGAATTGTTTTTGCTCTTGTGTGTACTAATATTTTAGGAAAATTATACTCTAGATTGTTGAAGACTTCAAATCAAGTCCAGCTTAGAATATTTTATAAAATGAAGTCTGTGTTTTCTTTTTATTGAGTCTGCGAGAGTGTGATTGTAATTGAGTAACTTATCACACACATACACACTGGGGGAAAGCATTAAAATTCTAAATTTTTGAAACTGATCGTACATTATGAACCATGTTCATATGGGACGATCTGGTCAGTTTTACTCCTAAAAAGAGCAAATGAAATGAATGGGGAGAGGGAATTTTTTTTCTAAGTACAATTTGTCCATATGATAATTACCTTCGTCCCAGGACGATGCTCTATGAACGCGTTCGTTTACACGATATTTACGTACGTCCTAGGACGATGCTCTCTGGATGCCTTCATCCTGACGATAATTACCTTCGTCTCAGAATGATGCTCTCTGTACGCATTTGTTTAAATGATATTTAACGTATGTCTAAGGACGATGCTCTCTAAATGCATTCATCCAAACGAAAATTATGGTTCGTCCCAGGACGATGGGCTCTAGAATAGTCAAAATGAACTATTCATCCAGACGATTAATATGGTTCATCATAGGATGATCTTCTCTATTCTAGAAACTTAAGAGTCATTCTATTTTTTATAAAAATGAACTATGTAAATAACCGTTCGTACTGGACGAACATGGTTCGTACAAGATGATGATCGGGTACGAAGGGAAATCATACCACTTCACATTTAATTCATACACAACAGTAGTTATGCTGTTCGTCCGTACGAACAAGGATCGTACGGGACTATAAATAACGCACATATTTGAATAATTACAGTTTTTGGACGATTTTTTGTGTCTTTCATATAAAAGGTCAACTTTAAACTGTCATACAATCTTTTTGTCCATTGGTTTTCATGTAAACTGAAGAGAGATTGAAGGAGAGAGTGAAAGAGAGTGTTTGAAGGAGAGTTCTTACTACTGGAGCGTGAAGGGTTCACTTGGTACTTAAAGGTAATAATCTCCATTTGAGAATTATGCTTACTTCACTCTTTTCTCTTGTCCTTCTATATTTTTTGTGAGAAGATCTTTCAAGAAGATCCGGTTCTCTGCCGACACTTGGAGAGTGTGAACAGCGCGAGGTTCTCTGCCTACACTTAGAGAGTGTGAACTGCAGAAAGGTTTTCTGCCTACACTTGGAGAGTGTGAACAGCGGAAAGGTTCTCTACCTACACTTGGAGAGTGTGAATATGGAGAGTGTGAACAGCGGAAAGGTTCTCTACCTACACTTGGAGAGTGTGAATAGCGGGAGTTACTCTGCCTACACTTGGAGGGTGTAAAAGGATAACGGTTCTCTACCACACCGGGTAGTGGTGGAAGAGAGTTTTTGTGAAGTCTTCTCCGCCTTGCTGTGGGGGCAAAAGGAGAGACACTAGTGGTAATAGTGCAATACCTGAAGTGGGTGACATCAGGGAGTGGATGTAGATCGTGTTTGACCGAACCACTATAAATCTTGTGTCTTTTATTTTTCGCTGCTTTTTTTACTTTACTGTTTCTGTTGATCTGTGGTTGAAAAATTATTTTAAAAAATTTCATTAAAGTTTTAATCGGTTTAAAATAAGAGGAATTAAAAAAAAAAATACAAATTCACCCCTCCTTTTGGTTAGCCCATGGGACATAAGCTTAGGTCTAACAACCTAATTCATAATTAACAAGTTTCAATAAATAGTATATTGACTAAAATAATATAGCTAAGGGTCTGTTTGAGATGATTGTAATTTTTCATAAAAGTGATTGTAAAGCTGTTGTGGAGAAATTTTTTTTTTGAAGATTGCTGTAGAAATAGCTTTCTAATACAAAAATCTATTGAAAACAATGAAAAAGAGTGGGCAAGCAAAAATTATGATCGTGAGAAAAATTAATAAAAAAAAAATTGTCCCATACGAGGCCTGAATGCATTTGAGCTATTTTATTCTTTCAATAGTAATACTAATTATTACAGTAAAAACCTTTTTCTTTCAAATTATACAGCTTTTTATAAAGATGGTTGAGAAGCTGTTGTAAGAAAAATGACTTTTTTAAAAGCACTTGTAAAAAGTAGCTTTCTACTTGGAAATTTCTTACAAGCAACGAGAAAATAGTTGCCAAATAAAATTGTGATTATAGTCTAAAAAAGTAAAACAGTAAAAATTAAAAGCTATTACAAATAGATCATAAATCTATATATTTATTTTTAGAATATCTTAATGCCTAACTAAAATCAAATTATGTAAATAAAAATAGTATATTTTATTTTAAATAAATTAACATTAGAGATATTTTTTTTATTTAATAATTAAAATATTATATAAGCAAATAAAAAAAATTTAGGTAAGAGTTTGGTGGTATGTACGCGTGGAAATCCACCTAATATTTGTCATGCTTTTGATAGAATATTAACTATTACTATTATTATTATATTTAATATAATTCTGTCTAATTTTAAGTTTTTTTCTTCATTATGTAATTATCATTAGATTCTATATATGATTTTTTAATTTCTTATTAAATCTGAAAATTTGAAATAAACAATTTATTAATATTTAATTCAAGGTTGTGAAAACTGGACCAGATAATGAACCAATAGAAGGAGATATTCATGATTCGACCGGTCGAATTAGGGTCGAACCGGATGACGTAATAAATAAGAGTAAAGAAATAAGAATTTTAACTTTTTTGTCGCACATCACTTGTGAAATTTTATCTTGGTAATGCTTATACTTTATATTGTCTTTTGAGTTAGAATGAAGTAATATCTCACATAAAGTGATGAAACCTTGTGAAATGCTTAGTTGAAATTACTCGATTTAAAATTAAGCATTTTAAATTAAAAAAAATTAAAAATATTACTTAATATTTTATTCTAAATATTTTAAAATAGTTTATATAATTATTCAAATATTTCCAAAATTGAACCAATAGGCTCAAGAGAATCGTGACTGGTTTAGAAGTTTGCCTGTTGAACCGACGATTCTACTAGGTTCTGATTGGTTCAATGCATAAATGGGTTTTTAAAACAATGATTTAATCAGACCTCGTTTTTTAATTACTTTTAACCTTATACAAATTAAGGCTTCATTTATGAAATTTTTTGTTGTTGTTTTACCTTTAAGATTGTAATCATATTTTCTATTCAACTATTATTTTTTTGCTGCTTTCAAAATATTTCGATATTAGAAAATTTTTTAGAACAACTTTAGAAGAAGTTATTTCCACAATATAAATTTATAACAAACTATATCATAAGCTGCAACCTTCCCAATAAGATCCTATATTTCTAAATCTAATATATATATATCTATACTACTATATTATAAAAGGGGCTTGAGTTTACTTCCTCCGACAAATCTTGTTCATCCATTCTACTTATTTTTTAATTATCTTGGCCGTCCATTCTATTAATAATATTTAATAAATGAAGAAAATAATGCTTTTGCAATTTAATGCCCCTTACATCTCATACTAAATTCATTTTTATTTATTTGATCACTCCATCTGTTTCATTTAATGTAGATTTGAGTTATTATTTTGTTTAATTAATGTTTCTTTTACCCAATTCTATACTAAAATAGTAATATTAAATACCAGTTTCAAGGGAAGAATCACAACCGGTATTTAATAGTAATATTAAATACCGGTTGTGATTCTTCCCTTGAAATCCAAACGCCACCCTTCAAATTCATTTTTATTTATTTGAACGCTCCGTCTGTTTCATTTAACATAGATATAAGTTATTGTACGTTATGTTTAATTAATGCTTCATTTACCTAATTCTATACTAATATTAAATACCCTATTATAATTCTTCCTTGAAATCCAAACGCCACCCTTTATACCCAATTATGAAGTTAATACCTCGATTAAATTTTTAGTCACTAAAGATTTCAGTTTTCATCGGTTTTATATTGTAAATAATTAAACGCAATCCTTCGTATGAACTTATTCAATATTGGATTCTTCCTTTGAAATACAGATGGTGGCGTAAATCCAAGCTCAACCCTTCGTATTCCCACTTTCAACCTTTCTTATTCCGACTTTTAAATATATATTTGGCAACCCTTTTATGCACTTCCCTGGTTCCCCTTGCTCGCATAGCCCGCCTGCCTGCTAGCGTAATCCTTTGGCTTCTTACTTCGTCGTGTGGGAACCCGCCTGCTTTCCAACCCTATTTCGGTTAAGAGAGGTATATGAATCTTCTTCTTTTTCATAGGTCCTGAATCTTCTTCTTCTTATTTTTTTTTTTTTCTATTTTAGGTCTCAATCTTATTCATTTTACATGAAAACTGTTTGGAAAATGAACCACTTTGTGATTCATTTTCTCATCTTAATCTTTTCAAATCAAAATTTTTCCTTCTGAATGATTCAAAAAGAGTAAAATCTACCCTATTTTTCTTTTTTCTTTTCTTGAAACAAATTTATCTAAATTTTCCTTGTTTTCTTCTTCACTTATATTGTCTATAATAAGTGAAAAAAAAAACTAAAATTTTAAATAATTTATATATTTTATCAATTAAAAATATTTCAATTAATTTTATTTTTAAAATTTTAGTTACCTTAAAAAAAATAAATTTTAAAATAATTTATCATATGGAAAATTTAATAGTCAAATTTACACGAGCTCGAGATTAAATATTTTACATGTTATAGATAATAAAATTTTCATTCTTCTTCACAAACGAGCATATAAGGCGGCTTTATATGCTAATTGATTTTGTTTAATTAATTAATTTTTTATTACCACATTTGTAGCTTCGTAGAGAGAGGATCGTAGAAAGGATGAAAGCTTTGTAGAAACTCATGACCAACGCAAACAAGGTAAAAATGGAAGTGAAATTTATTTATAGATTATTATAGTTCATCACTACAGCTCATTCTGAAATTCATTTACAATATTTAAAATTATTTTTATAAACTTATTTCTTATGAACTAATTCATTTAAGTTTTAACGAATTTTAAAATTTCATCAAGGTTATATATCAAACTATCATAAATTGACCATTGTTTTTCCAAATACTGAGAATTGTACTGAATTTGGAGGGTAATAGTGTTGCATTAGCCTGATAAGTATATTATAATTGCTGCCTTTACAAATTCCATACATTTGATGAAGTTGTTCTTCTTGACCTTGTTGGGAAGGAAGCCTATTGAAGAGCACAATTTGTTCATTTTAAAGTACTTCCTGCATAGCAAAAATTTCATTAATTATATTAATTCCTTATGATAATCAGATAACAAAATAACTGCTCACCACTTCCCTCTAAGCTTGGAAGATGAAAATCCCAATTCAAAAATCAAATATAGCAAAATTTATAAAAATTTAATTGAAAACCTAGAAAAGGCAACCTTAGAATTATAAGACTGAATTTCTTGTTTCCATAATCCCACGCTGGGATAAACTTTACTTCTTTCATAACTTATTTCAACTAATTAGCTTGTTGATGATTTAATTAGTTGTTTGAATCTAATTAGCGGTCCGTGTTTGACTTCAGGGTCGCTCGTAACCTCGGCCGCTTACTGAGCCCGCTTTTGACCTGTAATTCTCAAAATATAGAGGTGGTCATTCGAAAAAATATTACAATAATTGAAGAAAAATTTACAATTATTAAGACTTCTATTAAAACCTTGAATTAAATAGTTTAATTAATCCAATATTGAATAAGTTAAAATTTCATCTATTGTTTTAGAGAACATACAATTTTAAAATACACGGCTATGAGAATATAATATAACAATATGGTATATTTTTTATATAATAATAACAATAATTTTAGGACATAAAGATAATGTTTTACTAAGTATTTTTATATAATAATATTAAATTGCTTTTAATAGTATATGAGAACAATTTTATTAATGTATATTATATATTTAAACACGTTAAAAAAGATGCCAAAGCTTTTAATAGATACAATCGTGAAATAATAAATATTAAACTAATAAAATCTCCTAGACATTATTTTTTGTAAATCCTACAAAATCTAAGAAAAAAAAGCCCTAATGACAACTATATCAAAAAAAAAAAAAAGTTCATACATGTATTTTCAATCTCTTACATCATTAACAATTGTTATTGTGCATTGTTTATATATATTTTTCTTTGTGTTGTAAGATTTGAATTGGAAATATTTTAATAATAAAAAAATATAATTACAAAAAAAATTTCATTGGAGGATGGTATTTTGGTCTAACTTCTAAGCCCTAATCTTCTTATTTTTTTCGATTTACTGAAATAAATCATTAATCCTCACAAAACAGTGCTTGAGACCTGTTGCATCCCAGCTCATAGCATACATTTTTTTTTTTTACATTTGTTGAAATTATTAAGCTCTAATTTTGTAATCATATTATTTTTACTTACTTTTTTAAATTGTTTGTTACTGAGAATTGAATATCATAATTAAAAAAGTTTCCACTTTATTTTATTGGAATTGATTTCTGAAATCTCCTCATTCAAATAAATATTCTATTGACCAAAATTTTTTCAAATCATTTTAATGCGTAAATAAGCATTTTTTTTGCTACTATTACTCATTTATTTTCCTTGTATTCTTTTTTGGACTTCAAATATTAAACCAAAAACTTAAAAAAAAAATCTTTTGATATTGAGAGATTCAGTTGGAACTATTATAGATTGATCATATTTTTTTGGCATATAGATAAGCTTGCCATTTTTTTTTCTTTTTTCTTTTTTCTTTTTTTCTTTTCTTTTTAAGGTTAGGATTCTATTTTGCTATTTTTTGTGATGATGTGCTTTTGTCAACCATCTGTCCTTCTTTTGACTAAATTGTTGCTCTATTTTCTTATATAAGATTTAAAGCAAGGTGGGAGAAGGTTAATTATTAATTTCACTTCTTTTTTATTTAGTACATTATTTATATGTTGTGCACTACTCTATGTGGATGACTTTAATATAATTTTGTTTCAACATCTCTCAAGTTACGTAAACAACTCTTTTAATATAAGTGTACTAATTTAGCAATGTTTATTATATTTTCAAATACATTTAGTTTGATTCTAGAATGTTGGGATTGAGAGTTATTAGGTCGTTTTAGGCTCCTAATAGGGGCCAAATGATTTAGACTAGGAGATCCCAATCCAGAGAATACGTTAGTTCATCAGTTTGAGGCTCATATGGTGAAAGTTTATTGTACATTGATTACAAGCTAGGTATGAGTAATTCACTTTTACTTTTAGTTAATTTGTACTTTTTTATTTTTTGATATAGTTGTCATAAGGCCTTTTTTTCCTTAGATTTTGCATGATTTACAATGAGCTGATTACTTTTTTCATGGGATGCTGATGATGTGAAACTTAGAATGATAAGCTTGAATATAGTTTACTTAATAGTATATTTGAAATGCTATAAATATATCTTCCAATCAACTTATGGATTTTGCATGTTGATTAAATTGATGCTTCTTTAACAGGTATGACCATTGCAACAAACCAAGCCTTCAAATGCAGCATATATGGATGATGGGAGTATTCTTTTAAGCCTTAACTAATCAAGTGCATGCTCTTCAACAGGCGGAGCTACCATGTTGGCCATCACCTATCATTTTCACTCCAATTTTTTAAAAATTTTAGTCATTGATATTATAATTAATATATTTAGGGCATTATGTTACTCAAGATTTCCTTATTTGTAATTCAAAGGAGGATTTTTTGGGTCAGAATGGAAATTTTCAAGTTAACATGAGAAAAAGTTTATCTTAAAATATGTTGTTTTATAATCATCCTATTTCATTGATGTTCGTTTAGTTAGACTTTTGAAGAGGTTGCATGTGGCGCTCCGGGCTCTATGATGCCAATAAAAGTTCGAGATATGTTGTTTTATAATCACCCTATTTCATTGATGTTCGTTTAGGTAGACTTTTGAAGAGGTTGCAAGTGGCGCTCCGGGCTCTATGATGCCAATAAAAGTTCGAGAACAAGGAATCAATATTATATTGTAGTCAATATTTTGAGTGCTATTAAACTAAAAGATTGTGTGCAAATCCCTATAATATTGTTATAACAAGAATTACTTTGGCTGTAACAATTCTTTTTTGTTAGCATCTAAAATTTTGCAGTCTATAATAATGCTTTGTGCTAGATTTGACCAATTTGAGTATGTTTTTTTATGTTGTCTTTCTAGAAGAATGACAGGCTGTTTGGCTACAAGTAGGATCTTATTCAAGTAGGATTTACTAAATCTTGTAAATCTGGGTTGTATTCTTGTGAAGCTTTGCTCAAAATGCATGCGCATATATATGGATCTTGATGATGTGGTTTAATGTTGTTGATTAAGACATAGGATGTCATGGATGAAATAATCACAACACTTTCACTTTCTTTCGACACCCGTGGTGCCAAGTACAAAAGGTTTTCCTCTCTAAAGATTCTAATTTTTTAAGTTGAGATACTTGGCCATAATTCTATACTTTTTACTTTTATGGAAGCACATAACTTGTGAGTATTTTCATAATTTTCTAAATAAAATTGTTACCGAATTCAAATATTATTTTTTGTTTGCATGGTTCAAAGTAGTAATGCTTGATGGTCATTGTGAGAGGTTGCTAATTGGAATCATTGCAAATAAAATATTTCCTTTTCTTGGGGTATGAATTACAAATTATTGAATCTACAAACCAAGGTTTAGTTGATTATTTTTAGGTAGAAACCATCTTTTAGAAATGATAGATTTGTTTTCATTCATTTTGACTTTGAAAACTAATTAACAAAATATTTGCATGTAATTTAGTTTTCACCTCCTTATTTGGTTGTTAGCTTTAATTGAAAAGTATTTTCTATTTTATATTGGTTTTTAGTTTGAAAAAATGACTAATAAATTGAATAATAAACACAACTTAAATTTAATTCGCCTTGTTTTGAGGTTTCTAACATAGACTCATAACGCGAAATATGCATTTTTTTTTAATTTCCTTGGTAAAATCATTTTTTAATGAATTGCATTTAATGCTCATGCAAAAAAACAAAAAAACTAAAGTGATAAACATAATTTTTTTTCATTTTAATAATGATAATATAACTAAAATATTAATGATTTGAATTTTTATTTTTAAATTTTTATTCACATGCATTTAATGCACGTGCAATAAAACTAGTTTATTATAAAAAGGGTTTGAGTTTCCACCCTTATCCAATCTTGGCCTTTCACTTTAATTCTTACGATATTATCCTAACCCTTCATTATATTATAAATATTTAATAATTAAAAAAATATATAACATAATTATGCCGCTTAATTAATAATTAATAATAAATTCAATTTAAGAAGTGATTAATTCAAAGTGGCTAATTAAATTTTCTTAATTAATTATACCGTTTCAATTAATTACACATAAAGTGGCTAATTAAATTTTCTTAATTAATTTTATCGTTTAAATTAATGACACATAAAAGTATATAACGTATTTATGCTGCTTAATTAATAATAAATTCAATTAAAAAAGTATTAATTCAAAGTGGCTAATTAAAATTTCTTAATTAATTATATCATTTCAATTAATTACACATAAAGTGGCTAATTAAAATTTCTTAATCAATTATGTCATTTAAATTAATGACACATAAAAGTTACGAGCCAAACATTTACTTGTGATAATCATAATTAAAATTTATTATAATTAAATTTCTATTGGTAAATCTGAAAATTTCTGTGATAATCTATACTACTATTATAAAAAAGGCTTGAATTTACTTCTACCTAAAATATTAGCCATCCATTTTGTTATTTTTAAAATTATATTGTCCATTCATTGCATTAAAATAATTATTAAATCTAGAAATTTATAATAATTATTCAATTTACTAACCGTTCCATACATTTAATAAATTAATTAATTAGGTAAATGAATGTATCTTAAATTTTTATTCCTCAACTAATGTCTCTTAGATTTATTCCTCAGCTAATTGAGTTTTTAGTCTTCTCCAAGGCTGCTTTATTCCCTCCATTCATTTTATTTTTTTCTTAAATTATCTTGATCATCCATTGTATTATCCTGACCCTTCATTCTATTTTATAATTTTAAAAATATCATAAAAATCATTAATTTTAATATTTATTCTATCTAATAAATTCTTAACCGTTATCTTAACATCTAAAAACATATAATAATTATGCAAATTAATGTTTATTATCATAAATTAATGCCTCTTAAATTTTATATATAAATGTGATTTGAGATTCCTACCATAAATAATTCTAATCTTATATTTATAAATCTAAATAAATCTCCAACATTCATTTTAAACTCTTAATATTCTCTTATATTTTCGTTCCAATAGCTGAAAGATTTGACTCGGTTAAATGACCCAATGGTTTGTTTAAAAAAAAAAATTAATGCTTCATTCTTTAATTTCTTCAGCCATATGTTACACACTTCACCATTCATTTTCTTCGGTGAGTTTGTGTTAATCGCCAAACGGTTCGTGATAATACAAAAAAAATCCCTCTTCGAATTCCACTCTCGAACATTTATGTCTTCTGTTCGTTCGTCTTTTCTCCTCCCGTCTGAAAGGGCAAATTATTGGGTCAGGTGACCGAAGCCATCTCTCCGTTCAGTCGCCAATAGAAATGCGACATCTGTTAGGAATTTTTTTAATTTAATATTAATGCTTTATGTCTTGTCAGAGTTAGCGACCCGACCCGATAATGCTTTTCATTTGAATTCCGGAAAAGAAAGAATGGAAA
>NW_021319490.1:604315-608118 GCF_001605985.2 Dendrobium catenatum
CCTCGCTTCACCAAAATGTTCAAACTCAAATGCATCCGATTGATCGAGCCCGGTTATGTCACCTACATCTCCTTCATTCTCTAAATCACCTTCACCAACAAATAAGAAATATAAAATAAGATATTATTTTTGCTTTCAATTAGATAATATATTCAAACTTCATTGTCAACTTACAATGTCCTGGCTGATTAAATGATATATTTTGTTCTTCAACAATTGGTATTGCATCCTCTTTATATATCTCATTTTCTAAATCCTGTAAGTCAAGTTCTGGAGTTGTTTCATCTTCAAGTATCCAAAAATCAACCATTTCAACACAACTGTAGTCCAGAGGGTCATAATGTCTTTTTTTAAGTTGAAACCTAAAAAATGAATAAATAATTTTATGTTAAGATTATACATACTACTTAAATTGACACTTGTACATAAATTTAATGTAAGATCATACCTATTCTTTAAATTCAGATTATATCGAACATATACAAGATCGTTGAGTCGTTGATGCTCCAAATAATTCCGTCTCTTTGAGTGGATCTATTAAAAAACACTCCAATTTCTTTCGCATCCTGATGAAGATGATGTTTGGCTGAGAATTCTTATAGCAACTTTTTGCAAGTTTGGAGCACTTGATCCAAACATCTTCCACCACTCATCTACATATTATCAAGTTTGAGAGTTTAGTGAATAAGCATATTTGTATAAGTATATACACATGTTGAAAGTAAAAAAAGAGAATTATCAGGTTGCATTTCTTTCGCCATTGCCAGTGCAATTGGTTTTCCAAAGCTTTCTAAGCAATCACGGAATAATCTGACTTCATTCATTGCAACTTTGGACTTAGTGCAAATATCTTTGTTTCCAATTAATTCAACTAGACCTTGCAAAATTTTTGGCTTTTGACAATAGTTCTCTCTATCATACTAGAAATGAGGATTGAGAAAGTATGCTGCTGAATGGATGTCTTATCTTAATTGAGTATCCCATCTTCTTTTGATTATAATAGTAAAAGGCTTATATGATCTATTTACATTTCTGAACAGAGCTTTAATAGCTTTCCTTGCCCTGTACATGCCATCATATAGATATCCAAGGGATGGTTTTTCATCAGAGTCAACGATACGCAATAACCTAATCAAGGGGCCCGATATCTTTGAAATAATAAGACAATTATCCCAAAACCTCAAGTCCAAAATAATTGAAGCAACTTCCTTTCCCTTAGAGGTTTTGGATATCTTCGAATCCGTAAAGAACTTGCTTGTAATTAGTGCTTGTAGATCATGATGGTGCTCATATACACTTTTCAAAGTTATGAAGGTTGTTGCAAAGCGGGTAGCTCCAGGACGCACGATCTCCTTCCAACCTGGCCTTCTCCTAAGCCATGCTAATATGAATATATGATTATAACAGAAAATTGTCAATTTTGATGCTTTTTTTGCTAGCTCCTCTATGAGTGGCATGCTTCCAATATCTTTCAAAATCAAATTCATACAATGTGCAGCACAAGGTGACCAGTATATATTGTTGAATCTTTCATGTAACAGTTGACCTGCCTTCTTGTAATTAGCAGCATTATCAGTAACTATTTGAACAACACTCTCTGGACCAACCCACTCAACAATCTCAATAAATAAAGAGCACAAAGTGGAAGCATCCTTTGTGATGTCTGAAGCATCAACAGATTTTAAAAAAGAAACACCACGAGGACAATATATCAAAAAATTGATTAGAGTTCTACTCCTACTGTCAGTCCATCCATCTGCCATAAGTGTACAACCTGTTTCCTTCCAAGTTTGTTTATAACCATCAATGAGTAGCCTGCATTCTTCCTTACAATCCCTAAGTAAGTTTACTCTCATGTTATGATAACTGGGGAGCTTGTAACCAGGACCTATTGCAGTAATGGCATCAATCGCTTTCTGTGCATATATTGAATTAAGAGCATTGAAAGGAATGCAGCAATCAAAAAACCACCTTGCTAATGCCATATCTGCACGGTGCACAACTTCCTTAGTTGCTAAAGCACTCTTAATTGAAGGTTGGGAACCTCGTGTAGTTCTAGGGGCAAAGAAGGTATCCATATCGGAAGCTTTTCTTTTTCCTTTACTCTCATGTGCTTGAGAAGATTGTGTTTTTGGTAGAGAACATGAATCTCTCTCTTCATCTATAGCATCATCCACAGGAAATGGCGTAGTGTCCAACTCTTCCTGTGCTTGTTGTTTTTTTCTTGAAATTTCCTTCAAGTTTTCATGCATTTGATATCTAACATCATGTGGGACCTTCTTGCAAGCAGCTATATTCCCCTTTACACCTGCTAAATGTTGTTTCATTCTATTAATTCCTCCTCCCTTGTATGAAATACCACAATGTAAACATTTAAATTGTTTCTTCCCATCAGCTCCTTTAACTTCAGTAAAATGATTCCAAGCAATGTCCACTTTCTCACGCACAGTATAAGTTGAACCTGAAGTCTGATTACTAGGTGCTTCCATTCTAATTTGATTTACTGAATAAAATTACATGCAAATAAATTAAAACCATTCAAGGTAGAAAACTACAAAGTTGAAAACTACAAATAAGAAAACTATAATGTAGAAAACTATAACTAGAGAAAACTATGCAAGGTAGAAAACTATGCAATTGGAAAAGTCACAAAGCTAAAACGACACATAATGCATACCTCAAAGAGCTTAAATTTTATATCACTTGAACTTCCACCACAGACTAAAGTCTCCAACCTTTACAAAGTATTGATGAATTCCACAAAGAAAGCACGTTCAAAACCTGGAATAGATTTAAAATGATTTCAAATGAAATATGCATTTTCACCATAAGAAATGTTAGTAAAACAAGCATCTGACTTTGACTAACTATAATACTAAGTTAGATAAAAAAAGCGCATCTCTACACTACATTTAGCAGCTTTCTTTAGCTCATCCAGTCGAGTTAAACGCATTTGTGCATTTGCTAAAAGGTTTAACCTAGAAAACATTCAATGAAGCTATCTTTTATAAATTAAGACAAATATGTATCGGCTAACAGTCAAATTAGAATTGGGAACAATTGTTAACGACATTTAAGCTGATAGCATAGCATTCATTCATTATGAGCTAGAAATAAGATCCCTGCATAGGCAAAGTAGGAAAAGAGGAATAGAAAGTTCCAGCATCTCCATAACAGGCATTGGTTCACCTCATATAATACTATATCAATGCTAGAAAATAATATCTATTTATATTAAGTTATTAACTACTTAAATTAGATCAGAATCCACAATAAACTAAATTATAATTAAAGCATTAGGGAATCCTAAACAAAAAACCTAGCAAGTTATCATGCTGGATAACAAAACTAGGAAGAAAAAAAAAATACAACGCATTTCATATAAAAAAAAAGAAAAAGAAAAGATGATTTGTAACTTGTAAGTATAAGTGCATAACCTTTTTTGCTCGGCTGCAGTATGCTTTGCGGCTTTGCCTCTAGCCGCTGACCAGGATCTTCTTCCTGAGATGACCAATACGGACTCCCATTAATATGACCAGGATCTTCTTCCTTAATACGGCTTTGCTGTTCAAATATTATTACAAGTTAATATGCAGCATGCCAGCAGGTACTCTGAAATGGTTTTGTACAAGAGCATGTAGAAAGCAGAAGAATAGAAAAAGTGAAAAACACCGGAAGCCGAGAAGAAGAAGTGGGATGCGGAGAAGAAGATACCCGAGGAAGAGAAGAATCAGAAGATGACGCCAAGCAAGCAGCCGCAGGCCCGCAGGCGACACGATGAATCGAATAGGGTTTTTTTTTTT
>NW_021319490.1:608218-646491 GCF_001605985.2 Dendrobium catenatum
AGTGTATGGATCCGAGGCCGTTTTACCCTTGGAAATAAAAATCCCTTCACTCAGGATTGCAGTTCAGAATCAAATCACAAACGAACAAAATGCAAAACTGCAGTTGAAGAGCGAAGTCTCCAAGTAACATAATTTAAATTTAGAAAGACTAAATTTTCTAATTAAATTAATCTCAATTTACAATCTAGTTTTATGCACAATTAAGATTAAAAAGACTAATGAAATTCATAAAATTTAAACACATTTCAAAACCAATTCAAATCTAAAGCAAACACAACAAATATTGATATTAATAAAAAGATTACAAGATCAATTAATAATATCAATATTAAAAAAAAAGAAAAAATACACTGAACTTTCAAATAAACATAACTAAAACAAAAACTGATACATGAAACATCTAGAAAATCAAAACCCAAATCTCTATTCTTCTGGAGGAGGAGGAGGAGGAGGAGCACCACCAAAGAAGTTGAAGTAGGAATTCATCAACATAACATTGGTATTACTTTCATGAACTTCATTTCTTATATTACCAATATCCTGTTGTTGCTGCTGAAGTTGACCATCAATTTGATCAAATCATTGATCAAAATGAGTCTCAAGTCTACCAAATCTCTCAACCAAATTCTGATAATTTGGTTGAGGTGCAGATGTTTGTGCTCCTTCTTCTTCTTCTTCTTCTTCAGAATCACTGGCATATCATTTCCCTTTGTCTTCCTTGAAGATCGCTCTAAAAGAAGCATCGTTGTAGTAGAGCGGCTCTTCATACTCTTCATCAGGATGCACTAAATTGTATTTCTTTTCCAAAATAAAGGTAACTAAGTGACCTAATGCAATATTTCTTTTCCTTTTCTGATCCACATGCCCAATTTCAGAAAGCCCATAAAGATAGTCTAAGATAAGTTAGGCTTCATCAATAGGTTGATTTTCCATAATCAAAAAGGTCACAATAGAAAGGAGTGGAGTAATATTTACTCTATCACCAGCTTTTGGAATGATTGAAGATATAGGAATATGCTGTATGATTCGAGCATTTTTGGTTAGTCCAGAAACTCTAGCAATATAATCATTTAGGCTATTTCCTCTAATCACCCTATTGATTTCAAACCACTTGAAAGTGTTATTGTTCATAAGGGTGTGGGCTCTAAAATCTTCAGTTCTTAAGTTGAGAAAAGCACCTAAGTCATGCTTTGTGATTTCAACCTTTTGTATAAAAACAAAAGAACTGACAGAAGAGTTGTCAGAGTTTAAACTCATATTTGCTAGAAAGTAATGGAAAGTATGTTTGTTGTAGAGGTGGATAAGAGTTAGGATAAATTCAAACTGAGTGGAAGCGAAAAGATGCATTACCTTGTAGTTAATCTCACTCTGGATCAGAATGCGATATGGAGTGATTTTTGCATAATCAAATCGAGAAAAGGATTTCTCATTTGCTTTTGAAAGAAAGTTCTCGGAAGGATTCCTATGGGGTTTCTTCGCTAAAACCTTTTGACGTTTGCTAGAGGAGGCCATTGTTGATCTAGAAATCGAAAGCGATTGAAAGAGATGTTTGGCAGTGTGATTGTTGAGTTAGAAAGCCCTCTTATTTAAAGAAAACGATACGTTCATCCTAGACGAAAAATGTTCGTCCCGAACGAAAATTATCGTTTGTCTGGATCAAAAACTTTTGTATAGACGATCGAATTTGTCCAAAATGAAACAGCTTTTCGTAATCAACACAACTTATGATGCATCCTTTCGTACAGACTTTTGCTTGACCGATCGTACAGACGATCACATGTTCGTTCAAACGATCACACTTGTGATCATTTTAATGGTCGTTTTAAAACCGTCCCCTACATTGAACCGCCATGTTTTCGTCCAGATGAACTCCAGGTTCATACAGACGAAGTTCATTAAAAATTACCCTATCCACTCAACCGTTTTCTCAATTTTTCGCACAGTTACTTAAAAATTTCATCCCGTACGATCTGAGGATCGTACAGACAAACTTAATTAAAAACTAAAAAAAACTACACAAATCAGTATTAAAATCTGACAATTTTACGCATTCCAACACATCGTCCCGTACAAAAATTTTTCGTCCTGGACGATCTGCTTTTAAAATTTTTTTTTTTGTATTTTTATCAAAGCAAATAAAAATAAACACACAAAACAAAATGAATAACAAAAAATGTACATACTCTAAATAAAAATCACTCAAAAACAAACAAAAATCACAAAATGACATAAAAAAAAACAAACTATGAAAACAAAACATCAATGTGGCAAAAAAAAATTTATTTAAGTATTTAAATCAATCACACCAAGCCTTGTTCTTAATGCACTGAAAGTATCAAAGGCTAAAGGTTTAGTAAAAATGTCTGCAAGTTGATTTTCAGTAGAAACATGTGTAATTTCAATTTTACCTTTTGAAACATGATCCCTTATGAAATGATGCCTTATGTCTATATGTTTGGTTCTTGAATGTTGAATAGGATTTTTAGAAATGCAAATAGCACTAGTGTTATCATAATAAATTAGAATAGTGCCTATTATTAATCCTAAGTAAATCAATTGTTATTTCAAACAAAGTACTTGTGCCACACAACTTCCTAATGCAATGTATTCAGCTTCAATAGTAGATAGGGCAACTGAGTTTTATTTTCTACTGGACCAAGTCACTAAAGAATTTCTTATAAATTGACATTTTCCAGAAGTGCTTTTTTTATCCACCCTACAACCTGCAAATTCAGAATTAGAATAACCAATTATTTCAAAGGAAGTACTAAACTTAGGATATCAAATTCCTAAGTTTTGAGTTCCTAACATATATCTTAAAATCCTTTTCACTGCTGTCAAATGTGATTCTTTTGGATCTAATTGAAATCTAGCACACAAGCTAACACTAAACATGATATCGGGTCGGCTAGCAGTCAAGTAAAGTAAATATCCAATTATCCCTCTAAATTTCTTTTGATCAACAGATTTTCCCTTAGGGTCCTTATCCAACTGAACTGAGGAACTCATTGGTGTACTAAAAGGTTTAGCATTGTCCATTTCATCCTTTTTGAGGATGTCCTTAAGATATTTAGATTGACTAAGAAAAGTACTTTCCTCATTTTGCTTAATGCTAAAGCCTATAAAATAACTTAAATCTCTCATTAAACTCATTTCAAATTCACTACTCATTGTTTTAGAAAATTCATCACAAAGATTTTTATTTGAAGATCCAAAAATGATATCATCCACATAAATTTGAACAATGAGTATGTCTTTTTCAAATTTCTTTAAAAAGAGTGTTGTATCTACACTTCCTTTTTCAAATGATCTTTTAAGTAAGAAAGTGCTCAACCTGTCATACCAAGCCCTAGGTGCCTGTTTCAATCCATATAATGCCTTTTTCAACTTAAAAACATGATTTGGGTATTTAGAATTTTCAAATCCAGGTGGTTGTTCTACATAAATATCTTCTTCTATTATCCCATTTAAAAAGGCACTCTTAACATCCATTTGAAATAATTTAAATCCTTTAAAACAGGCAAAGGCTAACAAAACCCTAATTGCTTCAAGTCTAGCTACAGGGGCAAAAGTCTCTTCAAAATCAATCCCTTCAATTTGATTATACCCCTTAGCAACTAATCTAGCCTTATTCCTAATGACTACTCCTGAGTCATTCATTTTATTTTTGAATACCCTCTTAGTCCCAACTACACTTTGATCCTTTGGCCTTGATGTTAATTCCCAAACTTTATTTCTTACAAATTGATTCAACTCTTCCTGCATGGCCAAAATCCAAAATTCATCCAATAATGCTTGATCAATATTAGTGGGTTCAATTGTTGAAATGAAGGCTGAATGATAGTCTTCTTTGCTTAAGACATGTCTAGTCCTTACACACTCACTAGGTTCACCAATAATCAACTCCTTTGGGTGATTTTTAGAAAATCTCAAATCTCTAGGCAAAGGGTTTTCTATCTCCAAATTTTGTTCCAAATTTTCTTCCAATCCTTCTTCCAAATTTTCTTCCAAATTTATCTTTTCAATCTTTTGGGAGTTATCCTCAATCTCATCTTCTACAATTTTTGGCCTTTCAAAATTTCCAATTTCATCAAAAACAACTTGTGTGGTCTCTTCAATTTTCAAAGTTCTTTTATTGAACACTCTAAAAGATTTTCCAACAATTGAGTATCCAAAAAAAATTCCCTCATCTAATTTTGGATCAAATTTTCTTAAGGCAAATTTCCCATTATTATGATTGAACATCTTGCATCCAAAAACATGAAAATGACTCAAATTTGGTGTTCTACCCTTTAACAATTCATAGGGTGTTTTATTTAATTTTGATCTTACATTCACACTATTCAGAACATAACATGCAGTGCTAACCGCCTCAGCCCAAAAATATTTTAGAAGTGAATATTCTGCTAACATTGCTCGGGCGGCTTCTATTAATGTTCTATTTTTCCTTTCAACTATCCCATTCTGTTGAGGGGTTCTAGGTGCAGAAAAGTTATGATCTATTCCATTTTCTTTACAAAAATCCTCAAATTTTTCATTTTCAAATTCTCCTCCATGATCACTATGTATATTTATGATTTCACGCCCAAGTTTTCTTTGAATCCAAGTTGAAAAGTTTCTAAATTCCTCAAATAATTCACTCTTATGAAATAAAAATTTAACCAAGTAAATCTAGTGTAATCATCCACAATCACAAAGGTGGTCCTTAGTAAAGTCTAGTTTTGGTATTCCTCTCACTAAATCTTTTTGGATAATTCTCCTAAGATTTTTCTTGCTAGAGTGACAAAGTCTCCTATGCCAAAGCCATGACTCATCAGATACAGTTTTCAAACCAAAAGCAGTAGGAGTATGAAAGCAATTCAAATCTAGCATTAGACTTTGTTTACCCTTTTTCCATTTAAAACATCTTTACTATTAAGGCTTAATATGCAACTAGTAGGAAAAAATTTGACACAATACCCTTTATCACATAGCTGACTAATACTTAACAAGTTATGCTTAAAACCTTCTACCAATAGCACATTTTCAATGAAAAAGTTCTTAATATTACCAATTATACCTGACCCAATCACCTTCCTTGTGGTGTTATCTCCAAGTGTAACCTTGCCTCCACTCCTGGCTTCTAGCGAAATAAATTGTGTAGAATCTCCCGTCATTTTCTTTGAACATCCGCTATCTAGGTACCATATGCTCTCACGAGGCCTTGTCTGAGAGCTATCCTGCAAAAATATCAAACGTTAGACCTGGGAACCCAAACAAGTTTGGGTTCACCTTTTGGCAATTTATAAAAAGATGCATGTATGATATGTCTAGGGTTATGCATCTTAGGTTTCCACACCATATAATTTTTCATCCTCGAAGTATAGGTGTGACCTATATGACCAATCAATCCACAAATTTTGCATTTAACATTAGGAAAGGATTTCCTAAGTCTTCTACCATTCATTTGATTTTTTAGGGATTGCATAAATTTAGGATACAAAATAGGATTAGTGAAATCTTCAAGTTTTGGAGGTATCCTATTATCCTTGAGAGCTTTTATCTTTAAAATATAATATAAATTCATATCTTTTAAAATCCGATTAGTATAATTTGATCTATAAAGTTTGCTCTCCAATTCATCCTTAAAAATTTTAAAATCTTTCTCTAGTTTTTCAAAAGATGATTTATAACATTTAAGGTTCTTATTCAGGTCATCAAACTCATCAAATAATTTCATGTGGTTGTTATCAATTAAAGCATGATCATTCCAAAAAATTTCATGTTCCTTTTTAAGATCTTCTAATTTCAAACAAAGGCTAGCATGCAATTTCGTTGTCTTCTTATATGCTTCATGCATGTGTTCAGAAACTTCAAAAAGTTCATCATATGTTAAGTCACATACCTCTTCTTGATATGAATGATCAAGTATGTCATCCATTAAGCACAAATTAGTGACTTCCTCTTCTTTTTCTGTCTCCGATGAATTTGAAGCTGAGTTTTGCTTCCTCTTCAAAAAGCTTCTGAATTGTCTAGTCATTAAAGCAATGTCATCTTCATCCTCAGGTTGTGAATTTTCACTTTTAGAATCTTCCACATTCAATGCTATATTCCTCTCCCTTCGTGGTTCACATGCATCAATCTTTCTTTGGCTAACTACTTGCTCGTAAGCAATTAGCGATCCAAGAAGATTGTCAATGGAATATATGTTTAGATCTTTAGACTCTATAATTATAGTAATTTTAGCATCATAAGCAGTAGGCAAGCATCAAAAAAATTTATTAACCAATTCAGCATTAGTTAACTCCTTACCTAAAGCATGCAAAGAGGTGACAATTTGTTTGAATCTTGTGTACATTTCAGAAATTGATTCATTTGGTTTCATGCAAAACAGTTCATAATCATGCAACAAGTTATTAAGTCTAGATTGCTTAACCTCATTAGTCCCCTCATATGTTATACAAAGTCTATCCCATATATCATTTCCACTTTTGCAAGTAGAAACCCGCATGTAATCTTCTGATTTTAAAGCACAAAAGAAACTATTCAAGCATTTTGCATTAAGTTGTGCTAAGTCACATTCTTCTACAGTCCATTCAGTAACAGGCATTTCAACTCTTACTCCATCAACTAATCTAGTTGGTTTTGTATACCCTTCTTGAACTAAAATCCACATGCGATAATCAAGTGACTGTAAAAATATAGACATGCATGTTTTGCAAAAATCAAAAGGAATGTTTTCAAACAGTGGAGGTCTAGTAATAGAATAACCCTCATGTGTATTTTTGTTTCCAAATATAGCCATCTATATTAATAAAAAAGAAGTATAAACTTATGATTTTGAAACAAAGCTCTGATACCACTTATTGAAACTTGTTCAATAAGAATTAGGATGTTAAGCCTAATTAAATATCCCAAGGCTAACCAAGAGGGGGGGGGGTAAATTGGTAATTAAAATTTTAACCCTCTTTGAAAATTTAATGAAAAAAAAACTTTAGTTTGTGAATTTTTCTAGAAAACTTTTTCAACCACAAAGTTTTAAACACAAAATGTAATTAAGCAGTGGAAAATAAATGACACCAGTTTTATAGTGGTTCGGTCAAAACCAGACCTACATCCACTCCCCAGAGGCACCCTATGAGTATTGCACTAATACCAATAGTGACTCTTCTTTAGCACCCACAGCAAGGCGAAGAAGCCTTAACAAACTCTTTTCACCACTACCCGGTGTGGTAGAGAATCGTCATCCTTTCACACTCCCTCGATGTCGGCAGAGGACCGTTTGTCCATTCACACTATTTCCAGTGTTGGCAGAGTACCGTCGTCCTTTCACACCCTCCAAGTGTAAGTAGAGAACCTTTTGTCCTTTCACACTATTCTCAGTGTTGGCAGAGTACTGTCATCCTTTCACACCCTCCAAGTGTAGGCAGAGAACCTTTCGTCCTTTCACACCCTCCAAGTGTAGGCAGAGAACCCTTTGTCCTTTTACACTCTCCAAGTGTAGGCAGAGAACCCTCGGCTTTTCACAATTTCCAAGTGTCGGCAGAGAACCGGATCTTTCTTCCAAGAACTTCTTCACAAGTCCAATCTAAAAAAAAAGAGAGAAGAGTGAAGTAATCTCAAACTTAAAAGTGGAAACACTTACCCTTGAGTACCAAGTGAAACCTTCACGCTCCAACGGCAAGAAATCTCCTTCAAACGCTCTCTCAAACTCTCTCCTTAACTCTCTTCTCAATAGGCACGAAGATCAATGAATAAAAAGATTAAGTTGTAGTTTAGAATAGCCTATTTATAGAAGAGACAAGAAAAACCATCTAAAAATGGCAGATTTCAAGTTATCATGTTCAAGATCGTCACGTACGATCAAAAATCGTCCCGGACGATTTTACTTAAAAGCCTTAAAATGAACTTGTTTGTATATGTGTACGAAATGATTTCGTATAAGCTGATCGTCCCGTACGAACCAAGTTTGTCTTGTACGAACGGTTATAACCAGGTTGGTTCCAAAAATTGCAGAACGAACATAGAAAAATTATCCTAAGTCGGTTATATCGTCTGGACGAAAATATATTCGTCTGGACAAATTTTTTACAGAGAGCATCTCGTCCTAATTGATAATTAATTTCGTCTGGATGAAATTTTTCCCGAGAGCAGATCGTCCCTGATGATAATTAATTTCTTCCTGGAAGAATAGGACTTAGAAAACTTTTCTAGGCAGTTCTTATTCGTTCCATGTGCTCTTAGTAGGAGATAACTGTCTAACCGTCCCGTACGAACTGATATCATCCCATACGATCAGTATAAAATTTATATGATCTCCTTATATGTGTGTGTATGTTTTTATTCACTCAATTACAATCACTCCCTTTCAATTAAAAAATGACATTTTTTAAACTTCAAAATTCAAAAGAATTTCTTGCTGAATTTGATTTGAAGTCGTCATGTTTGAGAGTTTGATTCACCTGAAATGTTAGTACACACAAGAGCAAATACAAAATTTCTAAAAATTGTTAGGAGATAACTACACAAAGAACAATAATATTAGGAATCATCAAAACTATACAAGTTGCAAGAATGTAAAACATGCAAACAGCAACTATCATTAACAACTATCATACTAGATAATTCACCTAAAAATTAGAGAAAAATTTCCTACATCCCATAAATGATCCCATATGAATACATAAAATTAAATAGATCATATAATATGATATGTTCATAAAAATTGAATAGTTTCCTTAAATAAGTATTCACATCAAAGTGGATAACACTAATTTTGAATTGATCATACTATACAAACTTGTATCAAATTATACGAACAGAAGATGACCAACTTAAAATTTTTAGTGTTTCTTGATGCCTATTATAAAGTAAATCTTTAACCTTTTTTTATGAGAGGTGAAGACAGAAATGTGGTTGAAGAAGGAACTCTGAGAGGGAGCTTTTAGAGAAAATCAAGGTTTGTGAGAAGAAGGAGAAGGTAAGCTTGAGCGTGAGCAAAAAGTAGTGTGATGGGTATCACACAATTACTCCGGGCTGGCTATACATTTTCTCCTCCTTTGGCTTTGGTAAGTCTTATAAAATATCTCTAGGGTGAAAGGCTTCTTAGTTAGTCCTTTAGGTTCAATACCTTCTCCAGATGGGAGAAAAATGACTCAAGATTCTCTGCCTGTAAAAGGAGTTTTTGTCCTCTACCACACCTGGTTAGTGAAAAAGAGTTTGTAAAGGCTTCTCCTCCTTGTTGAGAGAGCAAAAAAGAGTCACTTTGTGTTAGTGCAATACTAAGAGTGGAGGACTCCAGGGAGTGGAAGTAGGTCATGGTTTAACTGAACCACTATAAAATCTAGTGTGTTCTTTCAAATTTTATTTTCTACATTTTACATTTTTCTCTTAATTTTCATTATAACTACTTGATGAATCTCAAAGATCTATCTTATAATATAGAATTTAAAAACTCATCATCATTACCGAAATAGTTGTTAAAGTTTTAGCTTCCGCATTTTGAAATTGATTTTCCTATTTCAAATGTTTGAAAAATTAAAAAAAGAAATTGTACTCATGTTTTGGATTATTTTTTCAAAAGAACCAATTCATCCCCTCTTTGTGTATCTCATACTTTAGGAAGATTAAATGATCGTATAGAAAGGAATAATTCCTAACTATAGAGGATCAAGTTTGTAGTTTGAGATTAGGGTAGTGGCATGAGGGGTGTACTCCACTAGTATATCCATTCCTACGGAATGCAAGTATCTGTCTTTAAGGAATAGAAGAGTGAATTCATGAATTTGAAGATAAAATTGAAACTATGATGGTGCCATAAAGAGCGTTCTCCATCACTAGTTGATCTAATCTTAAGGAAAGAAGGTATGTTGAATCACATCAAACCTTAAGGAAAAAAACTAGAAGATCTTATGGAAAGGAAGCATTGCTTCCCATGGCAGATTGAATCTAGATTTTGAATTTAGGATGTGCCATAAAGGGCATGCTCCATTTCTAAAGGAAACTTTCTCCACACAAAGAATTGAATCTAAATTTGAAATTTGATACTAGGATAATGCCACAGAGGGCATGCTCCAACATTGTTGGGTATAATCCTACGTAAAGGAAGCATAAGGATTCACACCTATCCTTAAAAGATTAGAAGGTGTCAAAACTATGATGGGGCCCAGCAAGCTTAAATACACCATTATTCAGTTGAGATATTAGGAGTTCGAAAGTATGAGGACTCATACCTACTCTTAAAAGATTAAATTTCTATTTGGTTTTAAATGATTAACCCAGCTAAAAAGCATGGGTACTCACATCTAACCCGGGGGATTATACAAGGGAATAATCTACCTAAACCGTCTAATAATTTTGGTGAAACCTAACTAACCTGATTAAATTCTAATCATAAGGAAAGGTAGCATGGGGACTCGCACATATCCATAAGGAAAAGAGGGTGATTAACTAGGTAGGGGCCCAACAAGCTTAAATCCACCACTAGTTAGTCAGGAACCTAGGAGGTAAGAAGCATGGGGACTCACACCTACTCCTAAAAGATTGACAGTGGATGTTCATATGTGTAGGAAACTTGCTTCACACAGAGGATCGGGTCTGAATGATCATGTGAGGAGGAAACTTGCACCACACAGAAGATTAGGTTTGGAATTTTGAATTTGAAATTTAATTTTAGAGGATTTTTGAATTTGAAATTTCATTTTTAATTTTGATGATTTTATGTTTTATTTTAAATTTTGAGAGTTTTTGAATTCAAAGATTTTTTGAATTTGAAGTGAGTTTGAATTTGATACTCATATGACATAGTACTTCCTAAAAAGCTACCCCAACATTTGAAAATATCATGTATTATCCTTAAGGGTTGATCAATTAATGTTTGAAATTCCCACAAAGTTCATCTCTATGATAAGAATTCATACTTAAGTTGCATTAAACTTCCCACCAATCTCTCAGTAGGCTAAGATAGGCATCCAAAGAACCAAGACCAAGTCTCCTACTTTTAAGGTTCTAAGACGCATTATTTTATCACGAGCCTGAAGCATTTGGGGTTTGTATGACTAATGATTTTTATTGAGCCTTAAAGATGATGCTTTGTAAGGCCTCAAGCTCCTTCGATTGGAGTCAGGTACTTTGCTTAGGTATGATTTGATTTTGGATGGCAATTTCTAGTGAATAAAATCACTCCTCTTATGGGATTGAACTTGAACCCAACATAGAGTGTGATTTTATTAGAGAAGACCATGTAGGAGAAGATGCCTATGTGCAATGATTCACGCACATTTCTTAAGTATGAGATTTGAATTTAATCACGAGAAGAAGATTCATTCACATTATTTGAAAATTTTATATATCCATTTGGACCCTATAAGACAAATGGGAATATATTCACCATTTAAAATGAGAAGTAGAGTTAAATCTAACTTATTTGGAAGGATTTAGGTTTTGCTAACCTAGATTAAGTTTCATAGAAATTAAACTGGGGCTTCCCATACATATTTTTGAATGAGGATAGGTTTCCAAAGGTTTAAGTTAATGGCAGATATTTAATCTTTTCAATTCTTTTATATGATCTTTTTCTATGACATATATAATTCATGCATGAAGAAAAATCTAGATTAAAGATTTTTAACCTCAAGTAATAAAATGTTATTTGGTTTTTTTGAGATTTAAGGATTTTAGGGAAGGAAGCATCTTTCTCTCTATTGGTGGTGCACATTGCAATTTTTTTGTTTTTTGATGCATTCAAACATCTTTTGATTTCAATTGATTTTAAGAAGAGGCTTCACTTTCTTTCAAATCTCAAAATGAATGTTCTCTTTTTTATTGTTAGATTATATCTCAAGTATTAAAGAAGAAAAACTCATTATCTTATACAAGGAAGAATAATCCTCAGAGCTGACCCAATCTTTTGACGTGAAAATTAGCTTGATTAGGAAAATCTTTGAATATATTCAAAGTATGCAAGATATGCTTATTAATATAGAAAAATACTAGAAATTTTCATTTCTAAAGATAACTTATGTTTGATATATATTTTAATTCAAAAATTAAGTCAACCCATACATGCGATGGGAGGGAGGTACATTTAAACATTTGATGGAGTCAACTACAACTTTCTCCTGCTTAAGATTCAAGGTAGAGGTCACTTTCCATTAAAAAGATCAACCAACTTGCCTTGAAAATCTAAGCCTAGTACAATTTAGAAATTGTATATTTTCCTTAAAAGTTGTAGATTTAGGGGGAAAGACCCTTGTAGTATGGAATTAGATTGCTATAATCTTTTTGAATTGAGAGACTATTATGTGGTCTGCACTATCCCAAGAAGATGATGAATCATTTTAATCAAAAGATTTATCATAATAGGACCCTGTTGAAAGTTAAATTTTGACGGGATCACTATTTAATACAATCTTAGATTAATTCCCCCTCTCTCATTACTAGTTTCCTATTAGTTAGGAGAGTGGCACCCTGAATGGTTTCTATGCTTCCTCCTCAATAGATTATATAGTGGAACACGTGTAGTAGTGTTCTCTAACATTCTTTAATTGTGTGGATGGGTCATAACCCTCAATTACGGGCCTATGGCCTATTGCTGGTGATTGCTCAATTATGGCTTGATTGATCTCTTCTGTGTAGTAGTAAAAAGGGCATGGTGGATATTATGCTACTCATCACACAACCTCCCTCCTTTGAGTAATATAAGAAGGGTGGAAATGATTTCCACCAAATATAGGGTACGTGGAAGGAGCAACAAACTCTTGATTGGCCTCTAAAATTTAACATGTTTGAGCAATGAAATCTCCTTCAATAAGAGTTTTAAGGTTTAGGATTTGACTTACTTCAGGGCATCCATCTTAGCAGTCTTGCTAGCCTTAAAATTCCTCTTTATTTCTCTTCAAAGGTAGTTCTTCTTCAAATTCTTGCCTGCCAAGGTTGTGCTGGAATTTTAGCCGATCTCAGACTAAGATTGTAACTATTCTGTCATTACTGACTTCTGGTTCTTATCCTCCTAAGTAGAGGGCATAGAGGGTAATAGGGAAACTGTGTCCTCCATTTTAGAGATGGGGGAGTTAACTCCTAAGCCTAAACTAATATCCACCAAGGGGAAATTCTTTTATGTCCTAGTAGACAGGCTAATCAGTGTTTCTAAATTAATTGATAGCTTGAGGTTTTGAAACTCCATTCTAAACTAAATTGAACTGCCATAAAAGATGCCTTTTTTTTTTTAATAAAGGATGCAAATGGAATTAAAAGAGCATCAAGAAAAATACAAAGTTCAACAACTAAGAGACTCCTTGAGAGTCCTTACTAAACAAGTGTAAAAAACTTGTTGGAAGTTCTGTTTCAATAAAAGAGTCCCAAAAGAAATCACCTAACAAAGCAAGCTTGGCGCAACAATTAGCCATCTTATTACAATATCTAGGAATAAAGAGAAACATAATATTTTTGAACACTTGAAGAAAAAATAGATCTAATTTTGTACCTTTATTAGTCTTCACTTTGATAGAATCTTGGAGCATCTTTATGATATTCACATTATCTCCTTCTATGATTATACCCTTGTTTTCACAAAACCAATCTTGTATGTATTCTTCCATCATTAGGATTGCTTTAAGTTCCAAATGAGCAATATCCCAATGATTTGTCTTCTTTCCATATGCACAAATCATTCTCCCTTTGCAATCTCTGATCAGCCCAGCTACTCCCGCCAAGTTTGAATCCAATAAAGCCGCATCTACATTCAATTTTAACCAACCATCAGGAGGGGGACACCAAGCTTTAGGCAGCAAAATGCTGATTAGTGCTCCAGTTCTTCTCGGTTGGTAAAGATTGATAGAAGGCTGCTTGAGAAATAACTTCAGTTGATATATATGCAATGGGAAGTTCTGAATTCCCATGTTTGCCCAGATTCCGTGATCTCCAATTGTATTAAACAATTAAAGAATAAATTTTAGCAAGGCCTTTGTCATTTTTATTACTGAGCTCTTCAATGCATTCATCCAGATTTTGAAAGGAAGGGACGTTAAAACCCCACTGTCTCAGTTTTGTTGTGATCTCCAAAAGCTTTTCGCATTTAATGGCTATATGCTCTGTATCTTCCCTCATCTTGCATCCTCTAGGAAAATCAGAATTGTTCATTAATTTCCTATAGTTTAACCAAGAATTAGTAGATAGAGCGTCATTTAACAATCTCCACATAAACAAATGAGTTCTTTGATTGAGTTTCAGTTTTTTCAGCCAACTGGACCTGCAAAGATTGATGTCCAGATTCCTGTTAATGGCTTCATTACAAAGAGATGATATCGTCCTCCCCGAATTGCTGCAAATCAAATCAATCTTATCTTCTCTGTTGCTCTCTCCTTTGTCCATTTGAATAATAAGATTCATCATATCTTTAGAGAAACAGATAGTCAATTTCTCTAAATTCCAGTTGCCGTCTTGTTCCATAAAATAAGAAACTCTTTTATTTAAGAGTTCCTCTATTTTGCACGTAGCAGGCTAGCTGTTAAGATTACGGTCAAGAATCCAGTCATCATTAACTGCATTAATGCTTTTGCCATTGTTAACTTCCCATCTAATTATGAGTTTCGGGGACTTGATGCCAACTTTGATGATTTTCCATGCTGATGAAGCACCTTTCTTCGTACTCTCCTCCCAGATTTTATCCCCATATTTCATTTTGAGGATTTTATAGAGCAATGATTCATTATTCTGTAGATACATCCAAGCTAGTCTCGCTCTTAATGGTCCCTTCCTTTTTGATGCACCTTGGATGCCTAACCCTCCCAAACTGGTAGGTAAACAAAGTTTTGACCAAGCTATGTAGTGCATTCCTTGATTTCCATTTTCTTTATGCCACAAAAAGCTCCTACACATTTTATCAATTTTTTGCAAAATACTTTTAGGAACAAGGGAGTGAGCTACCTGGTATGAGATCATGTTAGAATAGGCTGATTTAATGAGTGTTATTCTGCCAGCCAAAAGATAACCATCTAGCTCCCCATGAATTAATTTTGCTCATATTCTTTTCTACTGTACTGTTGAAATCTTCAGTTTTTAATCTCCTCAAGGTCAATTTGATATCCAAGTAATTGAGTTCGTTGACTTCCTTATAGCCCAGAATTCTATTAATTTTCCTTCTTCTCTTCCTTGTAACTCTCTTACCATATAGAACCATGGATTTTTGAGAGTTAATAGATTGTCCTATCCATCCGCAATAACTTCAGAGGATAATCTTCAATGCTTCAGCATTGTCTCTGGATGCCTCTGCTACTACAAGAATATCATCTGCAAACAATAGATGAGATAATTTCTCCATATTCGGTGCTAATTTCATCCCCAAATTGTTATTACTCCCAACAAGAGCCTTGGAAAGGAGATCAGAGCATAAAATGAATAGACTAGGTGATAGGGGACATCCCTGTCTGAAGCTGCAATTTGCCTGGATCCAATCTGTTCTTTTACCATTTATCACCATTGAGTATTTTGGGTTAGAAACACACTCCAATATTAGTTGTATCAAGCTTTCGGGAAATCCAGTAAATTTCAGTACTTGATTTAGAGTTTCCCAACACATGCTATCATAAGCTTTTTTCATGTCAAGCTTTAATAAAAGACGTCTTATATAGTCAGATTCCTATCCAGGGAGAATATAAGTTTCCCATCCATTTGAGTGTTCTAGATTTCCTTGAGTTAAGAAAGTGACTTGAATTAGTTTGATTTGAAATTAAATTTGAGTTTTGAGTTTGATTGATTTTCTCTAAACTTCAAAACTCAACAAATTGAGTTTTCATTCAACATGAGAGTTCATAAAGTTGAGAAGAAGATTTTAAAAGTTGAGATTTACTCTTTCACTCCCTCAACTAACTTGGAGTAAAATGTCAAAACCTAGATTTGAATTTTTAAATTGAAATTGAACTTGAATTCAAGGTTAAAATTGAATGTTGAGTTTGACTTCTAAATTGAAAAAATCTTCTTCAAAAATAAACATAATGAGTTTCACTCAAATATACAGGTTTACAAAATAAAGAGGAAGATCCTAAGAGTTTAGCTTAACTCTTTCACTCTGCGAATCAACTTGAGGGTGAATTGTCGAAACTTCGATTTGAACCTAAAGTTGTAATTGAACTTGAATTTGAAAAGTTGAAATAAAATTTGAACTTAAGGTTAAATTTGATTAGGATTTGTGATTGAATTTTAATTTAAATTTGAAGTTGAAATTGAACGAACCATCTTCATATTTTGAAACTCCACACATTCAGTTCACTCAAATGTACAGGTTTACAAAATTAATAGAAAAATCCATAGATTTTGACTTGACTATTTCGCTCCACAAATTGAATTGGGGGAAAAATGTCGAAGCCTAGGTTTAACTCTATATGATTTTGAAAGAGATTTAAAAGTTTGAAAATCTGAAAGCATCTTCCTTAATTTTTGAAACTCAATATGTTGAATTCACTTTCAACATAAATGTTCATAATATTTTAAGGGAATATTCTAAGAGATCAACCCGACTCTTTGTTGGGAATCTAACTTAAGGGAATATGATTTTGATGATAGCAAAGAGTTCTATTTCTCTACAACTGCCTTACCTACAAACATTTTAGGTCAACAAGATAAAATTGTAATTTAAACCAGCTCAAGATTGGGTAGACTAGGCCTGAGCAATTTTACAAACTTTTTCCATTCTTGAGTCTATTATAAATGATGTGGTTCCTGAAGCTAAGTAACTTTGCACACACACACTTGGGGGAATTTTTTCTATCTAAATTAGAGTTTTTTTAAATTTTCTCACATTATCCAGGATGATTAAAAAATCGGCCTGGACAATTCGTTAAAAATAAAAACCCTAATTAGGGCATCCTGGCTAAGGCAGCCGTCATTAAGCTCATCATCTTGGATGATATTTGTATCGCCCGGGATGATATGCTCAAATTAGAAAGAATCAACTGCCAGACTATTTAGGTATTATTTATTTTTTTGACATCGTCCAGGACATCATTCTGGATGATGCAACATAATTATGCCTAAATTAATATTATAATTAAGGAAAGCAATTAAGTTTTGATTGCTCGATCATATCGTCCTGGACGATCGCATGATCGGTTGTGGTGATTAGTTCAAAAAACCTTAGTTGTTCCTGGATGATCAATACTAACCAGCTACTATTCAGGGCGATGCTCTTGACAAGTTTCACAGATTTGAAGTAATCTTCGTGGACGATCATGAGATCTGCCTGGACGATCATGATATTTTTCCATCGTCTAGACATCCATTCAGTGTGATTAATTGGATGATATTTAATGATTCATATTTTTTATACAGGATGATATTCTATCAGCCTAGATGATATGAACAAAAACCTTCTAATCATCCTGGACGATTGATCTTAATTTATACTGATCGTACAAGATGATATTTATATTATCATGGACGATAAAGTTAGTTTGTTGCAATTAAGAGATTTTCTAAAGCTCTTCTATTTAATACCTCTTATTCTACTCAAGAGAGTATCTTTTGCTGTTGTTCTAACTAGTGAGAGCAAAGAGGAGAGGGAGAGCAAGGGAGAGAGAGAAAGGATCTTGAGATAGGGTGTTTGTGAGAGGGTTCACAATGATAACTCCAAGAAAGGATCCATCATCATCTTCTCAAGTCATCATCCTTAGTTCCTTAGGGGTTCTAGAGAGGTTTACTTAAGTATCTAATTAAGATTCTCTGTCTGCTTCAAGAAGAAGTAAAAGGAGTTGGGTTCTCTGCCTCCTTCTAGTAGAAGCAATAGAAGTTGGGTTCTCTGCCTCACCTGGGTTGTTGGAAAGGAGGTTTGTAAAGCCTTCTCTATTGAAACTTGTTCACTACGAATTATGTTGTTAAACCTAAGCTTATGTCCTAGCGGCTAACCAAGAGGGGGGGAGGGGTGAATTGGTATTTAAAAAATTTTACCCTCTTTTAAAATTTAAAATCGTGAATTTAAATTTAGTGAATTATATAGAAAAGGTTTTTCAACCACAATTTTGAAACAGTAAAATAGAAAAATAAAAAGCAACAGAAAAATAAAAGACATGAGATTTATAGTGGTTCGGTCAAACTTGACCTACATCCACTCCCCGGAGGAACCCTCCGAGTATTGCACTAATACCACTAGTGACTCACCTTTTACACCCACAGCAAGAAGGAGAAGCCTTTACAAAACTCTCTTCAACCACTACCCGATGCGACAGAGAATCGTCATCCTTTTACACTCTTCCTAGTATTAGTAGAGAACCGTCCATCCTTTCACACTCTCCTGGTGTGGGCAGTGAACCCTTCGTCCTTTCACACTCTCCTAGTTTGGGCAGAGAACCCTTCGATTTTTCACACTCTCCTAGTGTGGGCAGAGAACCCTTCGGCTATTCACACTATCCAAGTGTCGGCAGAGAACCGGATCTCCTTTAAAGGTCTTCTTCACAAGAAATCTAGAAGGAAGAGAGAAAAGAGTGAAGTAAACACAAATCAAAAGTAAAGATTCTTACCTTTGAACACCAAGTGAAGCTTTCACGCTCCAGTAGGAAGAATCCTCCTTCAAAAACTCTCTCACACTCTCTCGTTGACTCTTCTTTTAATAGGCACAAAAATCAGTAGGCTAAAAGATTAAGTGACAGTTTAAATTGGACTATTTATATGAAATACAAGAAAAACAGTCCAAAAACTGCAAATTTTCAAGTCAATATGAAGTTGATCGTCCTATATGATCGTGGATCATCCTGAATGATTTTACTTAAATGTGTGAAAATGAACCAAATGTATATTGGTACAAACAGAAATCGTACCTGAGCATCATCCCAAACGAACTAGGTTCGTCCGGTATGAACAGTTATACGATAGGTTAGTTCCCAAAAACTGCAGAAAGTCGTCAAAATTTGAAGAGTCGGTTCACTTCATCCTGGGATGAATATGAGTTCGTCTGGATGAACTTTTTATAGAGAACAATTCATCTTGGGATGAATTTGTGTTAGTCTGGCCAAAAATTTTCTAGAGAGCATTTTATCCTGGCACGAATATGAATTTTGTCTGAACGAAAATTTTCCAGAGGTCATTTCATCCTAAGATGAATTTGAGTTCGTCTAGACAAAAATTTTCTAGAGAGCATTTCATCCTGGCACAAATATGAATTTTATCTGAACAAAAATTTTTTAGAGATCTTTTCATTCTGGGATGATTAAACATTCATCCTGGACGATCAGGACTTAGAAAAATTTTCTTCGACTCTTGTTCGTTCCATTGCTCTTTAGAGGAGATAACTAACTTGATCGTCCCGTACGAACTATGTTCATCTCGTACGATCAGTATAAATTCTTAAAGATCTCCTTAAGTGTATGTGTGTTTATTCACTCAATTACAATCACTCCCTCTCAAACTTAATTCAAAGAAAAGTGCAAGCTTCAATTCACAAAATCTCTCATGCTAAATTTGATTTGAAGTCTTTAGTAGTTTGGAATTTGAATTTCTTGAAATGTTAGTTCACACAAGAGCAAAAATAAATCTTCCAAAAAGTTTTAGGAGATATCAATACATAAAACAATAATATTTGGAATCATCAAAACTATACAAATTGCAGGAATATAAAACATGAAAATAGCAACTCTCTTAACAATCTCCCCCTTTTTGAAGATGGTAAAACAATTATTAATTATATAATTTCAAATTCTTAGAATCTCATAAACTCCCCCTAAATTGATGATCATATGAAAAATAAAGAGGCTTTGCACAATAATTTTAACTTTTTCCCTTTTTTTAATTTAAATGCAACAATCTACGAAACAAAAATATGATACGAACAAGGATACAAAAAAATACTTGTAAAAAGATACAAAAAAATAATATTTTTTCCCCATTTTTAACAACAACAAAAAAGAGAAGAAGAAAAAGACCAGAAATATAAGCAGTAATATGATAATCCTTTGATAATAGATCTTTAAAAGTGATTCAAATAAATTTTGCAAATAAAATCACAACATTAGGCAAATCGTAGTAATTCATAGAATTTAAGAAGAGATATAACATTTATAATAAAAAGTATATATCAAAAACATGGTCAATTTAGACACTAAAATAGAGAAAATTATTGGAAAAAGGATGAATAAAAAATTTATATATTTCAAATATCAATATGGAATATAAATGTACCGAAGATCAATTTGAATTAAGAGATTAAAAGATTATGGAAAGAAGTAACTACCACATGTGGCGCTTTGCGCATTTTTTTCAATTTTGTGGCACATTTTTGTGCATCTTTTCATTTGTGGGCTTATTTTGTGCCTCTTTTTCAACTTGCGAACCACTGCGTATTCCTTTTAATTTTGTATATTTGTATATTTTTCAAGAGTAATTTTGATCTTTCCAAAATCAATAATAAAAAATTTTAATCTTTCTAAGTGCATAAATTTTTATTGAGAAGTGAAATACAAAATAAGAAAACATCACAGTTACAATAATAATATTATACATTAATGTAGTCTAAATAAGAGACATGAAATTGACAATCTTAATTACATCACATTATAAGCAATACTTAAATTTAGAAAAATTAGATTTTCTATTGAATTTAATTTTAACTTGCATTTCAAAGTATAGCAATTTTAAGATAAAAAATTATAATGATTGTCATATACACTAACACACATTTCTAAAACAAGATTAAAGTAAAAACAGGATAACTTATATTGATATCAAAATGAAAGATATTACAATCTAAGAATATGATATCAATACATCATAATATTTAAAAATAAAACATCTAAGTAAAATAAAGTACAACACATTTTACTAACCCACCAAAACAAAAAACAACTACTAAAGAAACACATAAAAACTAGTACGAGTGTCACTCAGAAGAGCCCTCATCTGGAGGAGGATGAGGAGGAGGAGGTGCACTAAAGATGTTAAAATAAGTACTCATCATAAGCACGTTGGTACTAATATCATTCATTTGTTCTCTCATAAACTCGATGTCTTGAGCATATTGTATATCCTGTTGCTGCATATGAGCTTCAATTTGATCAAACCTTTGATCAAAGTGAGTCTCTAAATGATCAAATCTTTGAACCAAATCCTGATATTTTGGTTCATTAGCAGGTGCAGGTGCAGCTTCATGTTTTTTCCTCAGTATCACTAATGACATGTATTTTACTTGGTTCATCTTTACCAAAGATTGCTCTAAATAATCCATCATTATAGTAGAGTGATTCTTCAAACTCTTGATCAGGATAAACTAAATTATATTTCTTATCCAAAATGCAGGCAACCAGATGTCCTAAGGCAATGTTCTTCTTTCTTTTATGTTCGACATGACAAATTTTAGAGAGTCTATAAAGATAGTCAAGGATTAGTTGGACTTCATCTATAGGTTCTTTAGTCATGATCAAAAAGGTTACCATAGAAAGAAGAGGAGTAATATTGATTCTACCACCAGCTTTAGGAATTATAGAAGTTATAAGAACTTGTTGGATGATACGAGTATTACGAATGAGACCGGATACTTTAGGCATATGCTCGTTAAAATTGATTCCTCTAATCACAGTATTAATTTCATACCATGCATAATCAAAAGTGGTGATCAAAGTATGTGCTCTAGCTCCCTTAGTCCTTAAGTTTAAAAAGGCTCCTAAGTCAGCCTTGGTGATTTCAACTTTTTTCTTAAAGACATAGGAATGGATTACAGAATGGTCAGAGTTAAAAGACATGTTTGCAAGGAAATAGTGGAAGGTTTCTTTGTTGTAGAGATGAACTAGGGTGAGGATAAAGCCAAACTGAGTTGAGGCAAATAAGTTCATTACCTGAAAAGTTAGTTGTTCCTGGATAAGAATTCTAGAGGGTGTGATCTTGGCGGAGACAAACCTAGGAAAGGACTATTCATTGGCTTTAGAAAGGAAGTTCTCAGAAGAATTCTTAGGTGGACCCTTGGCTAGAATCTTTTGACGCTTGCTTGAACTTGCCATTGATAGGATCTAAGGAACGAAAAGATTTAAAAGTGAACTGAGAGTGTGACTGTTGAATTCAAAATCATGTCTATTTATTGAAAAAATGACTGCTTATACAAAAAAAAATTTACGTTCGACCCGTACGAAAAAAATTTCATAGGGACGAATGGATGCATCCAAAATAAAATGGCTTTTCATAATCACACAACTTATGAAGCATCCTTTCGTACAGACTTTTGACGAAATTGATCGTACAGACGAACACGTGTTCATCCCAGGATGATAAGAACTTATGATCGTTTTAATGGCAGTTGAAATCGTCCCATCCATCGAACGACATGTGTTCGTCTGGACGAACCAAAGGTTTGTACGTACGAAATATAGCATTAAAAACTACCTTATCCGTTTAACTGTCATTCAATCGTCTCGTCATTTGAACAAGTTCATCATGGATGATCATGATGATCATACAGATGAAGTAAAAATTAAAAACTAAAAAATTGCACGCAAACGGTTCAAAATCTGATAGTTTGACACACTACACAATTCGTCCCGTACGAAAAATTTTTGTCTCGGATGATTGTCACTCAAAATTTTCAAATCTTTTATTCAATCAAAACTAAAACACAAACACAACCAAAACTGCATAAAATTACAAAAACATAAAAACTCAAATACTAAAAATCACAAATAAAAGATAAAAAACTCATAAAAAATACACAAAAATATTAACTGGAAAACATATATCAATGTCGCAGAAAACATTTTTAATTAAGCATTCAAATCAATCACACTAAGCCTTGTTCTTAATGTAATGAAAGTATCAAAGGCTAAAGGTTTTGTAAAAATGTATGCAAGTTGATTTTCAGTAGAAAATATGAGTGAGTTCAATTTCTCATTTGGATATATGATCCCTTATGAAATGATATCTTATGTCAATATGTTTGGTTCTTGAATATTGAATCGGATTTTTAGATATACAAATAGTACTAGTGTTATCACAATAAATTGGAATAGTGCCTATAATATATCCTAAATCAATCAACTATTATTTTAACCAAAGTTTTTGTGCCACACAACTTCCTAATGCAATGTATTCAGCTTCTACAACAGATAGGGCTACAGAATTTTTTTTATACTGAACCAAGAGACTAAAGAATTTCTAATAAACTGACATGTTCCAAAAGTGCTCTTTCTATCCACCCTACAACCAACAAAGTTAGAATCTGAATATATAATTATTTCAAATGAAGAGCTAAACTTAGGATACCAAATTCCTATATTCTGAGTTCCTAACAAATATCTTAGAATCCTTTTTACTGATGTCAAATTTGATTCTTTTGCATCTAATTGAAATCTAGCACACTAACAAACACTAAACATGATATCAGGTCAGCTAGCAGTTAAGTAAAGCAAAGATCCAATAATCCCTCTAAATTTCTTTTGATCAACAGATTTTCCCTTAGGGTCCTTATCCAACTTAACTGAGGAATTCATAGGTGTACTAACAGGTTTAGCATTATCCATTTCATACTTTTTGAGGATATCCATAACATACTTTGACTGACTAAAAAATATACCTTCCTCAATTTGCTTAATGCTAAATTCTAGAAAGTAACTTAAATCTCCCATTAGACTCATCTCAAATTCACTACTCATTATTTTAGAAAAATCATCACAAAGATTTTTATTTGAAGATCCAAAGATGATGCCATCCACATAAACTTGTACAATGAGTATATCATTTCTAACTTTCTTCAAAAAGAGAGTTGTATCAACACTTTTTTTTTCAAATGATCTTTCAAGTAAAAGGTGCTCAACCTCTTATACCAAGCCCTAGGTACCTGTTTTAATCCATATAATGCCTTTTTTAATTTGAAAACTTGATTTAGGTATTTAAAATTTTTAAAACTTGGTGGTTGTTCTAAAAAAACATATTCATGAATTGTCCAATTTAAAAGGTACTTTTTACATACATTTGATACAATTTAAATCCTCTAAAACAGGTAAAGGCTAGCAAAACCCTAATTGTATCAAGTCTAGCTACAGGGGTAAAAGTCTCCTCAAAGTCAACTCCTTCAATCTGATTATACTCCTTAGCAACTAATCTAGCCTTATTTCTAATGACCACTAATGAGTTATTCATTTTATTTTTGAATTGCCCACTTAGTTCCAACTATACTTTGATCCTTTGGTCTTGTTGTTAATTCTCAAACTTTATTTCTTACAAATTGATTTAACTATTCTTGTATGGCCAAATCTAAAATTCATTCGAAAGTGCTTGATCAATATTAGTGGGTTCTATTATAGAAATGAAGGTTGAATGATTGACTTCTTTGTTTAATCCACGCCTAGTCCTTACACCCTCACTAGGTTCACCAATTATCAACTCCTTTGGGTGGTTTTTAGAAAATCTCAAATCTCTAGGCAAAGGATTTTTTATCTCCAAATTTTCTTCCACATTTTCTTCCAAATTTTCTTCCAAAATTATTTTTTTAATCTTTTGGGAGTTATCCTCAATCTTATCTTCTACAACATTTGGCTCTTCAAATTTTTAGATTCATGAAATACAATATGTGTAGTCTCCTCAATTACCAAAGTTTTTTTACTGAATACTCTATAAGATTTTTCAACACTTGAGTATCCAAAAAAAAAAATTAGGTGTTCTGCCTTTTAGAAATTCATAGGGTGTTTTATTTAAACACGATCTCACATTTATCCTATTTAGAACATAACATGCTGAGCTAACTGCCTCAGCCCAAAAATATTTAGAAAGTGAGTATTCTGCCAACATTGCTCGGGCGGCTTCTATTATTGTTCTATTTTTCCTTTCGACTACCCCATTCTGCTGAGTGGTTCTAGGTGTAAAAAAATTGTGTTCAATTCCTTTCTCCTTACAAAAATCCTCAAATATTTCATTTTTCAAATTCTCCTACAAGATCACTTTGTATAGTCATGATTTCAAACCCAAGTTTTCTTTGAATCAAAGTCAAAAAATTTATAAATTCCTCAAATGATTCACCCTTATGAAATAGAAATCTAACGCATGTGAATATAGAGTAATCATCCACAATCACAAAGTCATATACCTTCCCTCCAAGACTTACAGTTCCAACTGGTCCAAAAAGATCCATATGCAAAATCTCCAATGGTTTACTAGTTCTAAGATCCTTGTTGGACTGAAAAGAGGACTTCACTTATTTTCCTAATTGACATGCATCACAAAGGTGGTCCATAGTAAAGTCTAGTTTTGGTATACCTCTCACTAAGTTCTTTTAGGTAATTTTCCTAAGGTTTTTCATGCTAGAATGATAAAGTCTCCTGTTCCAAAGCCATGACTCATTAGATACAGTTTTCAAACAAAATGTCGTAGGAGTTTGAATGCAATTCAAGTCTAACATATAAACATTATTAACCCTTTTATCATTCAAAACATCTTTACCATTTAGGCTTAATATGCAGCTAGTAGGAAAAAATTTCACATAATATGCTTTATCACATAGCTGAATTATACTTAACAGGTTATGCTTTAAGCCTTCTACCAATAACACATTTTCAATGTAAAATTTCCTTAGATTTCCAATCATACCTGTTCCAATCACCTTCCTTGTGGTGTTATCTCCAAGTGTAACCTTGCCTCCACTCCTAGCTTCCAGCGATATGAATTGTGCAGTATCTCCAGTCATATGCTTTGAGCATCTACTGTCCAGGTACTATATGCTCTCACGAGGTCTTGTGTGAGAGAGACCCTCTTCTTGATCTGACTGATCAAGACAATCAGCCATTAAGCACAGATTAGTGACTTCCTCTTCCTGTTCTGTCTATGACGAGTCCGCCCAAAAAGCTCTTTGGAATTTCTTGTTTCCCTTCTTTACTAAAGGTTTCTCCTCTACCTTCTCCTTGCTATGAGTGGCTTTGAGTTTTGTGCAATCTGTCTTTATGTGTCCAGGTTTTCTGCACTCATAGCAAATAATATCATTTAAAACCTTGGCATTTCTATTAAATTTACCTCTATTCCATTGCTGACGTCTCTTTTGCTTCCTCTTTAGAAAGCTTCTGAATTATCTAGCCATCAATGCAATGTCACCTTCATCCTCATGTTGTGAGTGTTCACTCTCAGACTCTTCCACTTTCAGTTATATGTTATTCTCCCTTCGTGGCTCACCTACATCAATCTTTCTTTGGCTAACTCCTTGCTTGTAAGCAATTGCGAACAAAGAAGATTGTCAATAGAGTAAATGTTTAGATCTTTAGACTCTATAATTACAGTAATTTTAGCATCATAAGTAGTATACAAACAATGAAGAATCTTATTAACCATTTAAGCATTCATTAGTTCCCTACCTAATGCATGTAAAGAGGTGACTATTTATGTAAATTTTGTGTACATATTAGAAATGAATTCATTAGGTTTCATGCAAAATAGTTCATAATCATGCAACAATATATTAAGTCTAGATTTCTTAAACTCATTAGTCCCCTAATATGTTATACAAAGTCTATCACATATGTCTTTTCCACTCTTGCAAGTAGAAACCCACATGTAATCTTCTGATTTAAGTGCACAAAAGAAACTGTTCAAGCATTTGGCTTTTAGTTGTGCTAATTCACATTCTTCTACTGTCTAGTTCACAAAAGGTGTTTCAACTCTAACTCCATCAATTAGTCTAGTTGGTTTTGTATACCCTTCCTGAACAAAGATCCACATACGATAATTAAGTGACCGTAAAAAAGTAGACATGCGTGTTTTCAAAAAAATCAAAAGGAATATTATCGAACAGTGGAGGTATAGTTATAGAGTAACCCTCAAGTGTATTTCGGATTTCAAATGTATCCATCTACGTTAATTAAAAAGTAGTCTAAGCTTATGATTTTGAAACTATGCTCTGTTACCACTTGTTGAAACTTGTTCACTATGAATTTGGTTATTAAACCTAAGCTTATGTCACAACGGCTAACCAAGAGGGGGGTGAATTGGTATTTAAAAAATTTTACCCTCGTTTAAAATTTAAAAATGAGAATTTAAATTTAGTGAATTTTATAGAAAAAATTTTTCAACCACAATTTTGAAATAGTAAAACAGAAAAATAAAAAGCAGCGGAAAAATAAAAGATACGAAATTTATAGTGGTTCGGTCAAACTTGGCCTACATCCACTCCCCAAAGGCACCCTTCAAGTATTGCACTAATACCACTAGTGACTTTCCTTTTGCACCCACAGCAAGGCGGAGAAGCCTTTATAAAACTCTCTTCCACCACTACCCGGTGTAAAAAAGAACCGTCATCCTTTTAAACTCTTCCTAGTGTTGGAAGAGAACTGTCCGTCCTTTCACACTCTCCTTCTGTAGGTAGAGAATCCTTCGTCCATTCACACTCTCCTAGTGTGGGCAGAGAACCCTGCGGCTGTTCACACTCTCCTATTGTGGGCAGAGAACCCTACGACGGTTCACACTATCCAAGTGTCGGTAGAGAACCGGATCTCCTTGACAAATCTTCTTCACAAGAAATCTAGAAGGAAGAGAGAAAAGAGTGAAGTAAACACAAATCAAAAGTAAAGATTCTTACCTTTGAACACCAAGTGAAGCCTTCACGCTTTAGTAGGAAGAATCCTCCTACAATCACTCTCTCACACTCTCTCCTTGACTCTTCTTTCAATAGGTACGAAGATCAGAAGGCAAAAAGATTAAGTGACAGTCTAAATTTGACTATTTATATGAAACACAAGAAAAACCATCCAAAAATTATAAATTTTCAAGTCAATACAAAGTTGATCATCTCATACGACCGTGGATCATCATCCTGGATAATTTTACTTAAATGTGTCAAAATGAACCAAATGTATATTGGTACGAACTAAAATCATACCCGAGCATCATCCCGTATAAACTAGGTTCATCAGTTACGAATAGTTATACTATAGGTCGGTTCCCAAAAACTGCAGGTTGTCACCAAAATTTGAAGAGTCGGTTCACTTCATCCTAGGATGAATATGAGTTCGTCCGGGCGATATTTTTACAGAGAACAATTTGTCCTTGGATGAATTTGCGTTCGTCTGGAAGAAAATTTTCCAGAGGGAACTTTGTCCTGGAACGAATATGAATTTCATTTGAACAAAAATTTTCCATAGGACATTTCATCCTTGGCAAATTTGAGTTCTTCTGGATGAAAATTTTCTAGAGAGCATTTCATCCTGACACGAATATGAATTTCATCTGAATGAAAATTTTCTATAGAACATTTCGTCCTTGGATGATTAAACATTCGTCCTGGACGATCAGGACTTAGAAAAATTTTCTTCGACTCCTATTCATTCCATTGCTCTTTAGAGGAGATAACTGACTTGATCGTCCCGTACGAACTATATTCATCCCATACGATCAATATAAATTATTTAATATCTCCTTAAGTGAGTGTGTGTTTATTCACTCAATTACAATCAATCCCTCTCAAACTTAATTCAAAGAGAAGTACAAGCTTCAATTCACAAAATCTCTCATGCTAAATTGGATTTGAAATCTTCAGTAGTCTGGAGTTTGATTTTCTTGAAATGTTAGTTCACACAAGAGCAAAAACAAATCTTACAAAAAGTTTTAGGAGATATAAATACATAAAAAATTTAATATTTGGAATCATCAAACTAATACAAGTTGTAAGAATGTAAAACATGCAAATAGTAATTCTCTTAACATTCTCCACCTTGCTATAGGGGCAAAGGAGAGATGCTGAGTTTAGTGCAATACTTAGAGGGCACCTCTACGGAGTGGACGTAGGTTGTGTTGACCGAACCACTAAATTTTTGTATTCTTTATTATTGCTTCCATATTTAATTTTTGAACTTTAATTTCTATGGTGAATCTTATTTTTTGTTTTAAATACCAATTCACCCCCCCCCCCCCCCCCCCCCCCCTCCCCTCTTGGTTAGCCTTGGGACTAGTTCAAAAGGGCTTAATATCCCTGTTGAACATTCAAGTGCCATCAGAGCACTTTCAAGTGGTATTAGAGAGAGATTCATAAAATCTAATTTTTGAAAACTTTTAAATTTTGATCGATGGCTAAGTTTGGTAGTTATAATACAATAGAAGGATATTTTATTACACTACCACCTTTGTTTGATAATATTTCTTTTGATTTTTGGAAAATTCACATGTCTACGTTTTTACAATCGCTTGATTTTTGTATGTGGATGCTTGTTAAATAAGGTTATACACCACCTACCCATGAAATAATGGCATTAAAATTGAACTTTCATTTACTGAATGGACTTTTGATGAAAGAGATTTAACACAACTTAATGCAAAATGCTTGAACTATCTTTTTTGTGCTTTGAAATCTGAAGATTATATGCATATTTCAACTTGTGTAACTGGTAAAAAAATTTTGGATAAATTGTGTGTAACTTATGAAGGAACCAATGAAGTTAAACAATATAAGTCTTTTTCATATGAAACCTTTTGAAACGATTTATGACATGTATAGTAGGTTTACTCAAATTGTCACCTCATTGCATGCTTTAGAAAGAGAGCTAATTAATTATGAAATGGTCAATAAAATTTTGAGAAGCTTGTCTTCTTCTTTTGATGCTAAGATTGAAATTACTATATGCGCCAAGAGGGGGGTGAATTGGATGATTAAAAACTTCTTTAATGAAAAGAAATCTCTTTTTATGCCTTTATGCGGAAGCGAATTTCATTCACAATAAAAAGACTTTATTTTTTCTGCACTTTATTTCCACACTATTAATTTTATTATGTTAATTGCATGGATGAATTTGATTATCTATCTTTTTTTATTTATGAAAATGAAATTCGCATTCGCATATCATAAAAGAGATTTTTCTTTTCATTAAAGAATTTTGAATCATCCAATTCACCCCCTCTTGGCGCATTCTAACGATTTTCAATTGGTATCAGAGCAATTTCAAATTTTGGTATTCAGAGCAGGTTTCAAAAATAGTTGTTTTAGAAAACCTTAAAAAAAATTTATCAATGGCATATTTTTGGAATCGTAAAGATTGTGGAAGGCTATTGTATTACACGACCACCTTTATTTGAAAAATAATTTTCTTTTAATTTTTGGAAAATTTGCATGTCAATATTTTTGCAATCAATTGAATATCGAATGTTGGGATATGTTCAAACCTGGATATTCTGCACATTCACGTATGATAAAGATGGAGTCAAATTATATTCCCCTTTTACTGAACGGAGTATAATAGAACTAGTCAATCACAACTAAATGCTAAATGCTTGAATTGTTTTTTCTGTGCATTAATTCTGACGATTGCATGAGACAATCTTCTACAATGTTACTACTGGGAAAGAAATTTGGGAGATTATGCAATTTCGTATGAAAGGTACTAGTGAAGTCAAATAGTCTAAATTGAAATATTCTAATGCGTGATTATGAATCTTTTCAGCATGAAACTATAATGAGACTATCTTAGACTGATGTTTACTAAGATTTAATCAAAATTGTGATGTCATTACATGATTTAGGTAGAGAAGTTTCAAAAACGTTGGAAAAAGTTAGTACAAATCTACATTTCTTTACTTGTAAATTTGATGGCCAAAGTCACAACTATAATGTGAATCAAAAGATTTGAATGCTTATGTCTATAGATAATCTAATCGGCTCACTCATTGCCTACTGAGCAAAGTGGTGAAAGTCAAGATTCTTGGATGCAGATGATGAGAAGATTATTGTGTTAAAATCCAAACACACAGATGAACATGGCTTAGAGATGATGAAAGCAAGGAGATATCATTTTGAAATAAATAAATTTGAAAGTGTTTGAAGCACAGCATGAACATCACAAAAGGCAGAGTAAAGGTAAAAATTGTAAAAATGTTAAGTTTTATTCTGACAAATTTGCTTTGGGTGTAGGAAACCCGGACAATTTGAAGCGTGAATCCCAACTAAAAAATCTTGCCTGTAAAGGAAAAGGATTAAAAACAAACCGTTTTGTTAATTGGGGAAAAGATAAAAGCAAAAAAGTCTTTCTAGGCAGACTTTAAGTTCTGATTTCATCCAGAACAGGAGCAAGATGATGAGGTTATAAGTATGTTAGGTTTGTTTTTTGTGTTTTATTTATGTGTTTTTTGTTTTATGTGTTTTGTATGTTTTTTTTTTATTTTTGTATGTTTAACTAGTTTTATATAATTGTATGTTTTTGTTTCGTTATTATTTGTTATTTTCTATTTTATTTTATCTCTTATTTTTTATAATGTCAAATGGGGGAGAAAGTATTGTAAGTTTATTGCATTTTTTTTAATTTTTGATGTTATTTATTTATCTTTTTTTAAAAATAAAAAATAAAAAAGGAAGCTTTCCCCTAATTTTTAAATTTAATTCTTTTAACTGAGGGGGAGTTTTAGGAAAAATTTTTTTTTTAATTTGCAAAGCTCAACCCCAAATATTATTTGACATCATCAAAAGGGAAAGAGATTGTTGCGTGCATATTTCTTCTATGTTAACTATATTTCAGGTACATCCAATGCACCGTTCCTTTGAGATTCAAGCTCAAAAGATTGCGTAAGAATTGGTCGTATTAAATGAGTCTGTAATTTTTATTTATTGAAGTGAAGTCTTATATGATGTATGTTAGTTTGTTGTTTTCACACCACAGAGGGAGCAAAAATGATTATAATATTTTAACTTTCTGTTCATTCGTACTGTATGAATTTATTTCGTACTGTATGATCCTGGTGTCAATAGAAATAAATTAAAATATTATTTGTTCCTTAAAAAATTAATTTGAATATACTAATCGACTGTACGACCTCACAATCGTACTATACTATCTGTTTATAATTAGAAAGCCCGCCGTATCATTAATTAGGCAAAATTTGAATTTGAACATTTGGTTAATCGTACTGTATCGATATATAATCGTACGGTACGATGTTTAAAATATTGCCTAACTTAATCTGAGAATTATTGCAGTCAAAACGAACTGAAATTTTGTCATTTTTGTTACTATCGAACTGGATCGTACTGTACAAGTGTACAGTACAACAGGTCAATTTCTGCACATCGTACTGGCGATCTTGAGATCGTACGGTACGATATTTGAACGGCTGAATTGAGTATTTTTAGGGTTTTTTGAGCCCTCTATTTAAGGTCATCTCATATAAGATTTGTAGAGTTTCCTTTTGGCAGCCATTGTGTCTTTGCTCTTTTGGAGAAATTGTAGAGAGGGAATTGAAGGGGAAGAAGAAAATGTGAATGTTATGGGAGGGAGAAGATCCTTGGAGGGGTTTCAAGGGGTGTGAAAGAGATCAACGGTTCCAGGCGAGCTTGCACCCTACATCAGATCAGTTTGTCCTTGAAGAAGTTTTGGGAAGAAAGAAAGATTCTCATTGGTGTACAAAGATACCGTCTCTGCCGCACTCGGGGAAGTGGAAGTGATTGATGTAAGGTTTCTCTCTAGCTTGTGGGATAAAGGAGAATCTTTTATTTAAGGTTTAGTGTATCTCGAGGGTGCTCTGGGAGTGGTCGTAGGTCATGGGTTTGACGCGAACCACTATAAATTTGGTGTGTTCTTTCCTTTATTTTTTCTGCACTTTATTTCACATTTATTTTTATTTGGTTAATTGAGATGGATGAATTTGATTATCTTCTTTTTATTTATGAATTCGTATCCCAAAGCATAAAAGAGATTTCTTTTTCAATTAAAGAAGTTTTAATATCATTCCCCCTCTTGGCGCATTAAGTATTTCAATTGGTATCAGATGCAATTTTAATTGGTATAGAGCGGGTTTCAAATGTGTTTTTGAAACCTTAAAAAAATTGATCATGGCAAAATTTTTGGAAATGCGTAAGATTGCGGAAGGCTGATTGTATTACACCGACCACCTTTATTTGAAAATATTTCTTTTATTTTGGGAAAATTTTGCATGTTCAACATTTTTGCAATCAATTGATTATCGAATGTCGCATATGAATTCAAACTTGGCTATTATGCACTTCACGTATGATAGTGGAGTCGAAAAATTAATATTCCCTTTTACTGAATGGAAGTATATAGACTAGACAGCACAACTAAATGCTAATGCTTGATTGTTTTTTTCTGTGGCATTAAATTCTGACGATGCATGAGAATCTCTACATGTACAAATGAAAAGATTTGGGAAATAGATTTGCATTTCGTTATGAAGGTAACTAGTGAAAAGTCAAACAGTCTAAATTGAATATTCTATGCCGTGGAATTATGAACTTTTCAGCATGAAAACCATATGAGATATCTTAGACATGTTTACTAGATTTATCAAACTGTGATGTCATTACATGATTTTGGTAGAGAACTTTCCAAACGTTGAAAAGTTAGTAAAATACTACGTCTTTACTTGATAAAATTTGATGCCAAAGTTCCCCAGCTATATGTGAATCAAAAGAATTTGAATGCTTATTCTATAGATAATCTATCGGCTCACTCATTGCCTACGAGCAGAAGGTGTGAGTCAAAGATTTTTGGATGCAGATGATGAAGAAGATATTGTGTTAAAATCCAAACACACATATGACATGGCTTAGTAGATGATGAAAAAGCAAGGGATATTCATTGATAACAAATAACTTTGAAAGTCTATTGAAGCACAAGCTATGAACATCAACAAAAGCAGAGTAAGGTAAAAAATTTGTCAAATGTTAAGTTTTATTCTGACATAATTTGCTTTGGTGTAGAAAAACCGCGGACATATTTGAAGCGTGAATGCCGCAACTTAAAAACTCCTTCATGTAAGGAAAAGAGTAAAAACAACAAAACCGTTTGTAATATGGGGAAAAGAAAAAAGCAAAAAGTGTCCTGGGCAGACCTTGTTTTCTGATTCAATCAGACAGGAGCAAGATGATGAGGTATAAGTATGTTAAGGTTTGTTTTTTGTGTTTTGTTTATGTGTTTTGTTTATGTGTTTGTATGTTTTTTTTTATTTTTGTATGTTTCTAGTTTTATATCAATTGTATGTTTTTGTTTCGTTATTATGTTGTTATTTTATATTTTATTTTATCTTTCTTTTTGATAAATGTCAAAGGGGGAGAAAAGTATCTATAGTTTATTGGCAATTTTGTTTTTATTTTTGATGTCCATTTATTTTATCTTTTTTTAAAATAAAAAAATAAAAAGGGACAAGCTTTCCCTAATTTTTAATTTAATTCTTTTACTGAGAGGGGGTTTAGGAGAATTTTTTTTTAATTTGCAAAAGTCAACCAATATTATTTGACATATCCAAAAAAGGAGAGATTGTTGCAACTTCGAGCTTCCGAGCTTATGAATTTTGATGATACAATAATATTTATTAACTTTTTATTTCTCCTGGTATTTGGCAGTGCATATTTCTTTCTATGTTAAACTAAATATTTCAGGTACAATCAATGCATCGTTCTTTGAAGAATTCAAGGCCTCAAGATTGCGTAGATGGTCGTATAAATGAGTCCTATAATTTCATTTATGAGTCAAGTCTTATAATGATGTATGTTAGTTTGTTGTTTATGCACACGCACAAAGGGAGCAAAAAATGATTAATAAATATTTTAACTTTTTCTGTTCATCGTACTGTTGAATTTATTTATACCTGTACGATCTTGGTGTAACAGAAATAAATAAATATTTATTTTGTCTTTAAAAAAAATTAATTTTGAATATAACTAATTCGTACTGTAACGACTCCCATCGTACTATACGATCTGTTATATATTAGAAAGCTGCCCGTCCATTAAATTAGGCAAAAATTTGAATTTTGAACATTTGGTATAATCGTATTGTATGATAATAATCGTACGGTACGATGGTTTAAAATAATAGCCTAACTTACTCCTGAGATATGCAGTCAACCGATGAATTTGTCATTTGGGATCGTACTATACGAACTTGGAGTATTTGTCTAACGTGGATCTACAGTAACTATAGGTCCAATTTCTGCAACATTCGTACTGGACGATCTTCGAGATCGTACGGTAAACGATATTTGAACGGCTTGAATTTGAGTATTTTTAGGTTTTTAAGCCCTCTATTTAAGACACTCTTCATTAAGACTTTGTATTGTCCATAGTCTTTGGCAGCCATTGTGTCTTTGTTTTGTTGGAGTAAAACTTTAAGAGATGAATTAAAGGGAGAGAAGAAAAGGTGAAGTTTTGATTAGAGGGAGAAGATCCTTGGAGGGGTTTTCAAGGAGTGTTGGAAAGAGATTCACATTATTGCTCCGGGAGCTTTGCACCTCAACAACCAATCGATTAAAGGTTTGTCTTTGAAGTAAGTTTTGGGAAGAAGAAGATCTCATTTGGTGTCAAAGGACCCGGCTCCTCTGCCTGCACGGGGAAGGTGGAGTGAATTGTGTAAGGGCTTCTCTCCTAGCTGTGGAGCTAAAGGAGAATCACTAAAGGTTAGTGTATACGTGCGGAGGGGCCTCCGGGGAGTGTACGTAGGTCATGGTTTGACCGAACCACTATAAATTGGTGTGTTCTTTCCTTTATTTTTTCTGCACTTTACTTTCCACATTTTATTTTTATTTGGTTAATTGCATGGATAATTTGATAATCTATCTTTTTATTAGTGAATGAAATTCGCTTCCGATAAAGTCATAAAAAGAGATTTTCTTTCCATTAAAGAAGTTTTTAAATCATCCAATTCACCCCTCTCTTGGCGCATCTACGTAATTTCAATTGGTAATACAGGCAATATGTCATATTGATATCAGAGTCGGGTCATAAAATGTGTTTTAGAAAACCTTGAAAAAATTATCAATGGCATATTTTGGAATCGTAAGATTGCGAGGCTATTGTATTACAGACCACTTTTATTTGAAATATTCTTTTATTTTTGAAATAATTTTGCTATTCAACATTTTTTTGCAATCATATTATTAGAATGGGCATTAATGATTCAAACTCTATTCTGCACTTACACGTATGAAAAGATGGAGTAAGAAATTAATATTCATTTATGACATGAGGAACGGAGTATTAATAGCAACTAGATGACAAAGCTGTTGTCCACATTAAAATCTAATATTGCTAGAATCTTACATGTAGAGTAGAAAAAATTTGTTTTTTCGTGAATTGAAGCAACTGATAATTGATCTAGGTGATTATGGAGACTTTTCAGCATGAAAGACCATATGAACATCTTAGACAATGTTTACTAGATTAATACAATTGTGATGTCATGACATGATTGTAGTGAAGAGAACTTCAATGTTGAAAAAGTTAGTAATAATTCTACGTTCTTACTTGATAAATTTGATGCCAATCACGAGCTATATTGAATACAAAAGTTTGAATGCTTATTCTATAGATAATTAATCGGCTCACTCATTCAGCCTACGAGCAAAGTGTGAGATCAAGATTTTTGGATGCATGATCGAGAAGATATTGTGTTAAAACCAAACCACAAGATGAACATGCTAGTAGATGTGAAAGCAAGGATAAATCATTGTATAAACAAATTAAATTTGAAAGTTCTATGAAGCACAAGCATGAACATCAACAAACGCAGTAAAGGAAAAATTGTAAAATGTTAAGATTTTTCTGACATAATTGCTTTGGGTGTAGGAACCCGGACATTGAAGCGTGAGATCCAACTGCTAAAACGACTTTCTAGTAAAGGAAAAGTAGTAAAAAGCAAACTCGTTTGTAATAGGGAAAAAAGATAAAAAGCAAAAGAGTCTCCTAGGCATACTTAGTTTCTGATTCATCAGAACAGGAAGCAAGATGAATGAGGTATAAGTATGTTAAGGTTTGTTTTTGTGTTTTGTTTATATGTTTTTGTTTATGTGTTTTGTATGTTTTTTTATTTTTGTATGTTTAACTAGTTTTATATAATTGTATGTTTTTCGTTTCGTTATATGTTTGTTATTTTATATTTTATTTTATCAACTTATTTTTGATAATGTCAAAGGGGAGAAAGTATTGTAGTTTATTGCATTTTGTTTTAATTTTTGATGTTATTATTTATCTTTTTTAAAAATAAAAAAAATAAAAAGGAAGCTTTCCCTAATTTTTAATTTAATTCTTTACTGAGGGGGAGTTTAGGAGAATTTTTTTTTTTAATTTGCAAAGTCAACCAATAATTATTTGACATCATCAAAAGGGAGAGATTGTTGCAACTCGGTCTTCCGAGCTTATGATTTTGATGATAACAAATAATATTTATTAATCTTTTATTTCTCCTGGTATTTGCAGTGCATATTTCTTTCTATGTTAACATAATATTTCAGGTACATCATGCACCGTTCTTGTGAAGATTCAAGGCTCAAGATTGCGTAGATTGGTCGTATTAAATGAGTCTGTAATTTTTCAATTTATTGAGTCAAGTCTTATAATGATTGTATGTTAGTTTGTTGTTTATGCACACGCATCAGAGGGAGCAAAAAATGATTATAAATATTTTAACTTTTTGTTCATCGTACTGTATGAATTTATTTCGTACTGTAATGATCTGGTGTAACAAGAATAAATGTAAAATATTTATTTTCTCCTTGAAAAAATTAATTTTGAATAAACTAATCGTACTGTACGATCTCCACATTCGTACTAATACGATCTGTTATAATTAGAAAGCCCACGTCCATTAAATTAGGCAAAAATTTGAATTTGAACATTTGTATAATCGTACTGTACGATAATAATCGTACGGTACGATGTTTAAAATATTGCCTAACTTAATCCTGAGATTATGCAGTCAAAACGACTGAAATTTGTCATTTGGTTCGTACTATACGAACTGGATCGTACAGTACTAACAGGTCAATTTCTGCACATCGTACTGGACGATCTTGAGATCGTACGGTACGAATATTTGACGGCTGAATTGAGTATTTTTAGGGTTTTTGAGCCTCTATTTAAGCACTCTCATAAGACTTTGTATGAGTCTTTTGGCACCATGTGTCTTTGTCTTTTGGAGAAAACTTTAAAGGAGGAATTGAAAGGGAGAGAAGAAAAGGTGAAGTTTGAGAGAGGGAGAAAGATCCTTGGAGGGGTTTAAAGGAGTGGTGAAAGAGATCACACAGTTGCTCCCGGCGAGCTTGCACCTCAGTACCATCAGATTCAAGGTTTGTCTTGAAGAAGTTTTGGGAGAGAAGTCTCATTGGTGTCAAAGGACCCGGCTCCTCTCCGCACCGGGGAAGGTGGAAGTGATTGTGTAAGGGTTTCTCTGCCTAGTTGTGGGAGCTAAAGGAGAATCACTAAAGGTTAGTGTAATACTCGGAGGGTGCCTCCGGGGAGTGTACGTAGGTCATGGTTTGACCGAACCACTATAAATTGGTGTGTTCTTTCCTTTATTTTTTCTGCACTTTATTTCCACATTTATTTTATTGTGGTTAATTGGCATGGATGATTTGATTATCTA
>NW_021319490.1:650891-673881 GCF_001605985.2 Dendrobium catenatum
CGATGTGCAGAAATTGACCTGTTAGTACTGTACGATCGAGTTAGTACAGTACGATCCAGTTCGTACAGTACGATCCAAATGACAAATTTCAACCGTTTTGACTGCATAATCTCTGGATTAACTTACGTAATATTTCAAACATCGTACCGTACGATTATGATCGTACAGTACGATTATACAATTGTTCAAATTCAAATTTTTGCCTAATTTAATGGACGTCGGGCTTTCTAATTATAACAGATCGTATAATTCGATGTGGAGATCGTACAGTATGATTAGTTATATTCAAAATTAATTTTTTTAAGGACAAATAAATATTTTAATTTATTTCGGTTACACCAGATCGTACAGTACGAAATAAATTCATACAGTACGATGAACAGAAAAGTTAAAATATTTTTAATCATTTTTTGCTCCCTCTATGCGTGTGCATAATCAACAAACTAACATACATCATTATAAGAATTAACTCAATAAATGAAAATTATAGACTCATTTAATACGACCAATTCTATGCAATCTTGAGCCTTGAATCTTCAAAGAACGGTGCATGATGTACCTGAAATATTAGTTAACCTAGAAAGAAATATGCACTGCAAATACAAGGAGAAATAAAAGATTAATAAATATTATTTGTTATCATCAAAATCATAAGCTCGGAAGCCCGAGTTGCAACAAAGATCACTATAATAACTGAATCTAAATATTTAAATACTTATTTTATTGATAATTTACTTGGATCGCTCATTGCTTATGAGCAAGGGGTAAATCAAAGAAATCTTAATGTGGCAGAGAAAAAGAAGGTGAAAATTGTGGCACTAAAGGCCAACAATATGGACACTGATTCTTCCGAATCTAAAAATAATAATGTTTCCTTCATCACTAGGAAATTTAAAAGCATTTTAAGGAAGAAAAATAAGTATCATCAGAAGTGGAAAAGAGGTAACGATAGCAAAAATTATAAAAGTTCTTCTTATGTTATTTGTTTCTAATGCAGGAAGCCTGGACATGTTAAAGCTAATTATCCTACACTTAAGGAGCACCCAAGCAAGGAGAAGGGTGAGAAGAAATCTAAATACAAGAAGGAAAAGAAGTAGTACCCAAAAAGCTTTCTGGGTAGATTCTACATTAGACTTATCTAAAATTGAATCTGAAAAGGAGATAATAAACTTGTGCTTAATGGGTGATCATCTTGGTCAATTTGATCAAGAAGATGTATGTGAACTAACCTATGATCAATTATTTAAAATTTATGAGAAAATTTATGCATCATATAAGAAACTTAAAAAAATGCATGCTAGTTTGAAATTAGAGTTTTTGAATTTATAAAAAGGGCATGAAAGTTTAAGTAAAGATCACACTCTACTTGGTAGCAATCACATATCTTTACTTGATGAATTTGATGATTTAAATAAAAAGCATTATGATTTGATTATTGAGCATGATTCTTTGAAAGCATCCTACACCTCACTTGAATATGATTTTAAAACTTATATTAAAGAATCTAAGCAAAAAGGGCACTATTTGAATGTTGTTAATAATATTTTAGAAAGTGGTAACTTGAAGTTTAAAGCTAAATTGAATACACTTCAGAGAAATTGGAATACATCAACACTTGATCTAAAGCCAAAACCTAAGAAGAGGCATTATAACCCAAAAACAGATTAGTAAATCCTTTTACTCGAGTTAGATGTTTCTCATGTGCCATGCTAGGATATATTTTACATAATTTCATTATTCACTATAGTACACATTGGGTGTGGAGACCCAAATTGCATGATTCAAAGCATAACGCACATGCATTGCATTCTTCTTTTCATAAGAAGAAATCCAAACATGTTTAGGTTCCTAAATCTGACAGTTGATATTTTTTGTAAGTGTGCTCTCACAAAAGACCTCGTGAGAGCATATGGTACTTGGATAGCAGAGGCTCGCGGCTCATAATTATATAAATTTGCTACTTAATAAATTCCAAATAATATGTTTACTACTCTATTAATTGTTATTATTTTCTTTTTTTTTATGCTTGATGTTATTTTATAGTTGTTACATCTCAGATGTTTTTTGTTTTTCTTTTTTAGTTGAAATAGTATTTTGCCTTATTTTTAGTTTTTTGAAAATTTGTAGTCAATGTCTAAACATCCCTAAATCAGTTAAAGGGAGAAATATCATTGATTGTTTACCATCCTCTAACCTCTTTTAGTGGTGTAATTTTCGTTTATAAATAAAAGTCTATCTCAAATTAATAACTAGACTTTGCAATTAAGATCTTTTCTACCTTGCTATAGTAATCTATATTATATTTAAAATATTTAAAGCCTTTATATTACTTTCAAGTTCTTTGAAATCTTATTGTTGCATTTATCATATGAATTTGATTCTATTTTGTGGTTTATTCTTCCCTTTATTAGAGAGTGAGTTTTTCTTCTCTAATATATAGAAGACATACTCACAACTGAGAATATTTAAGAGTTTTGAAAAGGGATCTAGCATGCAAAAATAAGAAAAAAAATGTGGCCAATGACGCCAAAATAAAAGATGCACAATGACGTTAAATTCAAAAATATACACAAAGTGTATCAAAAATCAAAAGATGTGTAAAGTGTGCCAATCAATTGACAAGCGGCATAAAATGAGCCCACTAAAAGAAAAGCTTTCCTCTCTTTCAAAACCTTTAAGTATTAGAAGAATTCATGTGTCACTTGATATTTTCAAAGGCATAATTTCAAGTTTCATGATTGTGACAAATTACTTTGGTTTATTATTTTATAAGATATTTTTTCTGGAACCAAGTTTTGAACGGATATCTTTTTTCTTATCCAATTGGTTTGTTCTAAGTTAGATCTCTTTTTTTTTTAACTTTATCTTTTACTTGTGTTTTTATTTTTATTTTTTTTCCTTCTCTACTCATCTACTTCCACCTTTTGAATTTCATTTTTTGGTCCCATCATCCTGGATGATTTTTATATCGTCCTGGATGATGCATTCATTCAACACTTACCCTTTTCATCAAACAGCTAATATATTTTCTCTGTTCATCATCATCTTGGATGAAAATTTATCATCCTGAATGATCTGACCGTATCCTACTTTGCTTAATGTGATCCACATGTTCGTCCTGGACAATACACGTGGCAATAAATTTAAAATCATTAAATTAGGCCAGTACAATCATTTATTGATGATCATCCTGAATTATCTACCTGTTCTTCTCAGATTATACATGTGGCAATGTTTTAAACATTTTTAAATTCGGCCAGTACTATCCATTATTGTACATCATCCTAGACGATCCACCTAATCGGCTAGGATGATCTTCTTTTTTCACCGGTCGTCTGGCTTGACTCCTAAGGATGATCACATGTGTCTTACCATCCCGGATGATCTCTGATCGTCCTTGATGACTTACTGCCTTTGTGACCAATTATCATTGACGCAATTATTGCACCCTATCGGCCTGGATGATTCTATTATCATCCTGGATGATCAAACCAATTCTTTAAAATTCAAGGATTCCAAACATTTTTTTATCACACACTCTTCTTCCATCATTCTTGCACTTCTTATTTCCTTATTATTCTTGATCATCATAGGTGGAAAGAGATCTCGCCATCCTTCTAAAAGTTCCATGAGGGCGAATCTGGACCCTCGCTTCACTGAGGCAAGTGACCAAGCTTCCTATATGAGGTACAAAATAGTCGGGGTCACCATATCATGGACCGTCAACCCTCAAATTCTCCTATCATGTCCTTGATTTGTTTGTGCACACTTCCTTGACCTTTCTTCTCACTCGCACTATCCCGTTCAACTCCGAGCTTCTTTTTGAATTTTTTGCTACCCTCCACATAAATTCCTCTTTCACTACTCTCAGGTCCTATGTGAATTGACATCCTATCAAAATCACTTATTAGGACTGTCAAGAGCTCTTGCAACTTTCCACCATAGGGTACAATCTCCACACCCTATACTTTTTTCCTGACTACGACTGGGCTACGACCAACCACTTTCTAAGAAACTCTAATTCTCACTTTCACATTGGAGAGTCTATCACCTTACTCAAAGATTCTAGGATTATTCAGCATGTCCTTCGTACCTCAATACTTCCAAAAGATGGTGATTGCATTCATATCACTCCTCTTCTTTTTACCGCCACTTTTTACATTTTGGCCTATCCTAAATTCAATGCCACTTATTTAATTTTTCGCTACATTGAACATCTTACTAGTATTAGAGATCCAGGACATAGGAGGAAGCCCAATATTTCCCTATGGCATATCATTACCTATATCTTAGAATCAAAATACAACCTCCAATATCCTACCTCACCAAATTTTCAGACTACCTTCTACTCAAACAACTCCTTCCACATTCTTCACAATACTCTTCTCTAGCCAGGGCACGAGGAAGCTGGGGGAGCTAAAAAGGAAGCGGCTCCTGCACCTGTTCCAACACCTGCTCCACTCCGCCAACACAGATTAGCTAGTGTAGCTATTCGACCAGTGGGAGATACAGTTCGAGACCTACATTACTGCACAGGAGCAACAACATATAAAGGACGTTGCTCATTTTGACTCCTATGTGGCTCAGCAGCAGCACCAGCACTACCAGGATGTGGCCTAGTTTGGAGAGCAGTTCACCACTCTTTTTGAGTTACTTTTGGCCTCATCCAACACCACCACCTCCTCCTTCAAATGATCAAGGGTCATCTTTCTTTTAGTTTACTTGTTTTTGTGTGATGTTGTTTTTTTTCTTTTTATGTGATTTTTGTTGTGTTTCTTTTTCTCTCCTCCTTTTTGTGATGTCAAAAGGGGGAGTAGCTGTACTAGTTTATACTATTATTGTCTGTTTTCATTGTTCTAGATTGTTATGTTTCTTGGTTAGTTGAACTATTTGAACTATGATTGTTTCTCCACCTATTTCCTTTACAAAAAATATTTTGAAATGCTTTAATTATTTTTTGTATTTTCCATTATAAAAAGGGGGAGATTGTTATAAATCTGACTTAAGGAAATATGATTTTGATGATAGCAAACACTTCTATTTCTCTACGACTTTCTTGTCTACTAATATTTTAGGTCCACAAGATCAAACTGTAATTTGAACCAGCTCAAGATTGGGTAGACTAGGTTTGAGATAAATTGTAAACTTTTCCCTATCTCGAGTCTATTGTAAATGATATAATTCCTGATACTAAGTAACCTTGCACACACACACTTGGGGGAATTTTTCAATCAGATTTAAAGTTTTCTATTTTTTCTCACATCATCTAGGACGATCGAAAAATTGGCCTGGATGATCCATTAAAATTAGAAACCCTAATTAGGGCATCCTGGTTAAGGTAGATGTCATTAAACACATCATCCTAGATGATATTTGTATTGGCCAGGATGATAGAATCAAATCAGAATGAATCAACTGCCAGATCTATTTAGGTATTATTAATTTTTTAACATTGTCTAGGATATCATCCTAGACAATACAACACAACTATGCCCAAATTAATCTAGTAATTAAGAAAAGTAATTATGGTTTGATTGCACGATCATATTGTCCTAGATGATCGAAGGATCGGCCAGGACAATCAGTTCAAAAAACCTTAATCATTCCTGGACGATCAATAATGGCCAGCTCCTATTTAGGGAAATGCTCTGGACAATTTTCATTGATTTGAACTAATCGTCCGAGATGATCGTGAGATCGGCTTGGACAATCAAGCTATTTTTCCATCGTCCAGACATCCATTCAGTGCTATTATCTAAATGATATTTAACGGTTTGTACTAATCATACATGATGATATTCTATTGGCTTGGATAATATGAATAAAAACCTTCTAATCATCCTAAATCATCCTGGTTGATTGAGCTTAATTTATACTGATCGTACAGGATGATATTTATATCATCCTGCAAGATAAAGTCAGTTTGTTGTAATAAAGGGCTATTTCAAAGGTCTTCTATTTAAGACCTCTTGTTCTACTCAACAGAGTATCTTTTGCTACTATTCTTACCTGAGAGAGCCAAGAGGAGAGGGAGATCTAGGGTGAGAACGATTGAGGATCTTGTGAGGGGGAGTTTGTGAGGTGGTTCACAATGGTTACTCCAAGAAAGAATCCATCCTCGTTTTCTCCAATGGTCATCCTTAGTTCCTTAGGGGTTCTAGAGAGGTCTACTTCAGCATCTGATCAAAGTTCTTTGCCTGCTTCATGAGGAAGCAAAAAGAGTTGGATTCTCTACCTGCTTTTGGAGGAAACAAAAGGAGTTGGGTTCTCTACCTCACCTATGTTGGTGGAAATGAGGTTTGTAAAGGCTTATCTGCCTTACTATGAAGGCAAAAGGAGAGACATTGAGTTTAGTGCAATACTTCGAGGGTGCCTCCAGGGAGTAGACATTGGTCGTGTTGACTGAACCACTATAAATTTATGTGTTTTTTATTATTACTTCCACATTTAATTTCTGCACTTTGTTTTTTGTGGTGAATCTTGGTTTTTGTTTTAAGATTATATTTTGATCAAAAGATTTTTTAAAATACTAATTCACCCCCCCCCCCCTCCCCCTCTTGGTTAGCCTTGGGACTAGTTCATAAGGGCTAAACATCCCTATAAAACTTTTAAGTACCATTACAACACTTTCACTCTTTCATCTCGATAAATGTTTTGGGACTAAAATGTTGAATGCCAACTCTTTCAAAAGGATAAAACTTTTGAATTAAATTTATAGTGAGTGTTTGTATTCTATCACACATGTTGAATTATAAGAATTATAAATTTCTATGTAATGATAGAATTTGGGGATTATTTCGAATTTGAAAAGTATTGAACTTTACATGATAATTGAAACTTTGATTTTGAAATTTAAGGAGATTTTGTAAGTTATTGAACATAACATGCCTGAGATATGTTTAAGCATGCAAGTTTACAATATTTACATTAGAATTTTAAAATTATTTGATTTCACTCTTTTTCTCTACTAAAGAACTTGGAGGCAAAATATCAAACCCCGACTTTAATAGAAGTTTCCTACACTCACATCACTTTTAACAAGTCTTAATTGATATTGGCCACACTCACCCAAGAGAGAAATGGGCAGAGGGACCAATAGAAAGAGGGGAAGTCAAAACTATTATTGTAACAAAATTTTTATCACTATTAGAGATAGAGAGAGAGAGAGAGAGAGAGATTTATCCCTAGTGGACTAGCCATTTTTTTCTTTATTTAAAAAGGTATTTTTGAGTCTTCAAAAAGTATAAATTTTTTTGGGAAAGTTTAATTTCCAGAAATTTAAATTTAAAACTTGGACATTTTATTATGAATGATATATAACCTTGAAAGGTGAAAATATCATTCCCTATTATGTTCAAATTGCAAAATTTGGTGGTCTTCCTCATTATCATTGTCAAACTTAAGGAAGAATCATATAAGACCTTAGAGGGTCAAATTAAAATTTGATTGAGTGTTGTATTAAAATAATCTAGATAATAGATCATTTATTTCTTAAGCATAATCATGAAAAAAATATTATTTCTTTCTCGAGGAAGAAGATATTGTTTACTATTAATCATTTGAAAATGATGATCATGATCGTTAGGTTTTATTTTCTAATGATAATTAATTGAAGTTTTTGAAAAGAAAGTGATTTTTTAAATTTTTGATCTCTTTTTCTAAATCTCCTATCACCACATGCCCTCGTAGTTAATTACATCATAGGAAAATCAGAGTTTCCTACTAATAGTCTAAATTAAAATAATGATAAAAAATTTATTTTTGAGATTTCAAATCTTGATGTCAAAGAAGGTAAGAATTGGAATTTTTAAATGGGATTAGAATAAAGCTGAGAACTTATTTATGGAATCAAGGGAGAAAAAATAGGAGGCATTTGGGATTCCAAAATAATTTAGAAAAGCCCTAGTCTATCCAAAGTGATGGGCTTAACTTTTATTAAGAGAGATTTAAGTTTGAGATATCAATTTTATTAGAAAATTAAGATTAGTTTCCTAGAAGTTTGATGTCCTATAGCCTGGGCCAACCTAAGAACTTAAGTCTAAATTGGGTACTATAAACCATTAACCTGAATATAAATAATACAGTGTAAGATCTAGACTTACCACAACCTGGATTGGAGAGCCAGCTAAACCTCCTAGGCATTTCAAAACCATGAGTCTGACCACTTACGAAAGAATGGTAGGGATGTTTAATTAAATTAAATTTGAGGAATGCAGGGTCGACATCTAAAATAGATCTTTATTTGGTCTCTTGACTTATGTTAGCTAAAATGAAATTGAAGTAAATTCAATTAAATTTTAAACTCATTTAAATTTATTTCTAATGCAATGTATGAAAAATGAATCAATAAATGCTTGATATTTGAATGAAACAATTTTTAAAAAAGGCTTAAAATAGATTTTATCTTGGAGATTGTATAGTTGCCCTTGACAGATCTACACCCTTATAGTCTAGGTGGTTCGCCAAAACCAACTAATAGGGAGGTGCCTAATTAAGGACAAAAAATGCAAAAAAAAATGCATATGTGAACTCTAAATAGTCTCGAACTTACTTCTTAAAAATGTTAGAGTTTTTATGCTGGAAAAATTTTTTAATTTGTTTAAGTAGAAGAATTTTTAGAGTTCCCTCACAACTCTCTGATTAGGTTCCAGGCTAAATCAAAATTGACATGCAAGATTTCCAAAAACTACTAATATCATGGAATCCTCTATCGCAATCAACAAATCAATCAATGAAAAAATTAATCAAATTAATATTCAAATTAAAAGTCCAGTGGAAAGTAACACTTAATATCACAACCCAAGATCTATAGAAAAAATAAAGTGGCTGAGTACCACTGATATCAACCCATATTATTAATCCTAAGACTCAAGTGACTTTAAAGATGGGTCATCTCATTCTTTATTTCTTCATCCTTCTACAGATATCCTTATATCGTCTGGTCTGGATATTAGAATGAAAAGAAACTCCCTATAAAATGGGGTGCTATCTTTTCCCTTTGGATATTTTAAAGTCATCCTAATTTGGATCTCCAAATGGGTAGGAATTATCCACTGAGGGATGTTCATTCCTCTTTGGATTACAAATTGGATATTTATTCCCATCTCAAATGTCACTTTGAATTACAACTTCATTGAACTTAAATAACATTTAAAAATTAAAAGGAAAAATCTAGACTCAAACTCAACCTGTAGGGTTATCCTATGCATATGATATTAAAATACACATTAAATCTCAAGTAGAAAAAATATTTTAAAATGCTCAAATTATTGTCACACTTCTTGTTGCTCTTTTAATTTAAAGAGGGTCTTAACATGCTTTGCACCTGCATAAAATATCATTAATTTTAAAAGATGAATTATTTTTTTGCCTCTTTAATCAATGCCATGTATGAGCATGGCCACCTATATAGGATTTAATTAGTATAAATCATCGCTAGCCTAAGGGTTTTCTATCGCATAATCAATCACATCACAGATTACATAAAATTAAAAAACAATCAATTAATTTAAACTAGCGAACATCATGTAGTGAAAACCATGGAAAACCCGGCACACAACAGAAAATTATGTGAAGGAGGAGGTGGTGAATATAAACTAGAGTTGGTTTCCCTAACAAACCATATAAATTATGTGAAGGAGGCCGTATGGTTTGGATATAACTTATATAGGATAAACGATTAAAGTTTTTTAAGGTTCTGGTTGAAAGGATTAAGGAGAATTAATTAAAGTTTAAATATTAATGATTTAAAATTTTATCTTTTAAGATTCAAAGAGATTTTTGGAGTTATGAAATTTTTGTAAATATTAGACCTTTTCGTTAAGTAATTAAATTGAGTTTGCAGGATTTAGAGTTTTCTATAATTAGTTATAAATTTTTAAAGTTTTGACTTAAATTGTAACTTAAGTTTGAACGGATTATTGACTTTTTAAATCTAATTATTTCTAAATATTTAATATTTCTAATAAATATTAGACCCCAAATGGAATCCAATGCATTTGATTTTGTTCAATTTGAAGTCTTCTAAAATTAGTTATGCTTTTTAGAAGTTTGAAAATTTATTGAATTTTCAAAAATTCTTTGATTGGAGGGCTATTAAGGATTTTTTTTTTCAAATGAACTCCCAACTCCTTGTAATGAACTCAAAAGGTTAGGAATGATCATACGAAGATTACCAAGTGTTTGGTTTTTTTGGAATTTTTAATTAATTAGATTAATTAAATATTAATTTTTAATTAAAATTAAATTAAGTTTAAATGTAATGTCAAAACAAAGGGGTTTTAATTTTCTTAAATTGAAAAATAAATTCTAGTTAATTTGAGGTATTATTTATATTTTTTATTTAAATTTTTTTTTTAGAATTTTTGAAAATTTTAAAGCTTAATTAAGGGTTTTATCTGTAAGTTAATTAATAAAGAGGCTTAATGAATTTTAAAATTGCTGAAAGTTTTTCATTGGTAAGAAAATGTCACTAAGTTTATGTGTCTAAAATCTCATATCAATAGGATATCACTAAGTTGAATGAGATTGAATCAATGTTCCCCTAACCCTTGGTAACATACACACATATACATGCATACACATAATCACAATCAATTTCTAAATCTAGAAGAGCCTATGCTATGTTCGAGTGTGTGCACTCTAAGCATGCCAGGAATAAACATGATTAACTTAGATAAATTTTTTATTAGTGAATAGTTACAGCACAACTATACACTAATCATTCCCCTTGAATTCTACTCATATAAGCTTAATCTATGTTTAAAGTTCCAAGCTCACTCAAAGCTTTCAAATTTAATACACATATAATTATAAAATTATAATTCAAGATGGTAGATGGAATATAGATAAGCTACTTCTCTTTTTTGGGAAGAGTTCAAAGTTGCTAATGGTAATTGGGAAACTGAGAAAATGGAGATTTCATATTCCTTTATTCAATTCTTTTCAGCACTGTATGGAGGAGCTAAAATATATGTCTGAAATGAATTCAATGTGGGTGAACATTTATTTCTCTTTGTTATGGTACTCTTGGAACAACAGGAATAAGTCTAAACATGGGAAGAACGAAGATAGTGATTCATTCATTGTTGTAAGTGTGATCAGCTTTGTTAGTTTGGATAAACGGAGCAAGGTTCTCTCAGAATACTGGGATGCTAGTCAGTCACATGGACTGTTTTCAGATTTTTGGCGCCCCCCTCCACCTGAGTGGTACAAGATAAATATAGATGCTTCACTAAAGAGTAACTATGGAGCAGGTATTGGAGGCATTGTAAGGGACTACAAAGAAGGTTTGTCCATGCATTTGGCTTTTATGGTGTTCTTTGGGACTTAGCTTAAGTAGAGCTATATACATTCAATTCTTTAAAGAAAGTTTTGAATAATTGTCTATATAATGCCAAAGGTGTTATTATAGAGGGAGACGATAAAAATGTGATCCAATTTCTTCAAAACATGTACAACAAAGAGAAGAAATTAGGTGGCTGCATTGAAGATGAAGATTTCTTTGGCTCGGGTTATTGGAATAATGTTATTTTTCAATTTGTTGGTAGAAATTGTAATAGCTTAGCAGATTATTGTGCTAACTTCGCATTTTCATATGATTTTATTTGGGACTTATTTTGTGAGAGTACCCTTCCTTCCTCCTTTGTTAATCTTGAAAGGAAGAAAGTGATTTGGTGGTTCACTCTCATTAGTTTGTATCTAGGCTCTTTGGTTTTATTTAATGCAGATTGCATTTCTTTTCAAAAAAAATATATTTAATTATAAAATTAATTTTTACTTAAAAATAGCTTAATTTTTAAGTTTTTTTAGATAAATTAAAATATTATTAATAATAATTTCAAAATCATTTTTAAAAATAATTTCAAAATAATTTTAAAAAATAATTTAATAATATGAAACTATTTTTTAAAAGAGTTAACTAATACTTTAACATATTTTAAAATAAATTCTTGAATTTTAAAATTATTTAATTTAATATTTAATTTGATATTAATTAATTATCTAAATATTAAAATAATTAGAACAAATGAAGTTTTAAAATTTAAAAATAAATTTAATTTAAAATATTTAATGTTCTGAAATATTTTATATAACATTTATATTTTTTTGAATTAATTTTAATTTAATTTTAATTTTTTAATGTTTTTAAATTAACTTCAATTTTAAACAAAGAATGCCTTAAGTGTTTATCTGAATATTTAAAATATATTTTTAAATTAAAATTTTAAATTTATGAAATATTTAAACATTATCAATTAATTATTGATTAAAAATATCAAATATTTAATAATTTAAAAAGTTTCATATATATTTAATAATTTAAATTAATATTAATTTTAAATTAAAGTATTTTATTTTCGAAAACAATTTAATAGGAAAAATATTCATTTGATTTAAAAATAATTTTTAATAATTCTTTTAAAAAGTTACACTTAAAATGATTTTAAATAAATAAAATCTTTTTAAAATGAAATAGTGGAGTGGATGACACATCGCGTCTTTCGGTTCGCTGATTCAAAATTTGCGGCGGTGTAATATTTAACAGTGATGGTTAGGCATGCATCAACCTCCAACTACCTCACATGGTTTTACTAAACAACGTAGGCATTGATTGGGACCATTAATCTTATGTGGTTCGGAATCAATAATTTTGATCGAAGCGGATGAGTGTAATGCAAATCAACCGTTGAAACACGGTCAGATATACTATGGAATAGCAGAATCTGGACTGTTAATCATAAGATACATGGTCTAAATGTTGTGCAAGCGTACATGGCTATCAGAATAGCCCTAGAATGAGATAATGAACTCATTCTCTAAATTTTTGAATGCAAGTCTTAGAATCCTTTAAGAATTCAACATCCTCATATATCAATTTTTTATGTTATGAGACTCATTTACTAGGCTTTTTTCCTTTCTTTCTTTTGATCCTCTTTTGTTTCATTTTTATTATTTTTAGCTCATATGAGTTCAAAAGTAATGATTTTGAATATTGGATTAACTTTATTCCTTCAAGTGATCCAAAATTGGAATTATGTAAGGATTGTATAAGTTTATTAATACCATTCATAATTTCACAACGAGTCATAAAAATTAATTTATGTACATCCTTTTTTCTAAACTTAGTTATTCAATCTTGTAATCTACAGTCAATGCTTAGGTGCTATAGCTCTTGAATTGAATGTGAAGTATTAACGTACTTATTTTTTCCTAGCTACTTGTGATTATGTTTAACTTAGAAATTATTTGCGCTTTATTCCATCAATTTAACATTTATAGGTTTATATTATTCTTGATTTTAAATATTTTTAATTGATACTTTTTCTATTAGTCAAATCAATTATCATAGTGCAATTGTAAGAGTGGACATTTCAATTGCTAAGCAAATAAGAAAATTACTCAATGAAGATTTTCATAAACAACATAAATAACAATACAATATACTAATGTGTGCAATTAATAAAATAAATAAATAAAGATAATAAAAAGCACTCTAAGATTTATAAAAATATATAACAATTTTGGGTTGCCTCCCATCGACACCAAGTTTTATCTTCAACCAGACTATGCCAAATATTTTTATTTAGGATATATCAACATAAAAAGGATTCTTAAATGATATGTGTCCCCTTCTAAATAATTAACCTATTGACATAAATATGATAGGTGTTTTAATCCTCAATATCAAAAACACCAGAAGGATACACCTTAGTATAAACGAGTGGTCCACTCTGCCTGGACTTAAGTTTCACAGGGAATACTTTTAATTTTAAATTAAATAACAACAACTTTTATCCAATGGTGAATTATTTATTAAGAAGCATGCAATAATGTCATTTTTTATTTCTTATAGATCCTAGTATTTCCATAAGTTTCACATTTAATCTCTTTCAATTAATTCATCTAAATTAACCTTTGTTTATTGGCTTCCATGAAATTGAAATTTAATTATTTGACTACCCAAAATGCTTTATGTTCTAATTCCAACAAAAGCTAAAATGCTTTTCAAAAGATTAAATTATGGGGAGACATTCTAATAGGTGTTTTAAAATCATTTTTATTGGCACATAATACATCATCCAACTTTATAGCCTAATCTTTCCTATTTGAACTCATTCTCCAAAATTCATTTAGTCTCCATATTAGTGATTTTTGCTTGGCCACTAGTTTGGGGAAGATAAGCTATTGAAACCTTATGTTGTATACCATTTGTGACTAATGCTTCCACTCTTTTAATACAAAAGTGACTTTCCCATCATTAATTAAAACTCTAAGTATTCTAAATCTAGAAAAATAATTTTCCTAAAACCATTAACTACAACCCAAACACTAATTTTGGGGGTTACCACTCCTTAAATCCATTTGGAAACATAATAAATAGTAATTAAAATATATTGGCATCCATGAAATTGCACAAATGGACCCATGATATCATTTTCCCAAACATTAAACAATTCAACTTCTAAAATATAAATTAAGGGCATTTTATTTTTTCTAGTGACATAGCCTACTCTTTGATATCGACACACTTTTTTAACATAATCATAACATGTTTAAGAAAAGTGGGCTAATAGAATATTGATTAAAGAATTTTAGAATTATTTCTAAATCCTACAAAATTCTCTAAATAATGTGAATTATGATACTCTCTAATTATAGGTTCTACTTCATACTCAGGGACACATCTCTTAATGATTTGATTAGTACACCTTCTAAATAAATATGTGTCACTCCAAAAGAAAATTTTCACAACATTTAGAATCATACATTTTTTGACTAGATGGTAAGTCAAAAGGAATCAAACCACTAACAATAAATTCTTAAAATTAGCATATCATTGCAATCTACTCATATATTAAGAAAATAACTATTCATTAGGGAAAACTCATTTAAGATGATAAATAATATGTTTGTTAGTTCTTTTCTTGTATATAATGTCTATATTAAATTAATGTAAAAAAATTATCAACTAAACTAATTTAGGTTTAATATCCTTTTTATCATAGGAAGTTTGATTACAAAATGCTCTATATACAAAAGATGCCTCATCTCAATCAAATAAGACTAGCATTTATCAAAAGCAATGACAATTGTTAGTAGTTCTTTTTTAGTAGTTGTATAATTATATTGTGCTACTTTTAAAGTTTTACCATCTAGTATAAAAAATAATTTGAAATTTTTTATCTTTCCTTAGGTTAAGAACATCACCTTCAACATAATTACTAGAATCATGCATTAATTGAAAATGTAGAGACCAATCTAGCGCAAAAATAAAAGATATATTGATTAATTATTGTTTTGAAATTTTAAAGGAATCAAGACATGCAAAATAAAACAACAAATGAAACATTTTTTTCTAATAAATGATAACAATCTTGAAATTTTTGAGAAGTCTTTGATTAATCTCTTTATAAAATCAAGCATGACCAAGAAAACTCCTAATATCTTTAACTAAAGTAGTAGGTGGAAACTTTTCTATAACATGGACCTTATCCTTATCTTCCTCTATCCCCTTCTTAATAGTCTTATATCCTTGCTCAATACCTTCAGCCACACACTTTCCCAATTCAACATTAGATTTGTTTCTATATATCTTTTTAAGCACATTGGTTAGATGATCAAGATAAAAATCAAAAGGAGTGCAAAAAATATAAAAGCCATCTATAAATATATCTATAAATATTTTAACGCGTTGGTCTAGTAAATCTTTTAAAATTAGACATTATACATAACTAAAAAGTTCCAAGAGCATTTGACCAATGTACTCCTTCTAAAGGTAAATGACACATAAGGATTACTGAAAGAAGTTTTATCCTAGTCCATACCTGATGTAGGAATTGGGTGGTACCTTGGGTATTCATTAAGAAAATAATAAAAAGAGTGTTATACCAACTTATCTAACATCTGACAAAGAAATGAATAGGTAAAATGATCTTTCTTAGTAGTTTTATTCAACTACCTCTTGCCTATACAAATTCTCCAACCAGTGATTATCCTAATGGAAATAAGTTTAGTATGTTCATTACATATTACTATCAAACCACTCTTCATAGGAACAAAAAGAATAAGATGAACCTAATAATTTTTAGAAATATGATAAACTATCTATGCATCTAACCATTTAAGTGTTTCCTTTTTAAGAACTTCTTTCATAGACGTGTTCAATCATCTTTGATGAGCTTTTTTTGGTAAGGAAATTTTCTCCATAACAATCGTATCCAAACAAAGAGATATGTTAATTCCTTTGATGTCAGGTGGGTTCCATCCAAAAACTTTCTTATAATCACCTAAAATCCTAGTCAACTTGTCCTACTAATATTTTCCAAACCTGCAAAAATAATGGTAAAAAAAGGTAAATTTCTACCTAAAGGTATATTTAAGGTGGTCAGGAAGGGCATTAAACTTTGAAATATGTGCTTCATCCACATATAGTCTTAATGTTTAACCCAATGTTTATATATCTATGGTTTTAAATCTCCTGCTAAATAGGTCAAAATTATTTCTAACAATTTGAATAGAATGTTCCAAACTTCTATAATGTTCCTCCAAAGATTCATCCAAAGTATTTTCTGCTATCAAATCTCCCATAGAATACTCAGGAACACTCTCTTCACAATAAACCCTAAAAATCTTTATTTTTATCACTAGGGAATTTCATAATTAATAATATGTATAGTCACTTATTGATATTATACTCACATGAGCAATTCCACCTTACAAAAAATATATCATAAACTTACCCATTGCTATAAAAGGACTCTCTAAGATAATGGATATCTCCCTATTCTTATTCATATCTAAGAAAATAAAATCTAAAGAAATTTTAAACCTATTTACCTAAACTAAACATCTTCTATCACCCCCTTAGGATAGAACAATGATTTACTGGCAAGTAAAAGTGTAATAGTAGTGGTCTAAACCTCCCTTAAATCTGATCTCCAGAAAAAGTGGACAAAGGCTTAAGATTGATGTTGGATCCTAGATAACATAATGCTCGACAATAAAATTTATCTCTTATAATAATGATAATGGTAAAATTAATAGGATATTGTAAAGTTTTAGGAAGCTTCTTTTGTAAGAAATCACTCCATTCTTCAATTAATACTACATTTTTAAATTTTGTTAGTTTCTTTTTCTTACTAAGGATATCTTTCATGAATATAACATAAGTGGGTATATGTTCTAAAGCTTCTGAGAAGAATATGTTAATAGTTTATTTCTTAAACACTTCTAAGAACCTGGAGAATTATTTATCCATATTTTTCTTAGTCAAACTATAAGGAAAAGGTGTTGGTGTCCTCTTTATGACCTTTCTAATAGATATTTTATCTTATTTAATAGGTTTAGATTATTTTGTAATGGGTTCAGTTTCTATAGGCTATGCTACCTCACATTTCTTTTGTGGTTAGTATTTATTCTAATAAGCCTCCCAAGTCCTTCCCACTCCAAAGTTGAATATTATTGTAACTCTCTTAATAATTATTATCTTCAAAATTAACATGATCATTATGGGATTTACTATTAATCAAGCTAACATGTTACTCTATTTACTTTTTTATGTTTCTGCATGTTGCAGCTATACTCTACAACTAGTTTCTCATATGAATCACTAAATTCTCTATGTTTCAAGGGTTCATTATAGTTTATTGAGGATTATTCTAATTTCCTCCAAGGTTTGGGCATTCCATTGATATAGATCATTATTATTACTGCAATTAAATTTTGGTAGTTCCTTAGACTCGGATTATATGTATTACAATAGGGATTATTGTATGGGCTCTAGCTTTGAGGCAATTCTAGGGTTCCTCTTCATGCAATCGTTTGGTGCCTTGTTGGTTGGTTTTCTTGTGGTTTTTCGCTCTAGTTTTTGTGTTGTTCCTTTCTACGGCTTTGGGCCATTGCTTCGCATCTTAGGCTTCCCATGGTTTTGTTTGTGGCTGTCTCTTGCAAGTTTTGTGGCTTCTTCTCTCGGTTTTTCTCTTTTCTCATGTTTTTTGGTTTTCTTGTATTGCTTTTGAGCTTGTATTTTATTTCGTCTGTCATTCTTGTGGTTTTGGGGGATGATGACCTCGTCATCTTCTTACCCTTCATTAGCTTCTGCTCCAAATGGAAAATCTTGATCTTTTAAGGATGTGCTTAATATACCTTCTGCTTCTTCCCCTCCCTTCCATTTGCTCACTTCTCATTTAAGGGTTGTCCTGCATTATTATTTGACAATTCTGTTGTGGCTCAGTTAGCTGCCCCATCCACTCTTACTCTTGTGGGGAAGTTTGTTTTAAGGCATCCTAACCTCAATGTTATCTATAAGTTTTTCATGAATTTGAAGCTCACTGGTTCCTTTCATACCAGATTACTAGACCCTCATCATGTTGCTATCCAACTGAGCAATGACTTGGATTATATCAAATTTTTTTTAGGAGATCTTATTACATTCAGGCTTGTCAAATGTGGCTCCTTAAATGGACACCTAACTTTGATGTTCGTAAGGAATTGCGAATTGCTCCTATTTGGGTTTCTTTCCCTAATTTGAGGCTCCATTTTTTCAACTCTCAAGTTCTTTTTGGGCTTGCTTCCATTCTTGGTCAGCCTCTGCAAACGGATCAGGCCACGACTTTAATTTCACGACCGTCTGTGGCTCGTGTTTTGGTTGAGTAAGATATTTCAAAAAAATATCCTTCGAATATATGTCTAGGTTTTGAATTGAACGATTAATTCTAAAAGGTTGAGTTTGAAAATTATCTGATTTTTTGTTCTCACTGTAAGATGTGTTGCAACCCATGACCTCGAGTTTGAGATTATGATGATGCCAAATAATGTTTGTTTTGAAACAACTTTTCATTGGATATTATTTTATTTGCTATAGTACTTGAGCATTAACATTTCAGGAAGATCATAAGTGACTCAGGACGAAAGGAAGACTCAAGAACGGGTAGATTTGGAGTATGAGTCAGATATTGTATTTTTCTATTTATTGTACTTTTATTTTCTTGAGTCTGGCCACAAAATGCATAAGAGTAAGAGCAACCATGCACACACACAGGGGGAGAGTTTGTTTTTAAATACAAAATGTTATAGAATTTCTTCTCTAGAGATCGTACTGTACGATTTTAATTCGTACCGTACGATCCGAGCTATGTGGACGATTCTGTGAATAGATCATACTGTACGAATCTATTTGTATTGTATGATATGTTCAGATCCCGAAACCCTAGTCGTAGTTTAGTTTAAGAAAGTGATTTTGCGTCGTTCGTATTGTACAAACCTTTTCGTACTGTACGATTTATTTTAAATACTTACTTAAATTAACCCGTGATTAGTGCATGTAATCCAGGCCTAATTAAATTTTGAACATCATACTGTACGAACAAGATCGTACCATACGATGAACAGAGATGAATTATGATCGTCCTGAATATCATCCTGGATGATCTCTTGGTTTTTGTCTCATCGTACTGTATGATAGTAATCGTACCATACGATGAACAGAGACGACATCTGGTCGTCCAGACCATCGTCTTGTACGAATAGTATTTTGTGAATCGTACCGTACGATATTATATCGTACAGTACGAATTATTTTTTAACTATTCATACATCTTCTTACGAGGATGAAGTCTGTTTATGAAAATTATACTGTACGATGTTGAATCGTACTGTACGAACAGTAACGGCTACTTTTGAAATCAGAGGTTTTTGGAGCCCGTTTTGGATGTTAATCTCGTCCTTTTTTAGTAAGATTTTTTCAGAGAGGGAGAAAAAGGTTAGAGAGGGATTCCAAGGGAGAGAGCTCTAGAGAAGTTCTTTAGGGTTGAGAGAGGAAGGAGAAGGTGAGCATTGTGAGGGAGAAGAGGTGTGAGGGAGATCACACGGTTGCTCCAAACTTCCTGCATCTTGCTCCTCCTGTGGCCCTAGAAGAATTTGAGGGAGGATCTCCAAGGGAAAGGCTCGTCTACATCCGTGACCTCGAGATTCTCTGCCTTCTCCAGGAGGGAGAAAAATGAGAAGGTTCTCTGCTGTCGCCAGGAGGGCAAAAATAGAGTTTGGTACTCTGCCACGCCGGGTTGGTTAAAGGGAGGTTTGTAAAGGCTTCTCCGCCTTGCCGAGGGGTGCAAAAAAAGAAATATTTTTGGTAGTGAAAATCCTGGAGCGGAGGACTCCGAGGAGTGGACGTAGGTCATATTTTGACCGAACCACTATAAAAATCCTTGGTGTGTTTTTTCCTTATCGTCATTACTTTTACTTGCATTTAATTTTCATAATTATTGCATGGTGAAATTTGAGGAAGAAAATTTGTTTAAGTTTTTGGTGTAAAACTTTAAAAATAACAAAAAGATTACAACTCATGTTTAGGATTGCTTTTTATTGAGAAAAAGTTTTTCACAATTCACCCCCCCCCTCTTGTCATTTAGTAATTTCAATTGGTATCAGAGCTTATTTTTCAAAAATAGTGTTTTAGAAAACCTTGAAAAAAAAACAATCATGTCGAATTTTGGTAATCATAACACTGCAGAGGGTTATTCAATAACTCGTCCACCACTTTTTGATAACATTCCGTTTGATTTCTAGAAAATTAGAATGTCTACATTTTTGCAATCTATAGATTACTGCATGTGGATGTTAGTAAATGATGGATATGTTACACCGTTTAAAACTGTTAATGGTTTGAAAACTCCTGTACCTTTTAATGAATGTAGCAATGAGGATAGGGAGTAGCCCAACTGAATGCTAAGTGCTTAAACTATTTTTTTTGTGCATTGAAATCTTAGGACTATATGAGAGTATCTACCTGTGTTTCTGAAAAGGAGATTTGGGATAGACTATGCATTACATACGAAGGAACAAATGAAGTAAAACAGTCTAGGCTTAACATTCTACTGCATGATTATGAATTATTCCGTATGAAATCTAGCGAAACAATTTCTGACATGTACACTAGGTTCACCCAAATCGTGACATCCTTGCATGCATTAGGTAGAGAAATTTCAAATTCTGAGAAAGTGAATAAAATTCCTAGATGCTTATCTAGTTCCTATGATGCTAAGATAACTTCTATCACTGAGTCCAAAGACCTTAATGTTTATTCTATTGATAACCTCCTTGGGTCACTAATTCCATACGAGCAAGAAGTGAGCAAAAGGCAAAGTGATGCAGGTGAAAAGAAAAAGGAGCGGACGGTGGCATTAAAAGCTAGCAACTCAGAAAGTGAAAGCTCTGCAGGGGAGGAAGAGGATGAGATAGCACTGATGACCCGAAAGTTCAAAAATTTTTTGAAGAGAAAACAGAAGCGTCATCAGAACAGCTGGAATAAAGATAAGAGCTCAAGGTCCAATAAGGTTTCATCTGATACAATCTGTTTTGAATGCAGGAAGCCAGGTCACCTTCGAGCTGATTGCCCCAATATGAAGAGCCAACCAGCTAACGAGAAAGGAGATGACAAAGAAAAATACAAGAAAGGAAAGACAAAGACACAGAAAGCTTTTTGGGCTGACTCTGCCTCAGAATCTTCAGAAGAAGAAGTAGAGGAAGAGGTAACTAACTTGTGTCTTATGGATAATGATAACCTTGATCAATCGGATCAAGATGAGATATGTCAACTTTCATATGAAGAATTATTGCTTATTTCTGAGAATATTCATGACTCGTATAGGAAATTAAAAAAGATGCATGCTAAGCTTAATGTTGAACTTAGTTCTTTACAAATCGAGCATGTTAACTTGTTTAAAGAAAATGTTGATTTAGATAGAGATCATATGTTACTTCTTGATGAGTATGATGCATTAAATAAGAAGCATATTGAATTAACTGAAGATCATGAAACCTTGAAAACCACTCATGTTGAACTAGAAGAAGCTTTTCATAGAATAGACAAACTTGCATTAGAAGTAGATCATAGTGAGCACTTGCTATTAATAGAAGTTGATGGATTAACAGCTCAAAATAAAACTTTTAGTGAGAGAATAAAAGAACTAGAAAATAAAATTGCATCACTCACATTAGGCCATCCTAGCAAACCCCCAACACAGCATGCATCACACAACTTTAGGAAGAGGCACTATCACCCACATAGATTAGTAAACCCATTTCCTGGTGTTAGGTGTTTCTCTTGTGTCATGTTAGGTCACATAGCCCGCACATGTACAATTCACCGTAGGACACACTTAGTATGGAGACCTAAACTGCATCCATCACAGCATAGCATGCATACATCTCATTCATGCAAGCATAAGGAGGAACCCATACTCACTTGGGTTCCCAAAACTAATCTTTCAATGAAATTGTAGGGATGCTCTCACAAAAGACCTAGTGAGAGCATGTGGTACCTGGATAGTGGCTGCTCACGACACATGACTGGAGATATGAAGAAGTTCATCCTACTGGAGACCAAAACTGAAGGCAAAGTAACGTTGGGAGACAACACTACCAGGAAGGTGATAGGCTCAGGTACTGTTGGTAATGCTAAAAATTTTTTAATAGAAAATGTCTTACTAGTTGATGGTTTGAAACATAATTTACTTAGCATTAGTCAATTGTGTGACAAAGGTTTTGACATTAAATTTTTATCTGATAAATGCCTGATTAGTTTATTTGATAAACTAGTTTTAGAAGGAAAATGAATGAACAATGTTTACATGTTAGACCTTGATTGCATTGATAACTCAAATTCATTCTGTTTGAAAACAATAGTTGATGACTCGTGGCTATGGAATAGGAGACTATGACATGCTAGTCAAAAGGTCAGGAGGATGGATTTTAAATAAAATGTTATGCGATGAAATTTCAAAACAATGAGTAATGAGTTTGAAATGAGCATGATAGGAAGAATTTAATTACTTTCTTAGGCTTAGTGTAAAATAAATGGATAATGGAAACTTTCTTTAGCACATTCAAAGTATGTTAAGGATATTTTAAACAAATATGAAATAGATTAGTGCAAAACATGAACACCCAATGAGTTCGACAATCCAATTAGATAATCCTAGTGGAATCA